>NC_081843.1:2949263-3249263 GCF_963259705.1 Myotis daubentonii | reverse complement strand
ACCCCCAGCCCCAAGTGCACAATTTTTCATGCACCAGGCCTCTAATATAGTCAATGATATTGTGATAGCTGTGTATGGTGTCAGGTGGGTACTGGAAATATTAGGGGAAATATTTTGTAAAATATATGATTGTCTAACCCAGCCGTGGGCAAACTACGGCCCGTGGGCCGGATCCGGTCCGTTCGGCTGTTCTATCCGGCCCACGGAGCCGAAAGAGTGGGGGGTTCTCTTGCTCTCCCCTCCGCTCCTTCACCAGCAGCAGTGTTAACATGGCAACGTTGGGAAACAGGGCTGCAGCTCCTTCTTCTGAGTCCAGTTTAAGAACCCATTGTGGCCCTCGAGTCAAAAAGTTTGCCCACCCCTGGTCTAACCTCTATGCTGTATATAATCTATACATATAACTAATCTATACATATAAAAGCCTAACATGCAAATAGACTGAACAGCAGAACAACCAAAAAACTGGTCACTATGACGTACGCTGATGACCAGGGGACATGCACAGAAAATGGCAGGCGTCGGCAGTAGCGGGATGGTGGAGCAGGTGAGTGGGGGTGCCAGACCAAGGCAGGGTGCCGATCACTGTCTTTGGGGCGAGTATCTGGTGGTTACTGAAAATTCTTTGCTCCCAAGTGCCATGGTCCCACCAGGCACTCACACGTCCTGCCAGCACCGGCCCACTCGCACCCACTGCCAGGACCATCAGCGCATGGGGCAGGAGTGGGGCTGCCAGCAGACATGGGACCTGAGGCCATGGTGGAAGGGGCTGGGTTGGGGTGCGGAGGATGGGCTGAGACCCATCCCTGTGTCCACCACAGCTTCGCAGCCCATAGTTCCTTTCAAGGTGCACTAATTCATGCACTGGGCCCCTAGTACAAAATAATATTGGTTGTCAACTGTAATTGAAAAAATAATAAAAAAAGAAAGCTCACATTATAAATACAATCTCATACTTGCAAAGCCAACATTGTTTGTGAGTGTGTGTGTGTGGGGGGAGTGACAAAAATTTCAGTAACAATCTTTTTTTCATGTAGATTTATTTATTTTGTCATTGCAAGCTATAAAACAAAGACATCGCTGAGCAAACCCTTAGCAGATAAGACCCAAACCATTGAGCAGAGCCCCTGGAGTGTGGCTCCCGAGCTTAGCTGCCGTGAGTCTCTGGGGAGCACTGGGATGCTGGTGTCCAGACTGCACCAGGGATTCTGATCTAGTTTGTCTGGAGTATGGGCTGCTAGTAGGCAATTTTTCAAACAGTGGTTCTCATCTTTGTCCGTGGGCATCATTGGGAAATTTTTTTAAAAATCCTAAAAAGCAAGCCAGGCCAATTACATTGGAAATCATGGGTGTGGGACTCAAACATCAGTATATTTTGCAGGTCCCATGAGCACCAACATTAGTAGCAACCAAAGGAAACATAAAGAACATGTCGCTTTTGTAACATATGAGATGGTTTTTGTTCTTATATCCATGCTTCTGATTCCCAATTGTGTTCCATTATATGTAATAGAGGCCTGACTTAGGCAAGCCATGTAAGTTAAAAACTTGTGTGGTGCAAGAAGTGGCCTGGACCGGAGCTGATTTTTCACGGCTCACACATGTGATACCACAAGCCACCGGTGTTGTCATTTGACAAGTTAAGCATCTGCATTGGGGGTGAGAGGGTATGGCGGGGGGGTTGGGGCGTTGGGGGGAAGGACACATATGTAACACCTTAATCAATAAAGAAAAAAAGAGCTAATATTTAATATGGGCTTAGTTTGTGCCAGAACTGTTCTAAGCAGTTAACATAGCTAGGACTATTTAATCTTAATAAAACCCTGTGCTATCATTGTATCAAGTTTACAGCTGAGGAAACCTAGACAGAGATTCAGTGATGGCCCAAGATCCTCTGGCTACCAAGTGGTTGAGCAGGGCTGAAGGGAAGTAGCCTGGCTCCGGTTCAGTACCCTCAGCCTCCACATTGCAGGAAGGCTGGCTGGGAGCGAACAGGAACACTGAGTACATTTGCCTGTACTGCCACCGTAGCGGGAGCCCCCCTGCGCGCTCATTAGAGACCGTGTCTGGTGGCCTCTGGGCAGGTGGCCTTTCAGAGAAGGTCCACGGGGTTCCCTCTTTCATCTCCTGGTGCCAATGATCTAATGAAGGTTAAAGACGCCCCAGCAGGAGGGGAAGTGAGAGATGGCTATTCCCGATCTCGTGCCTCAATGTCTCTGCTCAAGAGCAAGGTTCTCTCTTCACCTCCTTCTCTAGCTAACTGCAACGTCACCTTTGAGGCAATTCAAGGCGAGTATCCCCTCTGAGAATTTCCCCTGATCCTCTCCTTCCCACTCCCAGGTTATCCTGCTTTGTCAAAACAAGTGTGAAGAAACAGGTTTCAGATTAAATAAATTCTCAGTTTAGATAGGAGGAAAGGGCTGCATTGTTTCGTACCTTGATGAACTAATTTGGTTGTCGAAAGATGGTCCTCAGAGTCTGGAAGGATTGGGATATCCATGAAAAACTAAATGTCTCTGTAAAAATGCAGGAGGAATTTTGAAGCTGCTGGGAAAAACGAGTGGCTGGGACGAAGGGGATTCTTGGAGGTGAAGGATAATATCATGGCTGCAGAATAGGAAACTTGAAGAATGAGGTTGGCCAATGAGAAGTGCCCTAATACTCTGGTAGGTCTGGCAGAGGGACCTTACAACAAGACTGTCCTCTTAAGCTATTGACTGTGCTATAATTTAACACCTCTCACCCTTCCCCCAAATATTAACTGAATATTGACTTTACCCAGCTCCGTTGATTGACTGGCATTTTGCAGAGGGAAGGGAAGGTAGCTTTGTGGCTTATTTGGGCAGATGCAAAGAAAAAGACACAGCCACAGAGCAAGAGACAGATGCACCTACAGTAACAGAAATTAGAGTTGGAGATATGAACGTAGCCCTACAAGGAACATCTCAGGGAAGCCTAATCCAGCATCATAAGTGCAGTTATAGAAATGAGCCAAGGCTATTTAATTCACAAAAGCAAGGCAACCTCAGCTACCATTTCAGTGACACAAGATTTCTCTTAGTGACAGCTTCTCACAGGCATTCATCTCTCCTTTGCAAAACTCCAACACCATACAAGCACCTTCAACAAGTGATTTAAAAAGTAATCTTTCTGCCAAACTGGACCATTTTAATCTCCACAAATGTTTCAAAGTTTTATTCTCCTACAGATTTTTATATGTGATTTGCCTGAACCATGCTTGCCTTCACTGTTGCCTTTTTAAATTTCTACTATTCTTTTGGATCTCAACCTTAGCTGTCACTTCCTCTGCTGTATTAGTGAGGATGCTTTAGACCACCAGAAAAAGAAAAACAAAATTCAACTCAAAATGGCTTAAACCACAAGGCACTGGATTGGACACCTCTTCTGGGCCACTCTGATGCTATAGTGCAATGGGTTCTTCATGCCAGTGCTGGCGAGGCTAACTGGTGCTGAGTGCATGAAGCGCTAGGGAGGCAACTGCAAAGGAGGGCTGAGGAATTAACTTGGATGTCTTTGGGTGCTTCCATGCCCCATGATAATAGAAAATTGGCAGTTCCAGGAATCACGGACAGAAATGGCAAGGCCACAGGGCTAGGAGCAATCCAGTGTGGTGATGGAGGTGTGATGATGGGTGTAATTGTGAGCTCACAACCGGCTGCAACGGCAGAGATAAGAGGTTCACAAACCCTCTTGCCTTGAATCTTTGTAGGCAGTTTCGCTGGCTACTACCTTAAAGGGCCCTCTGATTAATCAGACTGACGCCTTTTCACTCAGGGAGGTAAGGGTATCTTGTTTTCAAAAGTGGAGGTCAAGAGGGGATCTCACTGATTGAAGGGATGGACTATATATGAGCCACTGTATCACCTGATTGTATGTATCATCACCGAGTGTCCGTCCGAATTAGGTGCAATCTGACTGAACTCAAACTCTCCCTGCACCGGGAGTGTGTCACTGCTCATCTCTTCTCCAAGGTTTCCCTGCTCGTGCCAAGTTGTTGGACATTGTGGGATCCAAGCTGGTAGCCATGCATGCAAAACCCAGAAGTTTGAGGAAATTTACCCACCATAAGCAAACCTCTCACCCTTGGGAGGTGGGAGGTGGTGGGCACATTACCTCTTGCTCTCCCCCGCATGCACTGTCCTGTGGTGCCGTGTACACAGCTTCTTAGAGCACAGTCACGCTTAGTGGAAGCCGCTGGATCACGCTTTCTCACATCGGCTCTTCCTCCTTCCCCTTTCTCTCTGTCCCTCACAGTGTCTCTGATACTGCCTCCTCTAACCAGGGGATCTGCGCCCCCCAACCCAGCCCTCAGCAAACCAAAGACAATCATACATAACAAAAACTAAGAAGGTAGAAATTTCCAGAGTTCTGATAGACATGTGCTCTTTTTACCTTTCCAGTATTCAATTTTTAATGTGTTGGGTTTTGTCTTCACACCTATCTTTTCATGGCTTAATAGGGCTGCAGGAACTCCAAGTTCCAGAACCTCAAACAAAAATGTTCCAGTTCTAAAACAGAGTGACGAGGGCATATCCCTCCTTTTCCAAGATTGGAGTTAAGTCTCCTAAAAGCTCCCCAGACTTCTGGGAGAGAGCTCCTCACATCTCATTGGCCAAACCTCATCCCACTCCCACTCCATCCTGGCATGAGGAATTGAATTTCTTAGTCCATTCATGATTCATCCCTTGGGACTGGAGAGGACCAAGAAGTGAGAAATTAATAGCTGCTAGCACAGTTTATAACTATGTCAGACACGTAATTGGCTAACCCAGGAGTTTTTTTCAATACTTCTTATTTATTTATTCATTTTTAAATTAAATTTTATTTTATCCATCAACATTTATCCCCTCTATGTCCTCTTCCACCTCATTTTCAATACTTCTTCCCCTTTGCCCATCTCCTACTATAAGGCTAAACAAGCAAGATATTCACTTTTCAGCTTCCCTTGCAGCTAGAAAGCCATGGGATCTATTTCTAGACACTTGTATATAAGGGCAAGTCTTCTGAGGGCGGTTTCTAGGTTCTCCTTGGTAAAGCCGAATGACATGAAAATAGCTCTCTCTCCCTTCGTAGTCACCTCTCTAATTCATGGTTTTAGACTTAATCATGTGAGGACATGATTCCTGGAGCTTTGCTGCCATTTGGCAAACATGGGGCGAGGAGCCCAGGTGTGAAAGACCAACAAGCTGATGGGGGTGAAGTAGAATGATGAAAATAACCCATCTCCTTAATCACATCTCGGACCACTGACGTATCTGGGTCATTGTTTTCTAGATTTTTTTTTTAGTTATATCAGATAATTGTCTTTTTTATTTAGCCATTATTATTTAAGTATTATTATTAAATATTATGCAGCTAAAAGCCATTCTAACAGATAAAGCAACCAATAGTGTTGGTTTCCAGAAAGTATTGCTATTCATTTCCCTGACACCACGGCCATCACTGTGCTATGCTTTCCTGGTTCAGGTGACCGGGTCCCTGAAGTACTCCAGGTGGACAAGCGGAGCCAGCCTCAGCCCTGCAGACCACAGCGCGGATTCCTGCGCAGACGGTGGGCCGGGCTAAGTGAGCCTAAGGTCTCTCACAGCTTTGGGTTCTATGACCCCAAATTTTTCATATAAATGTCCCTTTCCTATGTATAAAGGTCTTTTTATTCACATTGCATCATAGCGAATTGCCAGTTTATATTTCAAAATGTGGAAAAGCAACATACAAATGCAACTTGTGTAAATATTCCTATTGTGTGTGGGGAAGTTCTTCTTTGCAGATAATTCAGAGGTTGTTTGCTATTCCAAACAGGCCCATCCCCATTCTCCCTCAGCAGCATGGAGAGTGGATCTGAAAACATTTTTGAAATGATATTAATAAATCATTTCCTGTGGGTATGGGCTAATCAGCCATTTGTTGGCTAAATTTTCTGTGTGCAACAAAGGCACATGGACAAATCCTAGCCACTATGTTCTGCATGGAAGCTTAGAACCCAAACCTCTTCACATAGCGTGGCATTTGCAGAATCCTTAATAGTCTACAGGTAACAGGGAAACTGTCCTTGCAAGACAATAGAACATGGAAGATTTTTAAAATTGGCCAAATTTCTATCTGTCACCAGAAACCTTTTATAAGTAGCAATGACCCTTTGAATTTATAACACCTTTTTGTTTAGAAAATGTTTCCAATATTTTGTCTCACTTCATTGAATGATTTCTTGGTGGTTGAAGAGAAGACAATGAAATTGGTACTTCTCCATTTTTCTTCCAGGAACGTGGTGAGTCACTTACAGGTATTATCTAATTCAGGGTGGGGACCTTGTCTCTGCCAAGGCCATTTGGATATTTATAACATCATTTGCAGGCCATGCAAAAGGATCAACTTAAAATTAGCCTGCTGTATTAGTCAAACCTGTAATTACTCACCCCTAACGCTTTGGCAGGGCCAGAACAAATGATTTCATGGGCCTTCTATGGCCCGCGGGCTGGAGGTTCCCCACCCCTTTAATTATTTAAAATAATTAAATAATTATTTTATTTAAAAATATTTTTTGAATTGCATAAGTAATACACACTCATAGAACTTTCCAACAGTGCAGGACATGAAAATTAAAAAGTGGAAGTTCCTCTTCACTCCCCCACACATGGGCCCCTGGAGGTCGCTTGTGTGTCCCTTGGTGTGTCATCCAGATTCTCTCTGTGTGTTTTCATAAATACACACATTGTTACATAAATATATAAGCAGACATACGTCATCTATTCAAGAACGCATGTTTTAAGTTAAAACCTCTGCCCTGAGGACGCCCCTGACAAGAGGCCACACCCGGGGACAGTGTCCGCCCTTCCCAGCGGCACCTACAGGCTGTGCCCAGGAGGGAAGCAGCATTTGCATAAGAAAGCACAGTGGGCGGCGTGTGCCAGGCCTGTGGCTGCTGGCTGAGTGGGTCTGTGGGCAGCTCTCAGGACACAGCGCCTGCCTCGTTCCTGTGAAAGCCATGTCCCTGATAGGCAGCTCTCCGGATTAGCTCCAAACCTCCTGGTGGAAAGCAGCGCCGCGTGACCATCCTGCCCTAAGTCACGGGCCCCGGTGTAGATGTGCTTCCAGGAGAGATTCCCACACAGTTCTCCTCGTTCCCCGTGCCATGCAGACTCCCGTGTTCCAACCCGGCTCCGGGGCTGCCACGTGGAGCAAGTCAAAGGGGCTCAAACTGTCATCTGGGTCAGGAGCGAGCAAATGTTCTGAGTAAAGAGCCACGTGGCCAAGGCCCTGGGCGTGTGGGCCGTCCTGCTTGCATGGGAACTGCGCGACCCGCAGGCATGAAAGCAGCCGCTGACACTGACGGTGTGTAACAAGTGAAAGCGCCATTCTGTGTTCCGGGGAGCCTTCCCTCACAGAGACAGGCGGCTGGGTGTGGCCTCGGGGTGCAGCTCTCTGGCCCCCGTCTAAATGGGTGGTCCTCCCTGGAGGAGTGCAGCGCATAGCTATGTGGCCCCTTCCCCTCCAGGGACCCGACTCAGGATAAATGTCATAGCCTTTCAAGCTTGAGTTTATAACCTTTAATTGTTGAGATATAAAACACAACCATAAAATATTTTAAGTATGTGCTATTAAATGAAAGTGAACACCTGAGTGTGTGTGTATGACTCAGTTTCTTCATCAGGAAAAGAAACCTGTTACGGTGGTTGTGCGAGTTAAGGGGATGCTACGTGTTAAGCACTTACAAGTGCTTGACAAAGGCTTTAAAAAGCGTGTTTCCTTCTACTACTCAAGAAGTTTATGATGATTAAATCAGAGGCAAGGCACAAGCCAGGTGAGCCTGACTCCACACGCTGCCTCTCCCGCAGCACTCACAGCCTCAGACAGGACCGTGCTCCTGCACAGAGGCCGAGCCCAGAGGCAGGCTCTTCACTGGTGCACTGAGTATGCAGCACACGATCCTTGCAAAGAGCCCGCAGGCGACAGAGAGGTGGGGGGACTCCCCCTGAGGGTGAAGGCAGAGCCGAGCCTGACCCCACTGGACACCTGAGGCCAGGTGGGTAAGAGCAGGTCTGCCTCCCTCGTGGCACTGCCCTGCCCACAGGGCCCCAGGGCCCCGCCCATTTGTCTGGTCCACCCTCTCGCTCTGAGGCTTGATCATCCAGACCACCCCCTGCAGGTGACCCCCAAGGCCTGCAGGTGAGGCTGAGGACAGAATGAAACCTGGTTGACTGAGAGCCCCTTGTGGGCGGGGACTGTTGGGGCTGCACCCTCAGGGGGTCGCCGCTCAGTGACTGGTTTGTCCAAGGGGCCTAGAGATGCTTATTTGTTGGAATGGACTAGAGCCACCAACAAACCATTCTTCCAGGGCCAGGCAGGAGAGGAAGGGGCAGAAGTGAGGGAGAAGAGAGGAAAAGGAGACAGGAGGAGGGCAGAGAAAATGACCAAGACTCTTGAATGTGAACTGAGCCGACAAGCGGCAGAGAGAGAAGGGAGGAGAGCGACGAGGGTAGGTGGGATGTGAGCTGAGTGGGTAGCAGAGAGATGTGTGGGCTGCTGCGGGGGGGGGGGGGGGGGGAGGGAGGCAGGCAGCCAGGCAGGCAAAGGAGGACCCAGAGGACAGATGAACACAGAGATGGTCAGCCCCGCCCTCCCCGCCCCCCGGCCCTGCCCCCCCCGCCCCCCCCCCCCCCCCCCCCCCCGCCACACACACACACTGAAACAGAAGCGCAGATGGAAAGAATCTGGCTGAGGTTGAACAGTGGCCCGGGGGACAGGAGGCTTGCCTAGCCCCCAAGGGGATCCCCATTCCTCTCATTTGGTGAGCTTTCTGCTAGGCTCATTCCCCAATGGAGGCCTGGGGAAGAGCAGATGTCTTTCTGGAAGGAATGTCTCCCCAGGACTGGGAGCTGTCCTGCATCTCCGGGGTCCCTGCCCCTGAGCTGGCCAGCGGGCTGACTCCTCCATCCCAGGCAGCCTGGGGGTCTGACGCTTCTGGGTCCCAGGCTCCTCAGTTGTAATTTGTGACCAGGAACACACTCTATCTACCTGTCGGAGTTCTTGAAAGGATCCGTTCAAATAATGCCGTGAAAGCCTCCTGAGGAGACAGAGGAGAACCAAGATGGCGGCATAGGTTAATGCCGGAGTTTGCTGCTTTGAACAACTACTTCAAAAGTGAAACTAAAACACGGAACGGACATCACCCAGAACCACAGGAACGCTGGCTGAGTGGAAGTCCTACAACTAGGAGGAAAGAGAAACGCACACGGACACTCAGAGGAGGCGCAGTGCTGAAGTCAAATTCTGAGGTGCGGAGTGCGCGGAGCGGGCTGGCGGCGGAGGGCGCGGTTGTTGTTTTCAATCGGGAGGGAGTCGCAGACTCTGAGCACCAGATCCTGGCGAGTCTTTAGGGACCCAGACTCAAACGGGAGAAGCGGGACTGTCTGGCTTCGGTCAGAGCGAGTGCAGCTTTCTCTCCGAGCTTTGCAGCGGGTGCTGGGACTCAGAGAGGCAGAGCCCCTGGGGACAGGACTGAGAGCCGCCATAACTGCTCTCTCCGGCCCACCCTGTTGATCCTGTGCAACCCGCCCTGCCCAAGCCCTGCACAGAGGCATTTGCCGGATAGCCTCAGGCAAAGGCTAGATTAGCACCTCCCTAGAGGACAGAAGTTCTCTCACTGCTGACACAGCTGATTCTCATAGCCACTTGGCCTGGAGGTCAAACCCTCCCTGGAATTAGCTACAACAATCAAGATTTAACTATAAGACTTCGAACAAAAACCACTAGGGGGTACACCAAGGAAGCATAACAGAATGCGGAGACAAAGAAACAGGACAAAATTGTCAATGGAAGATATAGAGTTCAGAACCACACTTTTAAGGTCTCTCAAGAACTGTTTAGAAGCTGTCAATAAACTTAATGAGATCTACACGAAAACTAATAAGACCCTCGATCTTATATTGGGGAACCAACGAGAAATTAAGCATACACGGACTGAAATAACGAATATTATACAGACGCCCGACAACAGACCAGAGGAGCGCAAGAATCAAGTCAATGATTTGAAATGCGAGGAAGCAAAAAACATCCAACCGGAAAAGCAAAATGAAAAAAGAATCCAAAAATGCGAGGATAGTGTAAGGAGCCTCTGGGACAGCTTCAAGCGTACCAACATCAGAATTATAGGGGTGCCAGAAGATGAGAGAGACCAAGATATTGAAAACCTATTTGAAGAAATAATGACAGAAAACTTCCCCCACCTGGTGAAAGAAATGGACTTACAGGTCCAAGAAGCGCGGAGAACCCCAAACAAAAGGAATCCAAAGAGGACCACACCAAGACACATCATAATTAAAATGCCAAGAGCAAAAGATAAAGAGAGAATCTTAAAAACAGCAAGAGAAAGAAACTCAGTTACCTACAAGGGAATACCCATACGACTGTCAGCTGATTTCTCAACAGAAACTTTGCAGGCCAGAAGGGAGTGGCAAGAAATATTCAAAGTGATGAATACCAAGAACCTACAACCAAGATTACTTTATCCAGCAAAGCTATCATTCAGAATTGAAGGTCAGATAAAGAGCTTCACAGATAAGGAAAAGCTAAAGGAGTTCATCACCACCAAACCAGGATTATATGAAATGCTGAAAGGTGTCCTTTGAGAAGAGGAAGAGGAAGAAAAGGGTAAAGATACACATTATGAACAACAAATATGCATCTATCAACAAGTGAATCTAAGAATCAAGTGAATAAATAATCTGATGAACAGAATGAACTGTTGATTATAATAGAATCAGGGACATAGAAAGGGAATGGACTGACTATTCTTGGGGGGGAAAGGGGTGTGGGAGATGTGGGAAGAGACTGGTCAAAAATCGTGCACCTATGGATGAGGACAGTGGGTGGGGAGTGAGGGCGGAGGGTGGGGCGGGAACTGGGAGGAGGGGAGTTATGGGGGGAAAAAAAAGAGGAACAAATGTAATGATCTGAACAATAAAGATTTAATTAAAAAAAAAAGAAAAAAAAAAAAAGAAAGCCTCCTGAGAAATACAGTACAGTGCCCCTAAGCCCCTCCACGATGAGGGTGAGGAGTTACCCTCTCCCCCTCCCTCTCTCTTACCTCCCTCCCTCCCATGCTCCCCTTCTCTTCCCATCCCCACTCCACTTCATATCTGACTTCTATTCCAAAGAGACTGACTTCAGTCCTAGGCTCATGAAATATTCAATCCACGTGGACACTTTTCAGTTAATATGGGGATGATTCAGGCAGCTGTTCCTTATGGTGGCCTCCGTTACCCCTTCCAGGATCCAAGGAGCCAGCGCTGAGCACTGCCCTAGAGACAGACCAGCCGAGGACGAGGACTTGGTCTGCTGAGGCCCCCAGCGTTCTCTTCGCCATCCCTCCATGGTGCCCGGGAGAGCAGGCGAGCGGGTAAGATCTGCCCATAAGGAGTCTAAGGCGGCATGAAGAATGAGAAAGGAAAATGCAAGCCCAAGGCAACAGCACTTCAGCAGCGAGCATCTGGGCGATTAGCAGGGGCTCGGTCAGGCACATGCCGCACCGAGCTCCACGCCTGTCCTCCCATCACGGTGTCAGCGCGGCCTCCCGGTGGACTCATCCCAGGATTCATTTGCGCTTGCTGACATTTTTCTGGGTTTAAAAACGGGCTTTTCGTTGCTGTTATGACATTGTTCTAGTGGGTTTTGTCTCACAGGTTGAGTCATAAATACAAGTTAGGAAGTTGATGCACTAAGGCTCTCAGCACAGTGCCAGATGCATGTCAGTGCTTGGCAAATAGTGGGCATTTTGATCAATCATGGCCGTAATCATGATCACCATATTCACGTGGGGATAGGCCCGTGTTCTGTTCTGCCTGTAATGGGTCACCTGATACCCGACACTCAGGTGGCTCTTAATAAAATTTTCCAAGAGCTGTGGACTGTTTTTGAGATTGAATATAGAATTCTCGAATGGTCTGTATGCCCCACAGTGATCTCCCCTCTCGCCTAAACTGTTCAGTCTCCACCAAATATTTAGCAGGCACCTCCTGAATGCCAGGCATTGTGCTAGATGCTGCAGATCCCGGTAGGCAAGGCAGACCTTCAAAGGGTTAAGCCCCAGGATTTCCCACCCAAGCCGATGACAAGAGCAAATCTAGACATAACAGGCGGCATTGCCAGATCCTGCTCTCATTCCCTGCATCAATACACGTGTCTTCACAACTGGTCTGTGAGGGAGGGACTTCTCTCACCCTCATTTTATATTTTGTGTTTAATAGGTTGAGGCCCAGAGAAATAGATTCATCTGCCCAAAGCCACACAGCAATAATCTGGGTGGGGGGGCGGGGTGGGGGGAAGTGAAACACAGGCAGTGTGGCTCCAGAGTCCATACAACTACCTACTAAGTGATGCTGTTCATTGGTTCATGTTGCTTCTCTCTGTTTGCGAACTTTTTCATTTGCCTCAGCAAGCAGATTAGAATATCCTAAACTCTACAGAAAGAGGAAGCCAGTTGGCCGTTGCCAGGGGCTAGGGAGGTGGGAGTGAGGGCGAGCTGTGCTGGGTGGAGTTTCCACTTGGGGGACACAGAAGTCCCGCAGCTGGACAGTCTGATGGTTGTTCACCATGTGACTGTGCTCATGCCATTTAGGCATCCCCTTCAAATGGCTAAAATGGTAACCGGTACATTATGGAGCTTTTACCTCCACCCCGATTTTTGGAATTCTTAGGTGTAGGGTTGTCCTATGTCCTTCACATCCTCACAGCCTGGGATTGTAACGTGCTTGCCACCCATTGCTTGAGGGGTTTCCGGGTGTCGGTGGCCTTAGGCATGGGCATGCTTCCTTTCTCTCCTCTCTCTCCTGGTTGCTGAGAGCAGTGCCTTCCCAGGGTCCAGAGGCTCCCAGTCATCTGTGAGCGACTGGCCACAGGGCGGGTAGTGCTGAGGGTGAGGGGACAGGCGTTTGGCTCAGGGACTGGGCCAAACCAGACAAGCATTTCCCAGCGGTGGTGATACAAAGAGGTGAGAGGACACCACGCGTCATGGAGAGGCCGAGTTCAGGGCCAGAACAGCTCAAGCTTGAGGTCTCAGGGGCAAGTTGGGGCTGAAAACAAAAACAACCCAGACTCCTGGACTGAGAGGGTCTGAAGCCTTATGGGAGCAGAAGGCAACAATATAGAGGCGACATGCAAATAGGAACCGCGGCGGTCAGACCCCACACGGCGCTTCCTGTTTGCCAAGTGCTGTTCGAAGGGCGTTCGCACATCAGTGCCATGTTCTTTATTATTATCGCCCCACTTTATAGACAAACCATGGCCACACGGCTCGCACGTAAGTGGCAGACTCAACTCCAGCTCCAGGAGCCAGAGACTGACTCTTAGTAATTCGAGTTAAGGAGTTAATCTGGAGTTAAGATTCTGGTCCTGCCTGGCTATCATTGCTTAGTGGTTGAGTGCCTACCTATGAACCAGGAGGTCATGGTTTGATTCCTGGTCAGGGTATGTGCCTGGGTTTCAGGCTCGATCCCCAGTGGGAGGCATGCAGGAAGCAGCCGATCAGTGATTCTCTCTCATCATTGATGTTTTGCTCTGCCTCTCCCTTCCTCTCTGAAATATATAAACAATATTTTTTTAAAAGATTCTGGTCCCACTGAGAGCTCACTGTTGGCCTGATGAGGTAAGGGGCCATGGGAGGCTAAGGATTTAGGCTACAGATTACACCCAGGCCTCAGGTCCTGGGCTCACAGAGGAGTGCGCCAGCTACTGGTGCAGCCAGGCAGCGAGGGGCAGTGGGCAGCAGCACAGGCTCTGATGGAAGCCTGAACATGGACTCAGCTCCTCACTTAGTGTGAACACTTGGGCACATCACTTCATCTCTCCCCGCTTGCCCTCCTCATCATGTCTGCCTCACAGGGTCGCTGGGAGCACCACGTGACTTGCAAAGCACTGAGACCAGCACCTGTAGACAGTGAGCAGAGTCTGAGCTAAATAAACAAATGCACTAGAGAAAACAGCCACATGCATGGGTCTGCCTGGCGATGGAAAGCATGGCCAGAGGGGTCTTTCCTTGGCGGGAAAAGCACCGGCGGCTGGGGTCCACCTGGAACTCCGGCATCTCGAGCCCCCAGCTCCTATTGCATCCTCCTCCCATCTTCATTGCACAGGGAGGGCCACGCAGGGGGCCTGCTTCATGCTTCCATGTGGTGACAGTTAATTAGTCTGTTCATTTGACCCCCAGTTTGCTCAGCAGCTCCCTGTCCTCAATACTCCCTGTGGTCTGAATACGGTAAGATTCAGCCCCAATTAAAAGTGTTGAAACACCAGCAGCCTCCATTAGTAAAACATCAGAATAAGACTGGGTGTTGCTTTTCAACGGTCTTTTCTTAAAAATTCCAAGAGGCTGGGCAGAGTGAGCCCAGTTAGGAAAGAAAAAAGTTAACACACTCCTTCTTGTGGCCCAGAGTGTGAGGGCAGCATGTCCAATGCTCTTCCCTGGTCTGGGGCTGGAGGCACATCGTTTGTAGCAGAAAGTCCTGGAGTCTGTGTCTCAGGACCTCCTGTCATGAACTCCCGGTGTGAGATGAGACCTTAACTAATCCCATGCCAGAGTCTCAGTTTCTCCATCTATAAAATGGGGCCGCCAGACCAGCTTGACTAGCCTAGGGCTTGAGGACATCAGGTCGGCCAGCTGAGGCATTCTTGAGCCTGGCAGGCTGGGTTCCTCCCTGCCACCATTCTGAGAAATGGCCAGGGCACTTCCTTTCACCCACGTCACTGGGTTTTGGGTCATGTCAGCTGCCCAAGGGATCAGAGCCCCAGTTTCAGACAGCAATGCACAACCCACTGAGGGCCTGATGAGGCATCCTGGCCAGGACTCTCCACAGTCGGTGGGCTGCCCATTCAGCCAGACCTGGGGTTCATTTATCTTTTTCTCTCCCCAGGCAAAGGGGAGGAGAAGCAAGGGTAGTTCCACCATGACTGTGTGCAGGGACACTGGTTGGAAAAACCTGGGTGTCAAGTACTGCTTGTAGGTCCCTGTCATGCACCAGCTCCAGAACTTTGTGCCTCAGTTATCTATACTAATAAAAGAGTAATAGGCTAACTAGGGTGGACATCTTCCAGATGTCCATCTGGGCATCCATCTGGATAAAGCCACAGTGGCCACGAGGCCAGGGGCTCATGGCAGCTGTGAGCTCAGGCATCAGTGAGCTCCAGCAGCTGTGAGGCCCAGGTCTCAGGAAGCCATAAGCCCCAGTGGCTGTGAGGCCTGGGGCTCAGGCTTCACAGCTGCCGCTGCCAGCATTGGCAGCAGCAGCGGAGTGATGGGGGTGGCGCCTTCCTCTGATCAGACTGGCCGCCTCCCGCAGGGGAGTGGACCTAAGCCATCAGTAGGACATCCCCTGAGGGCTCCCAGACTGTGAGAGGGGACAGGCCTGGCTGAGGGACCCCCCCTCCTGTGCACAAATTTTTGTGCACCAGGCCTCTAGTCTATATATATAAAAAGCCAGAGATGGTAATGCTGTCACAACCATAATGACCAGTTGCTATGACACCCACTGTGGCCAGCGAACTGGCCTGATCTGGGCCAATTGCCCCCAACACCCTGATCAGGATGGGACCAACCGGCCAACTGCCTTTGCTGGCAGAAATTTGAGGTCCGAGGACCTTGGAGTTGCTGGGTCTCAGCCTCGGGCAGCTGTGTGGGCAAAGCTCTCCTTTGGCAGAAGTGGACCCGGGATTAGGGTGCTGGAGTTGGGAATAGGGTGGAGAGGCTTTCCTGGTGGCCACAGCAGTCCCTAAAGGCCATGCAAGCACCTGGGCGTCTGGCCCCAGTCAGAACAGCAGCAGGAATAGGGGCCTCAGGGCACAGGGGGCAGCGGCACACAGGAGCCAGGAGGTGTGAGGCCTGATCTGGACTCTTACCCCACCTGCTATGCCCAGCAGCACCAGCAGGTGGGCCATGGTGTGCAGCGAGGCACTGGGCCGCAGATGGGAGGGGAAGCAAGCCAGTAGGGCAAGGCCTCATGCCAGATAGAGCCCTGAGTGGTGTGGGCAGGGCCAGAGCTGTCAACCCTGGCAGAGTGGACAGGGCTACAACCCTGAGCCTTTTCAGCCTTGGCCTTGGATTTCAGAGCTCAGCCCCACTTCAAGAGAGAGAACGTGGCAGAAAGTGGCAAGGCCACAGGAGGGATGGGAAATGTTGTGCCCATCTTTGGGAAACACAGCTGCCATGGTCTTCAGTAACTATGAACAGATAATCTTTGGTCTCGGTTCTACAGAAGAGGAAGCTGACACTCAAAGAAGGGAGCCTTCCTCAACACCTCACCCACTTCTCAGACCTGACCCTGTGCAGCATTGTTTTCTTTGACAGTAGAGGATCCAAAATGTTTTTAGATCTTTTTTATTTTAGGCAGGAAAGAATTTAGCACAGGGGACTGGTGCTTGGGAAATCATCAGAAAGCTGGAGGAGTGGGTATTAGGCTGGGCCCCCAGGAAAGACTCCCTGGCCAGCGGGAGGAGCTGCCCCTTCAGCCACAACTGTCTTCTAGGACACTGGCTCAGCTGTGACCTGGGGATCGGGAAACTTCTGCCCCCACAAGTGCTCTCCAGCTCCCACAAAACAGGTCACTGGGCACTGCCTCTGCCACAACTGTCTGTGCACAGCCTGGATTCACTGCAGAAAACCTCCACATCTCTGCAAACATGGTCACAGCAGCAAACTGCGGGAAGATGCCTCTGCCCCACTTCTGCCTTCAAAATATTGTGCAAGCTCATCCAATCGGCAGAGACGAATTCATATCCAGAAACCTAGCTGCAAAGGAGTTTGGGCAATTTCAGACTTTCATCTAGGAGTGAGATCTTGCCAATGTACCTCATGTGCCTGGTATTGATAAAAATGGGTCCCGGCTGGTGGAGCACAGTGGTTGAGCATCCATCTATGAACTAGGAGGTCATGATATGATTCCTGGTCAAATTTCGGGCTTGATCCTCAGTAGGGGCGTGCAGGAGGCAGCTGATCAATGATTCTCATCATTGATGTTTCTATCTATCTCTCCTTCTCCCTTCCTCTGAAATCAATAAATATTTTTTAAATGGGGTCATGCTGTATATATGTGTTATGATGAGTTTTTCTTTTTAAATATATTTTTATTGATTTCAGAGAGGAAGGGAGAGGGAAAGATAAAAACATCAATGATGAGAGAGAATCCTTGATCAGCTGCCTCCTGCACGCCCCATCCTGGGGATGGAGCCCACAATCGGGCATGTGTCCTGACCAAGAATTGAACCGTGACGTCCTGGTTCATAGATCGATGCTCAACAACTGAGCCACGCCAGCCGGGCATTGTCACCATGTTACAGATGAAAGCGCAGAGAGATTAAGTCATTTGTCCAAGGTCACCAGCTAGCAAGTGAGAGCGGCTCCAGGACTTGAAGCTGTCACCTGCCTCAGAGGCTCAAACACAACAGCATAATTTCATTTACTCGTCACAGCCACCATATGAAGCAGGGACTATGAGTAATTCCCATTTTGTAGATGGAGGATAAGTGATTTGTCCAAGATCACACAGGAAGTGGTAGAGCTAGGATTGAAACTCATGCAGTCTGGCTCCAGAGCCTGGATTCTGCTCCACCTGGGGGCATGTCCCCAACATAGACAAGGAGGGGCCGCTGAGGGACTCAGGGTGGGCACCCCGTGGGCAAGGTGAGACTGCTTCCCCTCCCAACCCCACCCTGGTCTCCTTTCTTCCTCAGGCAATCTCTTCCCCCACCCCGCCCTTGCCCCAGATTCACCCTGCCCTAGAGCCTGGGCCTCCCATGAGGAACGGCCTGTGGCCTGGGGTAGAGGCCACTACTTTGGGCAAAGACATTTGAGTTTTTCACTTTATAGATCACTAATATCTTTCCTGTTAAAACCATACCTATAGAACATTATTTATTTACTAGGGGCCCGGTGCACGAAATTTGTGCACTGGGTGTGTGTGTGTGTGGGGGGGGGGTGTCCCTCAGCCCAGCCTGCCCCCTCTCACATACTGGGAGCCTTCAGGCGTTGACCCCCATCACCCTCCAATCGCAGGATCGGCCCCTTGCCCAGGCCTGACACCTCTGGCCTAGGCGTCCGGCCTGGGCAGCGGGGACCCACAGCTGCAGCGGCCCCGCGATCGTGGGCTTCGCTTTAGGCCCAGGCAAGGGGCCCCTAGGTCCTGGGACTGCCAGCTTCGACCGTGCCCAGCTCCCATCGCTGGCTCCACCCCTACTTCCTGCTATCACTGGCCAGGGCGGAAAAGGCACCTGATTCTCCGATCATGGCTGGGGGGCAGGGCAAAGGCGGCCCCAGGGCCACCTTTGCCCTGCCCCCCAGCTCTTAGCTCCCCCCTGGGTTTCTGATCACTGTCAGTGGCAGGGGGCTTCTTCCTGCTTTCCCTTTCGCCTCCCTGCATTGTGCCTACATATGCAAATTAACTGCCATCTTGTTGACAGTTAACTGCCAATCTTAGTTGGCAGTTAATTTGCATATAGCCCTGGTTAGCCAATGAAAAGGGTATCTTCGTACACCAATTACCATTTTTCTCTTTTATTAGTGTTGATCATTCATATTAATTGATCTCAGAGAGAAGAAGGGAGAGAGAAACATTGTTCCATTGTTTCCTGCACTCACTGGACTGAGATTGAATCTGCAACCTGGGCATGTGCCCTGACTAACAATCGATCCACCACTTTCTGGTGTATGGGACGATGCTATGCTGGTACCCTGACCCCAAATTCCAGCCTCCAGAACTATGAGAAAAATACATTTCTGTTGTTTAAGCCACACAAATTTATGATATTTTGTTATGACTGTCTGAGCTGACTAATCTATACTAATAAAAGGGTAATATGCTAATTAGACTGGGTCAACTGGACATCTTCCCTTCGTCCTTCCAGACAAAGCCACAGTGGTGGGGGCTGAGGCAGAGGTGGTTATGGGGTGATCAGGCCAGCAGGGGAGCAGTTAGGGGCAATTAGGCTGGCAGAGGAGAGCAGTTAGGGGTGATCAGACAGGCAGGCAGGTGAGAAGTTAGGAGCCAGCAGTCCCAGATTGCAAGAGGGATGTCTGAGGGGTCCTGGATTGGAGAAGTTGCAGGCTTGGCTGAGGGCCCCCCCCCCTCCCGCACCCCTGTACATTAATTTCATGCACTGGGCCTCTAGTCCTTATATGTAAAGGGGATAAGCTGCTTCTTCACAAGGTTGTGAGGAGGATTAGTGAGGTGATGTGTCAATTACATATTATCTCCGAGTTATGGGTAGCTGTGGTTACCATTGATGACAGTAGATTAAGAAACAGGACAGAGAGGAAAGCAAAAGAGAAACACACTAGAGACACAGAGAAGGCAAGTCACAAGAAGGGGCATAAGTGTGAAGTGCCCTTTCCTGGTGGGAACACCTTCTCCAACCACAGATCCTGTGGCACAGGCCCAGCCAATAGGGCTTCACATGCTCCCTCGGTTGTGACTGGTCCGGAGGTGAGCACGGCATCAAAGTCCCACCTGCTGCCTGCTTACCCGCCCGCAACACCTGGGGTGCGAGTGGGCCTCTGCCCAGCATCTGAGAAACCCAGTCCCTGGCCCTTTTGTGGTTTTGAGGGGCTCCATGCCGCACCATTACCATCACTTGCCTGGAACTTACTGTCTTCCCTCTTCTGTTCCGCTCCCACCCAGTGCTTCCAAGAATGAACTTCAGCTGGACACCAGCCAAAGTGTCTCCCAGTAAAGGCGGCCTTCGCTTCTGAAGAGCAATTCTGGTGGCAACAAATGCCACTGTCTCACGGCGTGAGTTATATGCACGGGAAGACCCCATGTCAGCAAAGTAGACCACATGCCAGCTCCTGCCAGCAGAGAAATGAAGAGAATTGTCTGAGCCCCCATTTTGCCAGAATGTTGCGCCTGCTCCTGGCATTGACATCCAGGTAGGGAGAGCTAAAGGTGTTCCACCTCGGTTCCTGGAGCAGATGGCACAGAAATCTCATTCAACTTAGGGTTTGTGGGTCTCGGTGCTGCCAGAACTGCCAGGTTACACATTTGGAAGAGAACTGGAGTTAATGACACAGCCGCAGCTTCCCCTGGCTGGGGCCCCTGCTAGTTAATAGAACCATTTGTTTGTATCGGTGGCGAGCGGCCTGCTTCTCCTGTTGCTTCCCCTCCCTTTAAAGGAAGAGCAGAGCTTGGCTTGTTGAATCTCATACATCATCCTGGCAGCAGGTGCCAATGAGAGACATGTGAGAACAGAACAGGAGCCCCTACCCATCCCTCACAGCCCCCTGCCCGGTCCTCCTCTCAGCAAACCTATTCAGGTGCCCCTGGTGGAGCAGCAGCCCAGGTCCATAAGCACAGGCTGAGATTTCCATCACACTGTCCTCGCCACAGACACAGCAAGTGCCTGGCTTGGACTGGTCTCCGGGGCGCAGATGGGTAGAGGGAGCTCAAAGGGGCTCTACAGCCCAAACCATCTCTTTATATAGCAAATTGAACCGTGCCCAGCATCTCCAGCATCTCTACCTCGCTTACCACTCTCCAGTGGCTCCCACTGCTTCTAGGATAAAGACCAAAGCATTTGACATGCTTACAGGGTGCTGCAGGGCCTCGCCCCTGCTGACCTGTTTAACCTTACATCCCACACACCTCTCTATTCCCAACCACTCCAGCCACACTGATGGGGACCTCCAGAGTTCAAATCAGATATCGTCTACTTATTCTGAAACGAATCCTACTTTCATATAGTCTTACAGCCCCCTCATATCTGCCACTTGTTGCATTGGTCATAGCCTGTGATTTTATATTTGCTTGACTAATTATTGGGTTGACGCTCTCTCTACCCCTTGCCATGTAATTCCATGTTTTGCTCACCAAGTATCTCCAGCTTATAGCACAATGTCTGGCACAACACAGGAACTGCATGGTTATTTGTTGAGTGAATGTACACGTGAATGAGCTGTAAAGTAGGGCACATTCTAAGTGGGAGCTAGAAGTGGAGCTAAAACAGAGAGTTTGTGGATCAGGGTGGGAGAAGAGGTGAGAGAGATGAATGGAGCGGCTCACAGAACAGTCATTATGTAGCACCTGCTGTATGCCAGGCACTGTTCTCAGCACTGGGGACACAGCAGTGAATAAAACATACGACCTGCTCTACTTTCATGGAGCTTGCATTGGAGGTCACCCCCTCATTTTGCAGGATACCCACAGACCAGTGTTTCTCCTGGAAGTGTCTCTGTTTGTAGTGTTATTCTAAGTTGTGGCGAGAATAAATTGCACACATAACCAGTTGTAAAGAGCCTCCCATGGGAAGTCTCTGGTGCTGAGATTTCCTCCAGGGGGAGGCCAAATTAAGCCCCCAAATACATCCACTCCACAACCTGCTGATAAGAAGTGGGTGACTTCCTCCAGATTCGGGGGGGGGGACATGGGGTAGGAGGATTAAATTGCATACGATAGAACTGAAACACCATCAGTGTCCTACCCGCTTAAACACCCGGCTCACTTGCCAATGCCAGCCACTTCCTCAGTCTTCCCTCCCTCCTGAACTATCTCTCACAATTACTCTGTCAGAGCAAGCCAGCATTCATCATTACTTTGCAGATTTGCCTGATAGTGACTGGCTACCATTCTTCAGACATGCCATACACACACCGCTCAAACTGAGTGGACATTTTATGGACAGTTTGAATTTGCCAGTGTGCCACAGCCTACTGGGTGGGAGTCGCTGTCACCTGGGGCCTTGTTCCTCACACTGAGGACTCTGGCCTTTTGCTAGAAGGCCGTGTGGGACACGGGGGGTTTCAGTAGGAGAGTGACCCTGTGCAGATTCCACCCCCACACCTGAGACCTCACCTCACTGCCAGGAAGCAACCAAATGCAGCTGTGAGTGTCCGTCTAGCTGTGCCCAGGGTCCAAATGCAGAGGAGACAGAGGTGCAGCACAGCGGGGAGCAGTGCAGCTTCAGAGAACCTGCAGGCAGCTCTAAGGAGGCCCCCAACCCAGACATCTTCCTGCTGAAGGGCGAGCTGGGGTTGCCTGGGAGAGAGGGCATGTCTGACCTAAAACTCTGCTTCCCATAGAAGAGGGAAATGGTTGTTTCCTCAGGAAAAGTTTATCAAGTGGATTTGCCCATAGGACCCCTTCTCTCTTATCTCCTTTCAGGGCTGAGGCCTGCAGTCAGTGGCTCTTCTATAGTTAGAGGCGTAGAGTTGTGCAACATGGCAGCCCCGCCTTCCACCTCTTGGAGCCAACCTCCTGTGCCAGGACCAGGGGCCCAGAGAGTTGTCTAGTAAAAATCATAATTATAAAAAATAACTGCAGCTACAAATGATCAAGAATTAACCAAGACAATATGCTTAACATACACTAGCTTGATGAAACCCCACAATCATTTGGTGAGATGGAGATTTTTATCACCACTGGGAAGATGAGGAAGCTAAGGCTTGCCTCTACTTTCAAGTCCTGGATCCTCATGTAAAAGCAGTGGGAGAGATTCCAAAATGGCAGCAGAGTAAGTAGAAGCTACACCAACATGCTCCCAGGAACAAACTGGAATTAGAGCTAAAATACGGAATAAGCATCCTGAATAACCAATCTAAGACTCCCTGGGGAGAACCATGATAACCAAGGATGTAAAGTGGAGACCACACAGGGACTGGTAGGAAGGACAGAGGCACAAAAGGGCTGGCAGGGCTCGGGCTTCCACAGACAGCAGCTGAATATCGGGAGAGTTATCTCAGCTGTGGGGGGTTGCCACTGAGAACTCTGGGGTCTAATTCCCAAGCTGGGTCCCCCAACCCAGACCACCAGAACTGAGAAAGGAGCCCGCATAACATCAGGCTGTGAAAAGCAGCAGGGTTGCTGTCTGCCAAGGAGAGACAGCTGGAAATGCAGGCACTCTCCTAAAGGTCCAACACACAAGATTTGATGGGCAGTCACTCACCTGGGGCTCTGGGAGAGGAGGGCAGAGTGGACTGGAGCTGTGATAGCAGAAGCTAGGGTAGGAGGCTCTAGTCAAATCGGACAGGAGGGTGTGGAGGCAGAGATAGTGGAGAAAAATATCAACACAGATATAGGAAATTATAATTCATTCATTTATTTTAAAATGTTATAGGCCAGGCTCAATGATAAGTATTTTATAGACATGATTCTTTTAATAAAATTTAGTGGGTGCCTACTAGGTATTTTGTAGTAACACATAATCATTTGTCCATATCTTTATTTATTCTGTAGCTATTCATTGAGCACCTACTCTACACCAGACATTACTATCATTTCACATGAATTGCTCCCTCCCCCATTCATCCATCCACTCACCATTAATTCATTATTTAATTAACTCATTCAACCATTGTTTATAAGGCCCCATGCTGTACCAAACACTAGGTTAACTGCTGATGAAAGATTGAAAGTTGCAAAAAAGGAAGAGATAGGTCATTGGTGGACCTTCACCTAGGTTGGGACCAACAAGCGGAGCGAAGACCCTGGGCTTTGTGGGAGTGTGCTCCAAGCTCAGCATTCAGAGCTTTGAGGAGAGAAGACTCTGGAGAGTAGCACTTCACTTTCCCAAGGCCTGCAGGTCTCAGTGATGTAGAGGGAACGATGCAGACTGAAGGCTAACCCAGACTAGCTGGGTGGCTTTCTGGGGGTGCTTGCAGAGTAATGCACAAATCTCTTGGGCTTTGGGCTTTGTTCATTGCTGTGCAATGATTTCAGAATCATTGGGAAAATTCAAGAAACAGCTTTTATACTGAGGTCTGAGGAGTGACTCTCAAAGCAGCACAACAGAACTGAGCCCCAAAGAAACCTTGGCTCCCAGGGTAGGGGAAGGACAAACTCTCCTATACCCTCAAGTTTCTCCTGGCTGTTCTATTAATCAAATAGACACAAGATGACCAAGAATTTATTTAACATATGTGACAGTCATGAAACTGATATGATTTTAACTCTTATTCTATAAACTAAGTGGAGAAAACGGTCTGAGCACTTATTTTCTCTAAGTCAAATCTGAATCCCAGCTTCGTCCTATTGGCCACTGGGAAATTCAATTCTGGCCATTGACAGAGTTCCCGCTAATTCTCCAGGACTAGAAAAGAGGCTCAAAGTTCTTAGCTAAGCAGACTATTCTGGGAGCTACTTCCCTCTCTGGAAGTAGCTACTGTGATGGCTCTTGCTTGGTCATGGAGCCACAGAGGATACTGGAAGCCTGTTGACTAAGCACACCCCCAAGGGTGCCCTTGATCATCCATCCTGAGGTCTGGACACCCCAAGCCCTGGGGAGGGCCTGGCTAGGCACAGCTTCTAACCTCTCACAGGACCTTCCCACCTTCCTAGTCTTGAGATTTTCACTCTTCCTCTTCTCTGCCCTTCTCACATCTGCCCTACCTTCCAAAAACCTTGCCTCCGCATCCTCACATTTTAGGGCCCACCTAGTATTATCTCCCCAATAGATTCCCAAATAAAACCAGGAAGGGGGTTCCTTTTCCAGGCAAAGAGACACAAAGGAGTGGCTACCATCTTAGAAAATAACTTATTTCATCTCTTCTAAGATGTACCTCTTTTCCTGGCTTTTAACATATCTGATATTATGAGGCATCTCATTATTGATGGCATCTTACCATAGCTTTTGTTCAATGGCCATCACTTCCTGTGATGTCCAAAATTTTGTTGTTACTACAGATGGTATGACTGAACACCTACAACCCTTTTACCTTCCAGTCAACAAACCAAGGAGGACTGTCTAAAGGAAGGGATATGAGTCTTGCTTGTGTTCTGAAAAACCTTTCATTGTAACATCCTAATAAGATCAAGAAAATGTCGACACTAAAACTGATAGAATGAGTGTCAGAGGCTTGAAAATAATCCCAGAGATCACAATGGATCACGATGCTACATCACCAGTATCCTGGACAGCACAGAAGTGAACACTGTGTGGGAAAACACAGACACCAGTGACCACAGATGACTCCAAATTGAAAGGTGCTCACAAGGGTTGTGCATTGAACATGAAGAGGTTCAGGGCTACCTTAAACAATATTTTGCTTCAATTTCCTTTTTTATATATCCACTAGAGCAGTGATGGTGAACCTTTTGAACTTGGCATGTCAGCATTTTGAAAAACCCTAACTTAACTCTGGTGCTGTGTCACATACAGAAATTTTTTGATATTTGCAACCACAGTGTTGTGGACCAACATTTGTGAGAATAAGACCACCAACTCCAATTAGGTCTTAAACAGCAAGCGAGGATTTATTGAGCTGGCCAGCGACTACAGTTACAGCACCCTGCCACTGCAGAGGCTGAACTGCAGCCCAGACTACAGGAGTTACATTTTATTATTAAATTCTGTGGAGGACCAGAGAAAAATGTATCTTTCAAATTCTGGGCCCCCAATATGGAGGAAACTCTCTTTATTTATACTTTTTCCAGTCCTTTGTCTCCCAAATTTGGAATGAGACTTCCGGGCCTTCTGAGAAAGAAGGCCTGCATGCTGGGAAGGGGCCATGAGACCATATCTCAAGGCCTGGCCTGAAGTCAGTACCTTCCTATCTATGTGTTTTAGGAACAGACAGCACAGCATGACCCGTCTGGCCAAAGCACCAGATATGCAGGCCAGCACAATAGTAAAATAAAGACTTATATTTTTGATATTTATTTTATATATTTAAATGCTGTTTAACAAAGAAAAATCAACAAAAAAAATGAGTTCTCATGTCACCTCTAACACGCGTGTCATAGGTTCGCCATCACTGCATTAGAGGCCTGGTGCACAAAATTCATGCACGAGGGTTTTGTCCCCTCAACCAGCCTGCACCCTCTCCAATCTGGGACCCCTTAGGGCAGTGGTTGGCAAACTGTGGCTCACGAGCCACATGCGGCTTTTTGGCCCCTTGAGTGTGGCTCTTCCACAAAATACCATGTGCGGGTGCACATGTACAGTGTGATTGAAACTTCGTGGCCCATGCACAGAAGTTGGTATTTTGTGGAAGAGCCACACTCAAGGGGCCAAAGAACTGCATGTGGCTCGCGAGCCACAGTTTGCCAACCACTGCCTTAGGGGATGTCCAACTGCTGGTTTAGGCCTGATCCCAGGGCCTAAACAAGCAGTTGGATATCCCTCTCACAATCCTGGACTGCTGGCTCCTAATCACTCACCTGCTTGCCTCTCTGGTTGCCTCCAACTGCCCCCCCTGCTGGCCTGGTTGTCCTCAATTGCACCCCCCTCTGGCCTAGTTGCCTCTTACTGCACCCCCTGCTGGCCTGGTCACCCCTAACTGCCCCCCCCCCCGCCGGCCTGGTTGCTCCCAACTGTCCACCTGCCAGCCTGGTCGCCCCTCACACCCTCCCCACTGGCCTGGTCACCCCCAACTGCCTGCCCTGCTGGCTTGATCACCCCAATTGCCCCCCCTGGTGGCCTGGTTGCCCCTCACACCCCCCACCCCCCCTGCCTGGTTGCCCCATGCAGCCTGCTATACAGTCATTTGGTTGTCTCTCACTAACCCCCCTGCCAGCCTGGTTGTAGGCAGCCATCTTGTGAGGGCATGAGGGTTAATTTGCATATTACCTCTTTATTACATAGGATGAGGGTGACACATGTTTGAGCCTATGCTTCAAAAGGCTAGCAAGGTCCTTTCATGAATATAAAATCAAAGTTCTAATTGAGAAGCATGTGTCCTAGCATAATTGGCAGTGTGTTTAGTTTTTCTTAGTGAAATATAATAGAGCACCTTACAATCAATAGCATCTTAAATATCAGGAGATAAGGCACCTGAAGAACAAATGCAAATGATTATTTCAATAACTTATCCAACCACACAGTGTCCAGCCAGGACCCTCCCAAGCTGAGAGAGTAGCTAAAGTCTGGAACAATGAGATGTCAGGATATGAAGACTTCCAACCTGAGCTGCAATTTCTAGGTCTGGCTCCCAAGTCCCTGCTGGAATTCCCCATGTATTGCCAAACAAAGCGCCAGCCTGGCAAGCCTTTGGTGAGGAACACAGTGGAGGCTGGAGCTGTCCACCAAGTGGCTTCAAAGACACTGACTGGAAGTGAAGTGGATTAGCTCTCGAGTTGAAGGGTATCCTTTCTGAACACCTCTTATGGCCATGACTCCATGATAACCTGCCCATTTGAAAGAAACCCTGGGGAACTGGCTCTGCCTGGAGTCCTGGAACATGGCCCCAGGCCTCGCCTTGTAAATCAGCTATTTAGTCACAGTGGGCCTCTTTCCTTCTCTCCCTCCTCCCCTCCCTCCCTCCCTTCCTCCCTTCCTTCCTTCTTCCTCTTCCCTCCCTTCCTCCTTCCTCTTTCCTCCTTCCTTCCTCCCTCCCTTCCTTCCTACTTCCCTCCCTTCCTCTTCTCTTTCCTTCTCCCTTCCTTCCTTCCTTCCTTCCTTCCTTCCTTCCTTCCTTCCTTCCTTCCTTTCTTCCTTCCTTCCTCCCTCCCTTCCTCCTCTCTTTCCTTCTTCCTTCCTTCCTTCCTTCCTTCCTTCCTTCCTTCCTTCCTTCCTTCCTTCTCCTCCCTCCTCCCTCCTTCTTCCCTCCCTTCCTTTCTCCTCTCTTCCACCTTCCCTCCCTTCGTTCTTTCTCTCTCTCCCTTCCTTACTTCTTTTATTCTTTCTTAAACAAACACTATGTGTCAAACACTGTCCTAAGCACTTCACAGAATTAACTCATTTAATCATCAGGACAACCTATAAAGCATTTTTAAGAATCCTCACCCAAGGACATATATTCATTGATTTTTGAGAGAGAAAGAGAAACATCTATTGGTTGCCTCTTATATGCGCTCCAACTGGGGATCGACGCACAAACCTTTTTGGTGTATGACTTGATGCTCCAACCAACCAAGTCACCTGGCCAGGGCACAACCCAGAACTTTTCTATCTTTTTTGGAAAATGAGTATTTTCCCGAAGCAACAGTTTGATTGACTAAAGCCAGGCACAGGGAAGAGAACTGGCATGTGTTTACGGTGTCCCAGGTTGAAGGGCTGCACCTGCTGTCACATTTAATTCTCAGAATTAGATTGTAAGGCAGGTGGTACCTTCTCCATTTTAGGATGGATAAGCCTGAGGCACAGAGAGATTGCAGGCCTTGCCCGAGGTCACCTACTCAGGCTAGAGAGCGGAGAGCTAGGATTTGACCAGGGCTGTGCGACTCCTTCCTGCAGCCACACCGCTCTCTAGGATGCAGAGGAGAGAGGAGCCGCTCTGGCTGTTTTGACTGAGGACCCAGAGCTCCAGGCACCTGTCCCTCCTCCCCGCTTCGTACCTCTGTGGGCCTCCAGAGCCTCATGACCACGTGACTGTGGCATCCAAGCCACTGGTCTGTGGGCCTCCGGGGGCCCATCTGGTTCTGAGCTAAGAGGCTTCCCAGGCACCAGAGCGAAGATCAAACAATATGCCCAGACTCCCAATCACTAGGGGAAGCAGTGGGTGTGACATCATGAAAAGGGTCCCGACTTTGCTGTGTCATCATTTGAGCTTCAGTGTCCTCAGACATAAAATGGCCCAATGATGTCAGCTTCCTAAGGGTGACATGAGGGTGGAATGGAACGGTGCATGTGCAGTGCATACAGTAAGTGCTCATTAAAAGCCTGTTGGTGGTGGCAGTGGTGAGAGGGATTCAGGATATTCTAGCTTCTGGGTGAGTAGGTGGTGACTCCCTTTCCTGGTCTCTTCCACACACAGCGTGGTAGTGGAGAACTAGGGGGATCTGGGCGAGATGCCCGCTCTGCCCGGCAAGTCGCTCTACCTCGCTGAGCCCCCTGCTCATTCCCCTGTGGAGAGTACGTCCTGGTGTATGTTATGAGAATCACATTAAAGGAAGGGTGCTCCGTGAGAAAGAGCTCATCGTGTCCTCTCCTTATTTCCTGGGGACTTGGGGCTTGGAGTGGAGTGGACCAGCCCCAGCCCCATAAAATGCACAGGTGTTTGGTGGGGCAAGGACTTCCCAGCTGCCCTGTCCCCGGGTTTGCCATCTCTCCTTTCACCAGGCTCAGAGACTGGCTGGCTTCGGTGCCTCCCTGTGTGATAGCTTCCTCCTTGGCATTTATTAATCTCCAAACAACAAGGGAGAAAGAGCAGGCTGGCTCTCGCCTCAGGCACTCTTCCTCTGAGATATAAATCATGGCTCGCTCCTGTAGCTGAGCCCAGACAAAGATCTGGAGCCTGGATGAATGGTCTGCCAGCTCCTGCCACATGTCCTTGGCCCAGGGGCAGGGGGTCTCTGCAGCAATGGCATCCAGCTGCATCATGGGTGGGGGGTTCTGGGAAAATGACATATGAAAGGAGGTTTTTCAGAGCCACAAGACAATTGACTGGTCTTTGTACATTTAAATAATGCCCAGTGCTCTCATGGTGCCCCATCATCTTGTCAAGAGGCAGGGTGAGAAGACAGACTTCTGGGCAGAACCCCCAGGGAGGGGTGACTAGCTGTCACGCCTGCCTGCGCCACTGCCACAGGGTGGTCCCCTCCTCTGGCGTGTCACTCTGGGGGGTCTGTGTAGAGTGAGGGACAGCAGAGGGGGTGACGCACTATGCCTGACATTTATCACGGACACAAGTCAAACCACCACTGTGTCCTGAACGCTCACGATGGCCAAGTGATCTTTCAGGGTCTTCTCAAGAACCACTTGTGTGCCCACAACCCCGGGTGAAGTAGGTCCTTTTAATTGCCCACACTCAGATACAGAAACTGAGGCACAGGAAGGGCCCCTTTTCCTCAGAGCACGCAGCTGGGAAGTGGCAGCATCTGACTTTGAACTTAGGACATCTGGCTCCCGAGCTCATGCTCTCATCGACTCCAGAGAATGATTCCCATGACCCCCAGGTGGAGTCCAGGTTTCCTCACACACTCAGACCCTGACTGGCCGGGAAGTATTGTATTCTCTCTCTGTGTTGGGGGGCTTGGAGGCTGAGGAGGGTGGGGACAGGTGGGGGTGCGGGAGCGTGGGCATTCAGGCAGATTCAGCAGCACAAGGAAATCGACAGGGGGTATCACGTGGTGCAGGAAGGGCCTGGGCAGCCCTTCATTGAAGAGCCCTGGAGGAGAAGGCTGGTGGGAGAGGGCCCAGGCTGTAGGCTGAGGGCAGGGTTGGGCGCAGGAGAGCAGCGATGGAGGGCTGAGCCCTAAGGGATGGAAAGGAAGGTGCAGGCAGTTAAAGAGGATTCTGTGAAATATGAGGAGGAATGGAGAGGAGAAAGAGAAAGGGAAGAAGAGGGGGAGAGACAAACCCAGGGTAAAGCAAAGGAAGCAGGAGTAATGAAGAGGCAAAGGGAAGAAGGCAGCAGGCGGAAAGGAGAGTGGGAAGAAGGAAAGGACTGGCCGGGGTGCCAGGTGCAGGCACTCTCAGTGTTGCCCTGAGTGCAAGCTCACACCGGGAGCCAGTGCACACCCTGGATGGCGTGAGGGGAGCCTGGCATGGGGTTGAAGAGCACGGCCGCGCACGGTAAGAAGGGCGGCTCTTACACTCCTCTCACTCCTGACTACGTCACAGCGAGCACTTCAGTTTGGAGCCCCTGAGGTGTGCTGGTCTTCCTTCTCACAGCGTGCGCCTTGGCAGCCTCCAGCGAGTGACGGTAAAGAGCATTTGAGAACATTATTTTGTTTTTATTTGGGGCCCAGTTATGACAAAACCCCACACAAATGATGCCCGATGAGCAAGCACCAGCTTTGCACCCAGCTGTCCTTTAGGGTCATCTGGAAGTTAAAGTCCTCATGCCAGATGGTACCACCAGAGATTGGAATGGTCCAAGATGGAGCCAAGGCATCGGTGTTTTTTACCTTCTAGGAATGTCTTGAAAGAGCAGCTAAGAGCCAGTGGCTACCGTCTGGAATATATCCCATTATCTTACTTAAATTGTCACCGATATGACATTACTCTGGGGTTGCAGACACAAGTCCCCTCCACACACCACTGCTGAGGACTGGATTTGCCCTTATTTGCAATTCAGGTCCATCCTTCTCCTATGATCATGCCCCACCCTTAACTCCAGCACCCAGGAGCTGGACTCCAGCCCAGGGTTAAAGTGCTGAAAAGCTCTGCCTTGGCCAGGACCCCACACAGCTGCCTGATATGAAGGCATAACAGCTTTTAAGCTTTCCACCCCGAGACACACTGCTTGGCAAGTGCCTGCAGCCCCAGATCTGGCAACATTATAATTCAATCAGCCTCCCTGAGTTACCGGGGAATCATGTCCCACTCCCAGCCAGCCCAGCCCAGCCCATTCATGCCAGTGGAGGGAAGCTGGCAGGTGTTACCATTTTGTTGAACCCACATTCATGCCCACTGCTCTTTCTAGACGGAGGGTGGAAGGAATCTCTGAAATAAGAGGCCAGTGGACAAAGTGGGGGTCATGGCGGACCTCGCCACATCACACACAATTTGCCTCCCCTTACTAGTGCTCCTGCCAGCATCAGTCCAGGCTGGGGGCTCCGAGGATGCATCTGTTCTCTCTGTAAACCAGGATCAAGTGTTTACTCAAAGAAAGCCAGTTCCTAAGGATGCCAGTGCCTGAGACACATTCATCTGCAAAACAGGAACTCTACCCTTAAATGCCTTCAGGGGCCACATAAGAAACATAAGTGAATGGAGCATGTCAGTGTGGAGATAGAAGAAGGCTAGGTAGTTAGGGGTGGGACCATGGAAGGGAAAGTAGAATAAAAAGCTGAAGCCAGCTGCAGAAACAAACAAAGTGGCTTAGAGCTGAACCCCGTTGGGTGGGGAAAGATAGTGATGTCACCTCAGACCTCACATGGCAGCCCTCAATCAAGATCCATCCCACCAATGGAAACGCGAGCTTTAGAAAGTATGGAGTAGCTAGGGAAGGCAGCTTTCAGATAACCAATCACAAAGCAGCAAGGTGTATTAAATAACCAACAACAATTAAATAACCATAAAAATGTTGCTAAGGCAGAATTCTTTGAAAGAACCAATCAGATGCCAACAGGGTATATATCTACCCCTAGATAAAGAGCTTCTGTGGCAACCCACTTGGGTCCCCTCCCTGCTAGAGGGAGTCTGTTTATTTCTCAATAAACTTTGCTGCACTTACCTTCTTTGTTCTAGAACTCATTCTTCAATTTTGAAAGACAATGAATTCGGACCTGAACAGAAAATTGGTTTCATCTTTGGAGGTTCCACTGAGATCTTTGGAATGGTAAGCAAAGCGGACTCTTTTTCGCTTGCTCTGTCTCTTTTATCTGGAGGCAAAAATACCAGGACCCTGTTGGTCAGTTAAAAGTGATTAGCATGGCCAATTAAAGACACAGGGGACAGACTTCTCAGGGAAGGGCCAGTCTAATCCCTCCTATCCCAGGAGAATGTGGGACTGGCTCTGGACCTGGTTTCCCTCTTTCTCTGTTCGTTATCATCCTGCCTAAAATTGGGTGGAAGGAGGAGACCAGCGTCCTGCGAGTCCTGACCGTGGTTGGTTGAGCTGATGGCTGTGGGAACCCCTTCCCACAGGTAAGCATGAGCGGGTAATTCTTCCTCATGGCTGATGCCTCCTAGGCCCAGACCCCATAGACTTAGGTGTCTTCACCTCTCTCTTTAGGACATATCTGCAGGAGGATGGTACACAAGTTCTATGCAGGCTGACAGGCAGGCTACCCCACTACTCCCCATGGTGTCCCATACATTTTGTTATTTCCACTGAGGACACAGGGGGCCCATCCCTTTTGTCTCTCACCTTCGTGGGGACCCTAGTCTAACGCACATCAGCAGGGCCAGTGCCACTTGACACAGGCCCTTCAACATTTTCTTTCCTGTTCCTCCTGAACTGCCCTTTTGAGCCCAGATAAGTGGGCCCTTTATCAGAAATGCCTTTTGTCCTCGGGGCCAGAATTTTGGCCTTCCTATGGGTGGGCTATTGTCTGTGGCACCTTGGTTCATCATCATCATAGACTTCCACTTTCCCCATGAGGCCTGAGGACAGGCATATTCTTTTGGTGGACAGTACAGACATAGACAACTCTTAAGACAAGTCACTAGACTCTCTTGGAGTCCAGGGAATTAATTGTCCTTTCCTCCACATCCTCTGTGTACAGGCTCTCCTCATTGTTGTCCTGAGAGAGGCCAACAATGGAGTGGGCTCTCCAAAAATATTTTAATCGTCTAGGCCACTCTGGAAATCAGAGCAAGTTTTTCCTCTCCCATTAAGGGAAATTCACACAGGCACACGGAAGGTCTCATTGGTAAGCGTGACTAGTCCAACAGACACTTGCTTATGGTCACACATATGTGAGCACAAGCAATAGGGGGTTAGGTCAGATAGGACCTCACTGGTAAGCATGTGTAGTCCAGCCGGTCAGCTCTGTTAGTGGACGTGAATTAGCAGACAGTCTTTTTCTTGTCCTACACAGGAAACACCTTGTGAGGGCCCCAGCTAGAAGGCACTAGATACCTCTCTGTTCTTTTTGTCTTTTTCAGATGGGGAACTCCTCATCTACTACCGAGGTCAGCACCCCACTAGGTTGTACACTGAGGAACTGGGATTCATTTGACCCACAAACCTTGAAGAAAAAGTGCCTGACCTTCTTTTGTACTCAGGCTTGGCCTCAAAATAAGTTTGCAGATGGAGAGACATGGCCCCCAGAGGGAAGGATTAACTACACCATCTTTCCATTAGATCTTTCCTGTAGGAGAAAAGGGAGGTGGTCTGAGGTTCCATATCTGGGAATTCAGACCCACTCAGGTCCAGGTACCATTTTCCCTACAAGACTTAAAACAAATTAAGATGGACTTGGGGAACCTTTCAGATGACTTTGACAAGTACATAGAAGTTTTTCAAGGGTTGACCGACCAACCTTTGTTTTGTCATGGAGGGACATTATGCTTCTCCTAAGCCAGACCCTCTCGGGGTCAGAGAAGCGATCGGTCATAGAGGCAGCCCAACAGTTTGGGGATGAATACTTCCTAGCAAATGACAGTGGGTCCCCCACTGATCATATTGAGCATTACCCCACTGGCCAACAGACCCTACCCTGGAAGATCCTAAATGGTTAGGTCAGTGATGGCGAACCTATGACACGCGTGTTAGAGGTGACACGCGAACTCATTTTTTTTTTTGGTTGATTTTTCTTTGTTAAATAGCATTTAAAAACATAAAATAAATATCAAAAATACAAGTCTTTGTTTTACTATGGTTGGAAAGATCAAAAAATTTCTATATGTGACATGGCACCAGAGTTAAGTTAGGGTTTTTCAAAATGCTGACATGCTGAGCTCATAAGGTTCGCCTTCACTCGGTTAGGTGATGAGTTAAGGGACTGGAATAGGAAACATTATCATGCCTGTGTGATCCAAGGGTTGAGAAAGCACTGCTCCAAATGCTTGAACTACTCTAAATTATCATCTATAGACCAAGGGAAGGGTGAGAATCCCTTGGCCTTTATGGACAGACTCAGGGAGGCACTGACAAAGTACGCCTCTATGTCCCCAGACTCTTTTGAGGTCCTACTCATTTTGAAAAACAAATTTGTAACTCAATCTGCTCCAGACATTAGGAGGAAACCATAGAAATTGGCAACTTTCCCAGAGAATACCCTAGATAACTTCCTAAAAGTCACCACCTCTGTCTTTTACAATCAGGACCAAGAGGAGGCCGAGGAGAGGAAGGCCAAGGGAAGGGAGAAGGCTGCAGCCATGGTTGCATCATTCCAAGATGCTAACATCATCAGCCGGGGTCCCAAGGGGTGTGGAACTCCCACCGTTACTTGCTATAACTGTGGTCAGCAAGGGCACATCCTAAGGGCTGCCCACGGGAAAACAGGAAGTCACCCTCCAAGCCCTGTCCTATCAGCAAGGGAACCACTGGAACTCAGGCTGCCCAAAGGGGTGCAGGCCCCCACAGGCTGATTGGCATCTCAGATGGTCCAGCAGCAGGACTGACGGACCCAGTGCTTTCCCACCTGGCTCCAACATGGACTGTCATCTCCACCCAGGAACCCTGGGTAACCCTGACTGTTGGGGGCAAGGAAATTAGTTTCCTCCTTGACACTGGAGCCACCTTCTCTGTTCCTCCAACCCAGGACAACCCTCTTCCCATAGTGACCTTAAGGGCGCGTCTGGCAAGCCCTTTTCTCTCAGCCTTTGAGTGTTTTTTTGCACACACCTCTTGATTATGCAAGAAGGTCTGACTCCCCTGTTGGGGTGAGACATCTTGGCCCGTTTTGGTACCACTATAGGCATGGCAGTAGAACAAGAACTCTGCCTACCATTAGTGGAAACTGAAATCGACATTAAAGTGTGGGCAACACAAGGGAAAGTTGGCAGAGGGATCAGGAAAAACCCCACTTGGATATAACGTAAGGATTCAACTTCCTTTCCCCATCAGAAATAGTACACCCTCAAGCCAGAGGCAAGGAAGGGATTACAGGTCCTCATAGACAACCTGAAGGCCCAAGGCCTGGGTAAACCTTGTACCAGCCCATGCAACACTCCCATTCTGGGTGTCCAGAAGCCCAGTGGAGAATGGAGGCTTGTCCAAGACCTCCGACACTTATCCCCATTCATCCTGTGGTTCCTAATCCTTATACCTTACTGTCCCAGAGTCCAGAAGATACTGAGTGGTTTACGGCACTAGGTCTCAAGGATGCTTTACATCCTGACTCACAGTTTCTCTTTGCCTTTGAAGATCCCTCCAACCAGTCTACCCAAATAACTTGGACTTTTTTTGCCCCAGGGGTTTAGAGATCGTCCCCACTTGTTTGGTCAGGGCCTAGATCAGGATTGTGCCAATTTGAACATCCACAGACGAAGGTCAGACAGCATGTTGATGACATTTTACTATGTGCTCCCTCAGAGGGGGCTTCGCAGGAAGGCACCAAGGCCTTGTTCAACTTCCTGGTAGAGAGAGGATATAGGGTCTCGAGGTCTAAGGCACAACTTTGCCAAACATCTGTAACACATCTGGGCTTAGTCTTGACAAAGGGAGCAGGGTCCCTAGGAGAGGTTAGAGTCAAGCCTATTTCTTCCTTTCCTTTGCCCCGTACCTTAAGACAACTGATAGGTTTCCTGGGCATGGCAGGATGTTGTCGTTTAGGGGAGATTGCATGTCCCCTCTTCCAGGTGATTTAAAAAGCTCAGAAAGAGAAGTCAACTTTGCTGGAATGGGAGCCAGCAGCTGAATTGGTTTTTAAACAACTCAAACAGACCTCCTTCAAGCTCCAGCTCTGAGCCTTCCCACTGGCCAGGACTTCAATCTATATGTGACTGAAAGGGGAGGCATGGCTTTAGGGGCTCTGACCCAGGCCTGTGGTCCCATAGAGCAACCAGTGGGATACCTGAGGAAGGGACTGGACATCATAGCAAGGGCTGGCCAGCCTGGCTCCGGGCTGTGGCAGCGGTAGCTTGCTGATCCCAAAAGCTACCAAACTGGCACCGGGAAGAGATTTAACTGTCTGCACACCCATAATGTGTCTAACCTCTTAACCTTGAAGGGGAACTTTGGTCCTTGGTCAGCCATCTCCTCAGGTACCAGGCACTTTTATTAGAGGGGCCGGCTGTCCAGTTAAAAATGTCCCACTCTGCATCCAGCCACCTTCCTCCCCAAGAAGGGTGAGGACATAGGTATGACTGTGAGCAGATTCTACTTCAGACTCATGCAGCAAGGGAGGACCTGAGAGGAACTCCTTAGAGAATCCAGAATTAATAGTCTTTACAGATGGAAGCTCCTTTGTGGAGCAAGGGGTTGGGAAAACAGGCTATGCGGTTGTAACCTTTGACATCACTATTGAAAGTGCATCCCTCTCTCCTGGGACTGGTGCCCCACTGCAGAGCTGACTGCCCTCACAAGAGCCTGAGGTAAGCCAAGGTCAGAGGGCAAACATTGACGCAGACGCTAAGTATGCAGATTTGGTCTCCATGCCCATTCGGCTATTTGGGAGGAAAGACACTCCTGACGGCTAAGGATCCCCCATTAAATACCATAAGGAGATCGATAGGCCCCTATCAGCAGTCTCCTTTCCCTTAGAAGTGGTAGTTACACACTGCTGAGGACCTCAGAAGGGCATGGACAGGGTTTCAGAAGGAACCGCAGTTCTGGGTAATTAATGTCCTTGTCACTCCATGCAGGCTTCAGTCTGCCTTAAACACTGAGGGAATTTGGGGTATTGTGTACTTTCACAATTTTCTGTTTAATGGTAGCATTTCTTATTTGGAACTTTGTACATCTGAAACAGGGGAATCACATTGCTCCTTGACCCTACTTTAAATCTCCCCTAACTAGAAACCCCTTATTAATTGTGAGTGTTATACTCCTTTCTTTCCTCACAACCTATGGTGGCTATGGATATCGCCACCCATGGCCCCAGCTCTGTCATTTATGGCCAAGGTGGGGAATTATTCTAATTGCTGTAATTGTCCCAAAGTACACAATCAAACGCACCCTGATCAGTTCCCAATCAAACGCACCCTGACCAGTTCCCATTGGTGGCTCTCCCCTTGTCCCTGGAGCAGACAAATAGATCCTGGCTGGGCCTGAAGTGGAGCAATACCTCCCACACTCTGGGATATCGGAGCCAACCATCTCTCCACCAGTGAGCATGGAGACACGCTCACACATGCATGAGGTAGGGACAGTATCTGTGATAATAGGAAATGCCTCTATTTGCTTTAAGTCATATAATTCAGCAGGACTCTTATTGGGATGAATTCCCTGGAAGTATTGCAATTACACCCTAGTCTTTCAAAATTCTTCCCTTTTATACCAACAAAATTGAAACATCTCTTTCATATCTGATATGCCAAATGCCACTATTTTTACTGGGGACCTAGAGGAAGAAGTTGGTTTTATGAGACAAAATGTCTCCTGGGAATATCCGAATAAGTGAGTCAAAGCTTCCTGCAACAATCAGGTGATTTGTTACTACTTTGTGAGATTTCAGGATTGATTGTTGCAGTCAATCCCAATTGTTAACACTCCTGGCAATTTTTTTCCAAAAATATTTAGAAGTGCCAGATGTAGTGTCTCTCCCAAACATACAACCTGGGAGACTACCCAATTTGATAGAACTAGGGATTGTGGTATTGGGATTAGGGTGGACACACCCATTACAACCTCTTCTCGAGAGACCAGGCATTGGTCATTTCATTGCATGAAGTTCTTTTGTTTTGCTGGGATTCCCTGCTAGAAAAGTCTGTCCTTAACCTTTCCATCCAGTCCAACAGTCTTGCAAGGCCACGGTGGGGGCAACTGAAGCTCAGCAGGAATCACTTACTCTCTGGCATCGTGGTCCTTCAGAACCAACAGGCCCTACACATACTAACAGCAGAAGTAGGAGGGACTTGAGCTCTGGTAAATGAAACTTGCTGCATGTGGATTAACACATGGTCACAGATAGAGAGAAATCTTCATATTATAAAAAAGAATATTAAACTCATTGACAACCTAAAGGTGCAAGCAGGATCAGGTCCTAGTTGGCTGCAAACACTCTTATTCCAATTTAAGAATTCCTTATGGTCCCAGCTTCTACCCTTGCTATAGCTTCTTATTATAATCAGACTATAATAAGTTGTTGTTTGGACCCTGCTTTTTAAACTTACTTGCATGCTTTGTTTCCTCCAGGATAGAAGCAATCAAATTCCAAATGGTCATGGAAATGGAACTCCGAATGTCAGCTCCCATCTTCTGTGGTCCCTTAGATCTCCCACCTCTGATGCAGCACTAACACTCCCGACTATATCCCTCTTCAGCTGGCAGTAGCCAGGTCAGTCATCATCCCTATTCCCAACAGCAGCTGGGGCCTCCAAATTGGAGGGGGGAATTAGGAAATAGAAGAGGGCTAGGTAGTTAGGGATGGGACCATGGAAGAGGAAATAGAATAGAGAGCTGAAACCAGCTGCAGAAACAAAGTGACCTAGAGCTGAACCCAGTTGAGCAGGAAAAGACAGTGACATCACCTTGGACCTGACATGGCAGTCCTTAATTAGGCCCATCCCACTGGTGAGAACTTGAGTTTTAAAAAGTATGGATGTTGCTAGGGCAGGCAGCTTGCATATAACCAATCACAAAGATTGAGACATATTAAATAACCAATTCCAAGGATGTTGCTAAGGCAGAATTCTTTGAAAGAACCAATCATAAGCCAGTAGGGTATATACCTACTCCTAGACAAAGAGCTTCTGTGGCAACCCACTTGGGTCCCCTCCCTGCTAGAGGGAGTCTGTGTACCTCTCAATAAACTTTGATTTCACCTTCACTTACTTTTTTTGTCAGTGAATTCATTCTTCGATTTTGTGAGACAACAGACTCAGACCAAACAGAAAATTGGTATCATTAGGAGAGGTTCAGTAGCAGAGACTGTGGCAAACTGAGAACAAATACTAAGGAGAAAGCCAATACGGAACTCCAGCCACCTGTTGCCCTGGAAGAATTGGGGTGCAGTGTAGCCCAGTCTTCTGATTTTTTTAAGGAAAGAAGGCTTCTCATTGTACTTAGAGTCAAAGCCAAAGTCCTGACAATTGCTTATAAGGCCCTGAGGATTTGCTCCCCTCCCCCACTCCCATCATCTCTATGGCCTCATTTCCTACCACTCCTACACACCCCACAGAGAAAAGGCCATGTGAGGATACAGCGTGAAGGGCCCCTCTGCAAGCAAAGGAGAGAGGCCCTACTGGAAATCAACCCTGCCAGCACCTTGATCACGGACTTCCAGCCTCTAAAGCTGAGGTTTAAATTTCTGTTGCTTAAGCCACCAGTCTGTAGTATCTTGTTATGGCAGCCCAATCCAACTAATGTATCTGAGCATCTGGATTTTTATGTGAAATCTCCTGTCATAAATACTGTCCACTGTTTCAAAATTTAAAAATAAACTTTAAAGGTCTTACAGTAGACCAAACAGGTCTAACCATCCCTCCTTAGCTAGAGATTTCCTACCTATTTTTGAAGCTTAAGCACCACCTCCACCAGGAAGACCACTTGGATCCCCTTATCTTGTCTCTGCCTCAGCACTCCCATGCTTTGGGTAGCATAGCCATGATTTCTCTTTGAGAAAAAACTACCCCTCCTCCATTGCACACACCGTTGATGGGTATCTCAGAAAATGACTGAATATTTCCCTCATTCATTTCTTCTTCCTTGGCACAAAGGGAGACTACATTTCCCAGCCTCCTTTGCTGTGAGATTGAAACAAAATGACTATGTTCCATCAATTGGCCAGGCAGGGATAGAGAGAGGATAAATGCCACCTCGAGGTATAGTCCCAAATGATGGCCCACACTCTCCCTCTGCGGCAGCCACAAAGGCTCCATGTTGAAGACAGCGGAATCACGTGATGGATGGGCCAGGATCCTGGGATCACTGTGCGGAAGAGAGCCACCAAGATGGCTGCCATTTTCACTCAGACCATGATGTGAGTAAGAAGTAACCTTTACTGTTGGAGGAATGGATTTGGGGGTGGGGATGATGTTGGGGTTTGCTATTGTGGTCTAGCCACCTCTGAAGAGCTTTTAGTCCGCTGTGAGTGTCAGAGCAGCCTGCTCCTCCCCTTTGGTCCAAGCCAACTGGCCTCTCAAGGTGGAGAGAAAGTAAGCCACTGGCTCTGACTGTTCAGCAGAGGTTCCCTTGAGAGGCAGCCCATCATCCTGCTTCTTGGAATCTGTGTCCATCTGGATCTTGCCCTTTGGTTGTTGTTGTTAATCCTCACCCAAAGGTATTTTTCCATTGATTTTTAGGGAGAGAGAGGGAAAGACGGAGAGAAACATCGATTGGTTGCCTCTTGCACGAGCCTCAACCAGGACCTGGCCCGGGAGGAGCCTGCAACCAAGGTACGTGCTCTTGACCGGAATTGAACCCTGACCCTTTGGTCCCCATTCCAATGCTCTGTCCACAGACCAAACTGGCCAGGGCTGGATCCTGCCCTCTGAAAGCTCGGTCAACATGAGTCTGAATTCCTGCCTCATTGTCCCAGCTTTGGTCCTACTCTGACCCCTGGGATTTACTTCCTAATCCTGGTCCCCTGCCATGTACCTGTCTGAGAAACCTAGAAATTCTACACCCTGAAGGCCTCCCTCCCGGCCCAGAGCACTCAGAGCCCAGCCCCCTCACTGGCCCTTGGAGGTGTCCTGGCCACGCCAGGATGGCCATGACTGCGTCCAGTCCAACGCGCAGCAGTTCAACACAGTCCAAGGCTCCTTCATGTCATTTCCTTTCCCAATCTGCTCATGAGTCTTAAAGGTTGCAGAGTGGCAATAAATTCATGTAACCAGATTGCTTTTGTTTAAATCTTTATTTATTACTCACTAGACAAAGGCCTTGGTCATAACTCTCACACCCCAATTTTCTTATTGGCAAAATGGGCCTAATAACAGTCCCTAGTCTCAAGACTTTCATGCAGATATAATAATTAATAGATGTAAAGTATGTAGACCAGGGTCTGGTACAAAGTAGTGCTCACTGAATGTGAACTGCTGGGCTGTGTGCCTCTTACTGAGCCTGTTCTCTTTAACCCTCTGATGAACAGTAGCATGCGCTCCTGCTTACAGAGAAGGAGGGTGCGGCTCAGAGGTTAGGAACTGGCCTGGACTAAAAGCTCATCAGAGATGCAGCCAGGGTTCTGAGGTGTGTATTTCTGTCCCATCTACAGTCTGCTTCTCCAAAGCCAGGAAGCAAGGGGAGCGAGGCTGACAGCACCTCTACATGTTTCAGGAGCCACACTTGATGCTTGTGAATACAGTGTCAAGCATCCCCCGACAGCCCTGTGCAGGGGTCACATTACCCCAGGCAGCGCACAGAGGAGCTGTCTCTCAGGGAGGTGAAATGAGTGGCCGAAGCTCTGCTGCTAAGAGCATTGGGCTTTGAATCCAGGTCAGTTTGACTCCAAAAGCTCGCTCCACTGCCCGGCTCCCTCTCGTAGTGATTGAGCTGTCCCTTGAGCTTGCCTCTACAGCCCAGGCAAGCACAGCTGCCACCGCTCCCTCAGGCAGCGTCCCCCTCAGGAAGCCCGGTGCTAGGAGCGGAATGTGCTGCCCAGGTGCCCACAGCTCCCGCGTGGCAGAGGCAGGGCGGGAACTCACACTGTGCCCTCCCCTTTGCGATACTTGTTCTACCGCAGCCACAGCGTCAGCCTGCAGGGACCAAGGGCCTCCTGCCATGGTGACATCCCTCCCACCTCCTCACGGGCCACACCGCAGCTGTGCCAGAGCGACTCATTGTCTTGGGTGCTGTTACCGTAACTCAGAATTCAACATATTTTGGCCCAAATTGGAGTTTCTGTGCATGTAAAAAAGGGTTGGCCTGCCCAGCCGGTGGCTCAGTTGGTTGGAGGGCCATCCGATACACCAAAAGGTTTCGGGCTCTATCCCTGCTCAGGGCAAGTACAGGAGGCAAACAATCAATGTGCTCTCTCACATTGATGTTTCTCTCTCTCCCCATCTCTTTCCCTTCCTCTCTCTAAAATCAGTAAACATATTCTTGGCTGAGGATTAAAAACAATTTTATAAAGGGATTTGCCTAGCACAGGGGTCCTCAAACTTTTTAAAAAGGGGCCAGTTCACTGTCCCTCAGACCGTTGGAGGGCCGGACTATATTTTAAAAAACAACAACACTATGAACAAATTCCTATGCATACTGCACATACCTTATTTTGAAGTAAAAAAACAAAACGGGAACAAATACAATATTTGTATTTGCATGTGGCCCATGGGCCGTAGTTTGAGGACCCCTGGCCTAGCAAATGAGGGGTGGGAAAAGATGATAGGCTTTTTTGGACACATGCAAGGCCCGTTCTTATCCAAGGGCAAGGCTCATGCACCTGAAGTTGCATCCTTTTAGAGAAATGGTCCCCAGAACTATTGGGGAAGGACTTTAGGCTGCCGGCTTGGAGGGCTGACTAAGGGCCTGTGAGCTGCTGTCCTCAGGGGCTGGTGGGGCTGGTCCAGCTCTCCCCACAGGTGAGAGATGCTGCCAACCCCAAGCCCCCGGTGGCCCTTGGAAGCATGGCAAGCTCACTCCCAGCATGCCTCCGTCCTGCAGCAGGAGGCCAGGTCCTCCAAGCGGTCCCAGTGAGGACTGACAGAGCTCCAAGGGGTCAGAGCACAGGCCACTCAGGACCCTTCCGCAGAGAGAAGGCACGTCACAAACGGCTAATGGAACAAAAGCAACATTGTCAGTGAGATGAATCTTTTCCTGGGAGTTCCAGTTGCATGAGCTAGCGCCTCTGGCCGGAGGTTGGAGCCCAGCGCAGAGGAACGGTGGCTGCTTCCCACCTGCCGGGCCGTGTGCCTGCGTCCCTGCATCATGGAACCTTGCTGCCCACACCGTGTGTGCAAAAGCTCACAAAAGGGCCAAAGAAAAGGCGTGGCTATTTCGACTCTAGATGGCAAATATGAGGAAACCACGGCAACCTGGGCGCTGTGCCTGCCTTCAAGGGCTCGGTGCTGATTTGCGCTCGCACACTCACCGCCCTACGTCGCTGGTGCCGCTGTTGGAAATGACTGTATTCATTGTAGGAAGCTCTGCAGGAAAGCCTCTGCTTAGTAACACTGTTAATTCGAGTCTGGCTTTCAAAGGTCATACAACTGCTTTGAATTAAAAGTTTGTGGGTTTTCTTTTAAAGAGAATGGTCTCCCCTTTGTTCCTTCACTCTTTGCAAGGAAATTCTGGGTAGCGAGCTTCCGGCCCTTCCTCAGTTTCCTGCCTGGCTCCTCCGGCCGGGGAGGCCAGTTCCACGTGGGCAGTGACTGTGTGCACAGACCTGCAGTGCACGCACACCTCTGCCTCGGCCGCCCCTCGGCCTTTTCCATGTCTGCAGTTCCGCTCTGCAGACTCAGGTCTCCTCTTCCATCCACGCGCAGAAGCCCCTCCCTCGACCAGGATGTCTGTGGGTGTCCTCACACGTGCCAGTGGAGTCCGGCCAGCCTCTTGCTGACCAGCCAGGGGTTAATGAAGTAAGAGACCCCAGTTTGGGTTTGGCTCTAAACTGTTCTTCTTCCAGTTTTAACCTGAGACCCTGAAACAAGGGGTGCTTTGCTATGTGATTGAAGCATCCTGCCTCCCTGGCCAGTGATGGTTGCACACATGTCTGCTGGCCCAGGCCTGCCAGATAGAGTCTATTACTTGCAGTCTATCACTTAGATTTTTCAAAACTCTCTTTATCGTGATTACTCTGAAGCATTAAAGATTGAGCCTGTGTGTTTATCTCCCCTGTGGAACAGCCTGAATTCATTGTTGTCCAATTCGACAATAACAGTGGTCTACATTTTACGTGCATCATTTCCTTTCCCTCATACAACAACCCTAAGAGACAGTGCTACTGCTACGCTTCTTCTTGAGGTAAGTCTCCGAGAGGCCAAACAGCTTGCCCAAGTCACACAGCTTTACAACCTGAATGGGAGCTGAGTGTGCCGGGCTCCAGAGCTCTGAGCCACGCTTTACAGGGACCTGCCCCTGGCAACTCGGTGCAGATGTGGGTACAGATGCTGCCCTGGGAAGTGGAGAAAGCCCCGCTTCCCCTGGCCACCTGGCAGCAAAGGCCATCCACAGCCTTGGGGCACTGTCTGCAGCTGACAGATGGCACCACCCCTGCCAAGTCATTTTAAAAGCTCAGGTTTACAAATCAATAAAATGTAATCCATCAACTATTGAAGGGCTGGGGGTGCTAGTAAGATGAGATGTAAGCCTAGCATTGCTTGTGACCATCTTACCACCAAGATGGGAGAGCTTGTCTGAAAATGGACACCACATGGGGAGAGAAGGTCTGAGAGGAGGAGAGAGGGAGAAACAATGCTGATCTCATGCAAGCCCCTGGATCCAGCCATGCCTGCATGTGTACCACTTTTCTAAAATTACTTGAAATTGCTATCCAATCCTGGTACTTACAATTAAAAATAAATTATGAACTGTTAACTCTTCTCCTGAACTTTTTCAATTTCATGAGTCAACACATATTCCTTTCCTGATTAGCTCATGAGATAGATTTTCTGTCATTGATGCTTGCAAGAATCTTGAGTATGTATTGGTTTTATATTATTATTGTTTTTCTCTTTATTATTGATATTAGTATTATTAGTATATAACACATGGATACATGATTTAACTGTGGATTAAGAGGTTCCTCAACCTTTACCTCACAAACACAAAAATTACTGCCAGCTGAATCATAAAGCTAAAATCTAAAAGCTAAAAGCTAAATCTAAAAGCTAAAAATATAACAACTTCCAAAATGAAATGTATGACAATGTATTTGAACACCTGGCCCAAAGACTTCTCAGACAGGACAAAAAAAAAGCATTAACCATAAAAATTTTGAAATTATAGAAGATTAAACTTTATCAAAATTGAAAACTTCTGTTCTAAAGACATTGATTAATAAAATGAAAAGGCAAGAAATAGACTAGGGATAATATTCACAATCCATATATCTGACAAAGAATTTGTATCCAGAATATATAAACAAGTCATACAACCCAGAAAAAAGAAAGTTTAATGGGGAATTGGCCTGAACAGATATTTCACAAAGAAGATACTCAGATGGCCAACAAGCCATATGAGAAGATGTTCTATATCAGTGGTTGCCAAGTGCCGGGGTCCAGCCCCAGCAGGTCCAGGGGTCCCCAAAGGCGTAGACGGAGTCGGCGAAGAAGGAATGACATGGAGACAGCGTTCAGTTGATCAGCAGCCTAGCCAGGATCTCAAGCCAGGATCTCCAGCCAAGTTGTGGTTAGGATCTCCAGCCAGGTTCTGCAGGTTCTCCAGCCAGGCCCAGTCACCAGGTTCTAGTCAGGTTCTCTTGCCATGTTCTATAGTCAGGTTCAGTCCAGGATCTTTTGCCATGTTCTCTCCAGCGAAGTTCTTCTGTCTCCAGGCTCCGTGTAGGTTCTGTCTTCTGAATTCTGTGTTCTAAGTTCTGAGTGTTTCTGTCTTGTTACAACTCTATTTATACCAGTTGATTCAATCCTATCAATCTCTATTACAAAGGTTAGGGCGTTTCTTATCTCCATTCCAGGGAGAAAAGATTATGTAGTTTAAGCATGATTGTTCGTAGTTAAAGTGATTAATTACCCGCCTGGCACTTAGTTGAGGGGTTTTATTCCCTCCCTAACTTCAGGGGAAAATCCCTACCTGGGGATTCAACCTTTCTTGGAGAGGTGACCTTGGTTAAAACACAGCGCCAAGAAGGTGAGCAAACATATTAAGAACCGTATGCCATATATGCCAGGTCCCTTGAAACAGCAAGGATGGACCGGCTCCCGGCAGCCAAGTGGTGGTCCGTGAGGTCCAAAAGGTTGGTGACCACTGATCTGTATCATCAACCTTCTCAGAAATGCAAATTAAACCCACAATGAGATACCACTTTATACCCCCAGAAAGACTAGAACTGAAGACAGAGAAGCCCACATATTGGTGAGGACATGAAGCAGCTGGAACTTTCAGACATTGTTGGCAGAATTTGATTGGTTGTCAATACTCTGGGAAGCCCTTTGATCTTAGTTAGACATACACCTGGAATGACCCAATGATTTCACTTCTAGGATCCAAGAGAAATGAAAACCTGTGCCCACAACAATTACTTTTCTAAGAGTGTTAATATTGCTCTATTAATAACAACCAAAACCTGGAAATGATCCAAATGTCCATAATGAAGTTATATTCACCAATAGAAATTGACAAACAATGAATACATGTCATAACATAGATGAATCTCAAAAGCATTATGTTGAGTGTAAGGAGCCAGACACAAGAAACTAAATATTTTCTGATTCCATGTACATGAAGTTGTGGTATTGGCAAAACTAAGCTCTGGCGATAGGAATCAGGTCGCTGTTGCTTGGGTGGGCGTGGAGGATGAGCTGTTAGGGTTCCTGCTTTCAGGGAGCATGTAACAGAGGAAGCATGAGGACTCTGGAACTAGGATGTCCAACACATGTCCTGGCCTCATGACACCAGATGTGCGACCTTGGGCATGGTGCTTGACCTCTCTGGCCGCCCGTTTCTCCACCTGAATGGAGTTGTTGAAGAGTTAAGATAACACGTAGTGTAGTAAGTTGAATAGTGTCCCCCCAAAAGTTCATGTCCACCCAGAACCTTGGAGTGTGACCTTATTTGGAAATAGGGTCTTTATAGATAGAATGAAGACAAGGATCAAGATGAGAACATATTGGGTCTAAGTCCAGTGACAATGCCCTCAAGAGACAGACAGAGAGAAGCGGTGGCTGATGAAGGCAGGCATTGGAGCGATGTGTGTGCCAAAGAACACCAGGATGGCTGGCAGTGCTGCAGTCTGGGAGTCAGGGCTTAATCTAATAGGCCTGCCCTTGTGGCCTCATTGTAACTTACTTACCCCTCTTAAGATCTCACCTCCAAATACAGTCCCACTCTGAAGTGCCAGGGGTTGGGGCTTCAACATATGCATTTTGAGGAGACACAGTGCACTGTAACAACATTGACAAATGCTTACTATCCTGAAGCAGCAGCTTGCAAAGGTGAGTCACTGACACTGACCGAGGGTCGCTGAGGGTCCCTGCAGCAGCCATGGAGGCACTCTGTCACATCTTCCCGCGGGAGAACCTGCTAGCGAGTGGGGCTGTGTGACAGCCTGCAGACATAGCGCCTTTGTACCCAGGTCCATGCTCGTCACCTCTATGCTGGTCAGTGTTCCAAACTCAAATGCCTCAGACACAGACAAGTAACATAACAGTAGGAACCGGCCAGGTGTAGGGTCCGAGGGGTGGTGGGGCTGGTGGGGACCTGGAGAGAATACTCATTCAAATGCAAGCTGTTAAACCAGCCAGAGAAGCACACTGGGGACAGAATTCCCCTGCTGAGGAGTTTGCAACTCTTGCTTTGCTTCTACATTATTGTCATCATCCTCATCCTCATCCTCATCCTCATCCTCATCCTCATCCTCATCCTCATCCTCATCCTCCTGCCTCCTCTGTTTGGAAATCCTTTCCTCTGTCCCAACCTGGTGAACTCCGCCCCACACCTCAAGGCCCTACATCAGTGATGGCGAACCTTTTGATCTCGACGTGTCAGCATTTTGAAAAACCCTAACTTAATTCTGGTGCCATGTCACATATAGAAATTTTTTGATCTTTGCAACCATAGCCAAACAAAGACTTATATTTTTGATATTTATTTTATATATTTAAATGCCATTTAACAAAGAAAAATCAACCAAAAAAATGAGTTCGCATGTCACCTCTGACACACGTGTCATAGGTTCGCCATCACTGCCCTACATAAATGTCAGCTTCTCAGGGCCTTCCACGCCCTGAGTACAGACCCTCCCCCCTCCCGGTCCCCACAGCACTTGGCATATTCCTCATTCCAGCAAGGAGCAGGTCTGTTCCCTGCTAGGCAGGAAGCTCCCAAGGCCAGGCCTTGTTCTCCCTGTTCTGCACTCGCGTTGAGGCCAGGAAACTGACTACTGAGTGCTTCCTGTGTACCAGGCATGGCCACAGCACTTCCTCTTCACACAAGCATTTCTCTGACCTCATTTTGAAGTGGAGATTCTGATCCCAGAAAGATGAAGTCACTTGCTCTAGGCCCCACGACGAGCAAACAGGCAGAGCCAGGATTCTAGTGCAAGTGCCCGATGACAAAGCCCGACCTCATCTTTCGTGCCACCTGCTCTCCAGGCAGCCAGAGGGCAACCTGCTGGCACAGGGCTGAGGGTCGGGGAGTGGGCACTGGGAGAGCCCCTGTCCTTTCTGTATGCTGAGGGGGTGGATCAGCTGGGCTTTAGCTCCTTTCTGCACTGGCGTTTTATTCTGGGAGACCTGATTTCTCTCCTTTGACATCGCCTGAACCATTTGAGACAAGTTCCTGCTGAAAAAGTCGTTAGCCTGCCTGTGGGTGGAAACACGCCTCACGCGTGACCTCAGAGGGTTTCCAGGTGCCTCTGTGATTCTTAGTCCTGAAGATCAAACTCCGATTATCCCGGCTCATCAGGCAAACCCTGAAACCGAACTCCAGGGGATGCACTTCTCAGCTGGTTCAAGAAGAAGGTGGCAGAGACCTGGGCACGAGCACATCTGCCCCCTGGGAGGCGGGCTTCTCATTGCCCAGGTGCCTGGCGCCTAGGCCATGTGCGCAGGCTGGAGGCAGACTCTTGACTCACGCCCAGCTCCACTGCTTTCCTGATGAGTTCTGCGAGCAGGGTTCTTGCCCTCGCTGTTCCTCAGTCTCCTGGCCTATAAAATGGGGTGAAGGATGGAGCCTCTACAGCTGGCTGTTGTGGGGAATAAACAAATGATTGCATATCTCTAGCGCAGCCCCTGTGCACAGGAAATGCTGATAACCTAAGTCATGACTAGTATAAAGGGCCTTTCCAGGGCTTTGTAGTTCCTCACCGGACACAGCTGAAACTCCGGGTCATACTCGCAAGGCCCTGTACTCTCTGGCCCATGACCCCACCGCCCTCCAACCCTATCGACTATTGACAGACCCAGGTCCCTGCTCTATCCCCGCCCTCTCCAATCTTATCAACTATTGACAGACCCCAGGTCCCTGCTCTATTCCCGCCCCCTCCTACCCTATCAACTATTGACAGACCCAGGTCCCTGCTCTATTCCTGCCCCCTCCAACCCTATCAACTATTGACAATATTCCAAGTCCCCTGCTCTATTCCCGCCCTCTTCAACCCTATCAACTATTGACAGACCCAGGTCTCAGCTCTATTCCCGCCCCCTCCAACCCTATCAACTATTGACAGTATCCCAGGTCCCAGCTCTATTCCCGCCCCCTCCAACCCTATCAACTATTGACAGTATCCCAGGTCCCTGCTCTATCCCTGCCCCACTGCTGCCACATGTAAGTCCTTACTCACCTTCAGAGGTCTCCTGCTCCTGGGCCCCTTGCAACCTCTCCCTCAGGCAGGAGGACTTGAGAGCCCTGCAGGTTCTTTCATTGCAGCATATTGTGAGTCAAACATTATTTGGAAGTGAAGAAAGCCAGGGCTTCTTTATAACAAGAAACAATGAGAATAAATTACCTAACCCTACAACTCAAAGAGTTAGAAAGAGAGCAACAAGAAAAGCCCAGTGTAAGCAGAAGGAAGGAAATAATAAAGATCAGAGCGGAGATAAACTACATAGAGACCAAAAAAACAGTGCAAAAGATCAACAAAACCAAGAGCTGGTTCTTTGAAAGGATAAACAAGATTGATGAACCTCTAGCCAGGCTCACCAAGAAACAAAGAGAGAGGACCCAAACAAACAAAATCAGAAATGAAAGAGGAGAAATAACAACAGACCCCACAGAAATACAAAGGATTGTTAGAAAATATTATGAACAATTCTACTCCAACAAACTAGAAAACCTGGAGGAAATGGACATATTCCTAGAAAAATACAACCTTCCAAAACTTAATCAAGAAGAAGCTAAAAATCTCAATAGGCCAATAACTATGGAGGAAATTGAAGCAGTCATCAAAAAGCTTTCAGCAAATAAAAGCCCAGGGCCAGACAGCTTCACAGGGGAGTTTTACCAAACATTCAAGGAAAAACTAAAACCTATCCTCCTCAGACTATTCCAAAAAATTCAAGAGGAAGGAACACTTCCAAGCTCATTCTATGAAGCCAGCATCACCCTAATACCAAAACCAGATAAAGACAACACAATGAAAGAGAATTACAGGCCAATATCCCTCATGAACATAGATGCCAAAATCCTCAACAAAATCCTAGCAAATCGGATCCAGCAGTACATCAGAAAGATCATACACCATGACCAAGTAGGATTTATTCCAGGGATGCAAGGATGGTACAATATCCGCAAATCAATAAATGTGATACATCATATAAACAAATTGAGAGAAAAAACCACATAGTCATATCAATTGATGCAGAAAAAGCATTTCACAAAATCCAACACCCATTTTTGATAAAAACTCTCAGCAAGGTGGGACTAGAAGAATCATACCTCAACATAATAAAAGCCATATATGACAAACCCACAGCCAACATCATAATCAATGGGCAAAAACTAAAACCATTCCCCCTAAAAACAGGAATAAGACAGGGATGCCCCCTCTCACCACTCCTGTTCAACATAGTACTGGAAGTACTATCCGTTGTGATCAGACAAGAAGAAGAAATAAAAGGCATCCAAATTGGAAAAGAAGAAGTAAAACTGTCCTTATTTGCAGATGACATGATACTGTACATAGAGAACCCTAAAGACTCCATCAAAAAAGTATTAGTCTTAATAAATGAATTCGGCAATGTAGCAGGATACAAAATTAATGCCAAGAAATCCATGGCATTTCTTTACACCAATAGCGAACTTACAGAAAGTGAGACTAAAAAAGCAATCCATTTACCATCACAACAAAAAAATTAAGATACCTAGGAATAAACTTAACTAAGGAGACAAAAGACATATATGCGAAAAACTACAGGACACTGGAAAAAGAGATGAAGGAAGACATAAACAGATGGAAGAACATACCGTATTCATGGATTGGTAGAATCAACATCATCAAAATGTCCATACTACCCAAACCAATCTATAGATTCAATGCAATCCCCATTAAATTACCAATGGCATATTTCACAGATCTAGAACGAATGTTCCAAAAATTCATCTGGAATAAAAAAAGACCTCGAATAGCTGCAGCAATCCTGAGAAAGAAGAACAAAGTAGGTGGGATCTCAATACCAGATATCAAACTGTATTACAAAGCCACTGTTCTTAAAACAACTTGGTACTGGCACAAGAACAGACATATAGATCAATGGAATAGAATAGAGAACCCAGAAATTGACCCAAACCACTATGCCCAATTAATATTCGACAAAGGAGGCAAGAGCATACAATGGAGTCAAGACAGTCTCTTCAATAAATGGTGTTGGGAAAATTGGACAGATACATGCAAAAAGATGAAACTAGATCACCAACTCACACCATACACAAAAATAAACTCAAAATGGATAAAAGACTTAAACGTAAGACGGGAAACCATAAAAATACTAGAGGAATCCACAGGCAGCAAAATTACAAACATATGCCGAAGGAATTTCTTCTCTGATAATGCTCCTTGGGCAATGGAAACTAAAGAGAAAATAAACAAATGGGACTACATCAAAATAAAAAGCTTTTGCACAGCAAAGAAAACCATCAACAAAACAACAAGAAGACCCACTACATGGAAGAACATATTTGCCAATGATATCACCAATAAGGGTTTAATCTCCAACATCTACAGGGAACTCATGAAACTTAACAATAGGAAGATAAACAACCCAATCAAAAAATGGGCAATGGACCTAGATAGACACCTTTCGAAAGAGGACATACAGAAGGCCGAAAGACATATGAAAACATGTTCAAAATCACTAATTATATGAGAGATGCAAATCAAAATGACAATGAGGTATCATCTCACACCTGTCAGAATGGCTATCATCAACAAATCAACAAACAACAAGTGTTGGAGAGGATGTGGAGAAAAAGGAACCCTTCTGCACTGCTGGTGGGAATGCAGACTGGTGCAGTCACTGTGGAGAACAGTATGGAGCTTCCTCAAAAAACTAAAAATGGAACTGCCATTTGACCCAGTGATCCCACTTCTAGGAATATATCCCAAGAAACCAGAAACACCAATCAGAAAGGATATATGCACCCCTATGTTCATAGCAGCACAATTCACCATAGCTAAGATTTGGAAACAGCCTAAGTGCCCATCAGCAGATGAGTGGATTAGAAAACTGTGGTACATATACACAATGGAATACTACACTGTGGTAAAAAAGAAGGAACTCTTGCCTTTTGCAACAGCATGGATGGAACTGGAGAGCATTATGCTAAGTGAAATAAGCCAGTCAGAGAAAGATAAATACCACATGATCTCACTCATTTGTGGATTATAGAAAACAACATAGACTGATGAACAGGGACAGATCCAAAGACAGAGAAACAGTGATCAGACTATCAATCCCCAGAGGGAAAGTAGGGGAGGGAGGGGGTAAGGGGAAGAGATCAACTAAAGGACTTGTATGCATGCATATAAGCCAAACCAATGGACATGGACAATAGGGGGATGAGAGCGTGAGTGGGGCGGGGGAGGATGGGGGTTAATGGGGTGATAAGGACACATTTGTAATACCTTAACTAATAAAGAATTTAAAAACAAAAAAAACCCAAAAACGAAAAAAAACATATCCAGGCCCTGTTCAGGCTGTGTCACACCCTCCCTGCTGGTGTGAGGCTGAGGGCAGCATTTGTTCCTCCTGACGACCGACTGGCCCAGAACTTCTATTAATTCATTCAATAAATTTTCATTGATTTCTTACTAAGTTTGCTTTATTGCACACTTAATAGTTCACTTCAAAGTGCAGGGAGTATGGCAGTGAGTACAATAGGCCAAGTCTCTCTCTCAGAACTGCATCTGCTACTGGAGACAGACAATAACAAGTGAGTACGCCCTAAGAGGCCACCTCCCAGTGAGGCCAGAGGGACAGCCACACTGCAGGGTTGGAGGGCGTGGCAGGGTCAGCCCTGTGGGAGGGCAGGGCTGGGGAACCCTGCCAAGGGCCATTCAAAGTTATCAACTTAAGTTATCTAGCACCTGCTAGATTTGGTCAGACATTTAATTCCCTCACCCCTCCTGCCTTGGCAGGGCCAGACAATGATTTTGAGGGCCTTCTATGGCGAGGCCTAGGGCTGAGGGCCGAGGGCTGGGCCTTCCCCCACAGCTGCTGGAGAGGGGAAGAAAAGCTGCTGTGAGAAGGCAGGGCCCGGGGAAGGTAAGGAGCTGTGTGCCAGGGGCCCCAGTGGGTGTGTGGCTGACAGGTTTGGCTGGAGTGGAGTGAATAAGGAGAACGTAGAAACGAAGAGACCAGAAAGGTGGGGGGCACTTGACAAATGGGGTGCCCTGAGCCAGGGCAGGGGAGCAGGGTGAGTGCCCCTGTCTGGTCACCCCTAACCCATCCTCCTGGAGAACAGGGCAGCGAGGGAGGAGGAGGCAGGGTAGGGAGGGTTCCTGTTGTTGGAGGGGCTGTGCCTGTGCCAGGGCAGAGGGAGCAGGTGGGCAGTCTCCGAAACGGGCGTTTCCCCTTCAGCAGGGGCATTAGATTTGTATCAGAAATCAGAGTGGGAAATCCAGGGGACCTTGACCCGCACCCATCAGTGCAATCTCTCCACAGTCCTGGCTGAGCCCACTCAGCACCCTTCCACCTCGCAGCTCCCTGTGGGCCGTTGTCACTAGCCCTACGGTCTCTGTGGCTTCGGAGAAACAGACCCGCAAAGCACTACTGCGCTTTAGAGGCTGAGGGTGAAATTAAGAACAACTTGCTTGCCATTTATAATTCATGCACCACACACCCCACTCCCCATGCTTCCGAGGGGCTCTCACTAACACCATCGCAAAGCCACTCCCTAATGGCCCAGGAGCTGTTCCAACATAAAGTGAGAAGACAGGACACGGTGCTATTTACTATAATATTGTCACACAATATAAGGCAGAACGGGAGAGGGAGGAAGAGCGGGAGAGGGCAGGGGAGGGGGAAGAGCCGGGAATTGAGAGGGGAGTGGAGCGGAGGGGTGAATGAAAAAATAAACTGGAATGAAACATTAATCGTGGTTATTTCCCTGCTTCAAACTGTAGGGAGATCTTGTGTTAGGAGCTGCAGGGGACACCACATCTCCTTGGGAGCCTGTTCTGCTTGTGCTTTGGAAGGGAGGCCACACCGGGCCTGAGGTGCTCTCATTGGTGCTTCTAGTCCCATTTGGACCTAGGGCTGCCCCAGGACCCAGGTCTGTGGGTGCGCGGCTTCCTGTTGGTCAGGACCTGTCTGGGAGGCCACGCAGGGCCGCCTGGTCTGACAGGAGGGTGGAGAAGCCCCAGGGCATCAGGATGTCCTGGGACCAGCTCTGGGCTGTCTGGCTGTCTGTCTTGCGCTGTCTGTCCACAGGAGTTGGACTCTGTGCTTTGTGTGGGCATTTGCATTTGCCTTGTTTGTCTGCCTGTACATGTGCTGCCTCCCATTGGGAAACTCACATCCGGTCCTGAACACAGCCCTCGGGAGCAGCTTCCGAATTGAGTAGGAAGAGTTCTGTTGACATAAAGGCTTGGGTGCTCATAGAGATTAAGGAACATAACACAGGGGTGTGCAGGCTGGGCGTCCGCTGTGGATGGGAGGGCTGTGTCCTCAGTGCAGCCTCTTTGCCTCCTGGAGTATCAGCATTCACTCCCCCACCCTCGCCCTGCTTCCCCTGAGGAGGGCACTTTCTGGCGCCCCCACACCAGGGGAACCGATGGAACAGCACCCACAATTCCCTGAACAACCAGGGGTTCCAGCAGCCAGGCCACGCCCCTTCTCTGAGGAGGACACTGTGCTAATGGTGTAAAGCTATGTGCTCGGGGCTTCAGGGGAAGAAGGGCCGCTTTCATCTATGAGCTATTTGCTAGGACTCCACACCCTCCCTCCCTCTGCAGGATAAGCGGTATCACAGCTCCCTCTCCTCAGACGCCCAACGCCATGAAGAGGGGTCCTACTAGCAGGCATGAGCTCAGGAAGTTTACCAACGGTATGGCCACATGCCGGCTCTGGGAGCAGTGAACGCTGAATACAACTAAGCTACCCAAGGGGGCCTGCTATCAGAAAGAGAAGCATCTGCTATGGTTTGAAAATGCAGTCTGAGCCAGCGGCCCAGGACTTGCCCACAGAGTCAGTGGGGTCACCCACACCTGTGTGCCTGAGTACCAGACGCCAGCAGGGGGGCGTCCTGGCCACGCGGCGCGGAGGGAGTGGACGTGGCTCAGGGAAGTGAGCGGCTGTAGTGAGATCTCAGCGTGGCCTGCGCAGTAATGTCCTGGTTCCTGGCCATGATCTGTGGGGTGGGCTGGGGACAGCGACTCTCGGCAGGTGCACAGCCACGCGGTCCCTGCGTCAGAGCCCAGCCCAGCCCCGAAGACGCCTGAGACCTCAGCTTCCTTCTCGAGCAGCATCCCTCTCCTCCAAAGCTGGCATGGCCGGGGTGGGGCAGGTCGGGGGTGGGGGGAGCTTGCTGTGCTTCTGAAGGGAGGCCCGTAGGCCTTCCACGGGCAGAATGAGGTGCTTCTAAGCTCTGCCCTCCCCTTGGGGACTGGCCCCCGCGTGGCCTGGGCACAGGCCTGTGGCTTTGGGAGTCTGCCCCTGACAGAAGAATGGACTGCGGGCACGTGCCCCGCGGAAGCGGCCAGTGGAGCAGCCAGGGCTTCATCAGGGCAGAGGCCGCCGTGGAGGTTCAGGAGCAGACGCTGCACTGAGGTGGGAGCTGGAGGAGCCGGGTCCAGGGAGGCCACCCCCTCAGAACCTTCCTGCTGGCAGGTGGGGGCTGAATTGTGGCTGGTGAGCCACACTGTGAAGCCAGGCACTGGGCTGTCCTCCAGGACAGGGGACTCGCTCGCAGGAGGCCTTCCCAGCCCGTCTTCTCTAGGCAAAGTCCCAGAAGACAGAGCCCAAGGCTGAGAGGAGGTGGACCCAGGAAGTGCAGGAAGGGATGCTGCTGCTGCTGCCCCTGCTGCTGCTGCTGAGAGAAGAGGTGAGTCGGGAGGAGCCCCTGTGAACAGCCCGCCCAGCATCGCTGACTCTCCTCACCTCCCCCCCTCTTTCATTTCAACCTGAGCCCATAGCTGTTCCCTGGCTCACGGTCAGTCTTGGGCTCCCAATGTTTCCAACCTGGGACAAGGGGTGGAGGAGCCTGTGGGCTAAACAGACCCACGTGATCTGCTCACCTCGAGGTCGTCCCAGTGCCCACGGGCAGTGGGTTTGGGGGACAAAGAGGTTGTGAGTGGGTGGAGCTTCCCCCATATCCTGAATTTTAGAACTTTAACCTCTCACTGCAGCTGCGCAGTGGGCTAGCTGGGGTGTGGTGTCCAACAGGACATCTGATCACAGTGGATCTTGTGCTGTGTGGCCTGGACAGCGCAGCCTCACATGTCTAACCTCACCCTCCTGTGTGTGAGTGTATGTGTGTGCACACACACATGCACACACACACGCACATGCACACACGCACGGGCACCTGCATACTCACGCACGCACGCACATACTCACACACATGCACACACATGCAAATACACACGCGCATACTCACACATGCACACATGTGCACACACATGCATGCGTTTGCCATCTCTGGGGCTTCCTGTGGTGCACCGTGTCAGGGCCTCCTCTCTTCTCTCCCAGCCAAGGTGCTTTGCATGGGCAGCTCTTTACTCACCACATGGAAGCATCACTGGGAAACCATGGGACGCTGGCGGGATACTGTGTAGAACTGTCCCAGCTGGCATCCCCGCTGTCTGGGACTGTTGTGCTTCATACACACACACACACACACCCACACCCCCACCCGCAGAGCCACTTCCTGCCCAGATCCCTGTCCCCCAAAGGCCTGCACTCCATAGACCAGGCAGCTCGCTGTGTGAGTCTTGAACAAAATCACGGCTGGGGCCCTGGATCACATGGGAAGAGGCTCATTTATGACAGCACCATCCCCGTCTCTCCCTTGTTGGCATCCATTCTGAGAGGCTGGAGCTCTCTGTCCTCAGAGAGGTGTCACTCTGGCCCCCTGGCTCATGAGGTCCCACCAGCGAGAGCTTACAAGGGCAGGGTCTCGGTCTCCTTGATTCTTCCCTGCTTCTGCCTCCCCTCTTATGACTCCTGGCTCCTGTCAGAGTTGTGCTCTCTCTGTGCACTCCTATTCTCAGGAGCCCCAGAATCTAGGGGACCCCAAGACCCCAGAAGTCAGGCAGCCAGAGAGCCTCACTTCTCTCATTCAAAGGCATACCCGGCCACGTTCAGAGGAAGCAGCTACAGAAGTGTGACCATCGTCCCATTGTCAGGAGAGTGAGGACTGTACAATCTTGGGGGATTGTTAGACAGACAAGGGCCTCGAGGCCTGGCCCATTCTCACCGAATGCTGTTCTTGCTGAAGGTTACATGCAGCACACTATTTGGCAGACCAGCTGTGAGCAGGATGAGCTTGACAGGAACACAAGCAAATAAATGTAGCCAGTGTCACAGAAGAAATCAATGTGTAGTTGACCAAATAGTGTGCATAAGCGATGGCCCAGCCTGAACTGTGGGTATGAGTCCACTGTCTACCTTTCCACAACCACATCTTGCTCTTGAGTAGAGCATCCCAGGCGATGAAGCCCTTCAGTTCAGTAACAATTGCTAACAGCCCATTTCTCCACGATGTTGTAAGTAAGATCATTTTCAAGGGTGCTAACATCCTTTTAATGTTAATAGTTATGCATTCATGGGTGAAATGAGCATTCTTTAAAAATACAGCTAATACACCTAGACTCCTGTGCTGGGCGACTCCATTCACCTCTCCAGATCCAGCCTCCACCCCCTGCTGCCCTGCTCCCTGCAGAGGGGGCTCCTTGGGCGCCTGGCGTTTGCTTGATTGGGGCCAATAGGGATCCAGTTAAAAGATGAAAGGGCAGAGGAGAGAGGGGTCTGGTGTTTGCCACCCTTCCCCCACCCTCGCTGACCTCCTTCCCCTCCCCCCAGGTCTGGGAGGACCATCCCTCAGCCTCCTGAGGTCCTGGGGGCAGCCCCCCCCCCATTAACACCCCAGCGTCCCTCTACCAGTTCCTGACATCCCCCTGTTCTTTGCTGCTGCTCCTACCCTGCCCTCGACTCCACAGCAGTCCCTTTAGTAACCGCTCCTTAGTGCTTCTCAAAGTTTGAAATCACAAGAATCACCTGGGGACTGGTCCCCCCCACGCCCACTCCCATGGGAGATTCTGCCTCAGGAGGCTGGGTGGGACCCGGGAAGTTTCCCTTGTAACCAGCTCTCAGGAGGTGTTATGTTGCCGTCCAACCCCACTTTGAGTAGCAGTCTGTTCGTGTTACCCTGTGGGTGTGTCCCTGATTCCTGAAGGGCCCCTGCTGGCACTGGGGGAGTTCACAGAAGTGTCTGTGTGTGGAAGGCCCTGTAGTCGCCTGCACTCCCTGGTCGGGTAGCCACAGGCTGTGGGCACTTGAAATGTGGCTAGTGCAACTGAAAGACTGGATTTTTATTTTATTGGATTTTAGTTAATAAAAATAATTAGCTCTGAGTTCATGAAAGTCAGTTGACACATTCCGCATTCTACCTAGAAATTCCCGTAACCAGACCGATGTGTTCATTAAGCACCGTTTCTGTCTCCATGTTACGGAAGGGACATTTGCTAGTTGTTCAGGCATTTTTTCTGCCTCCAGTATCCCTTCCAGCCTCCATTACCAGTCCCCTCAAGGCCCCTATGACTCTGTAACAAGGCCATTGCTGCAGGCTATAAGCTTATATCACATCAGCACCGTGCTCCTAGGTAACCACCTCTCTCAGGTATGTGCTGCTGCACAACAAACCACCCAAGATGTAGTAACTTAAATCAACACCCATCGTGATCTCTCCTAACTTTGTGTGTTGACTGGGTTCAGCAGGGTGATTCTTCTGCTCCATGTGGTGTTGGCTGGGGATACAGTTGTCTGGGGGTTCAGCTGTGATGGAACATCCTAGATCAGTGATGGCAAACCTATGACACGCGAACTCATTTTTTTGGTTGATTTTTCTTTGTTAAATGGCATTTAAATATATAAAATAAATATCAAAAATATAAGTCTTTGTTTGACTATGGTTGCAAAGATCAAAAAGTTTCTATATGTGACACGGCACCAGAGTTAAGTTAGGGTTTTTCAAAATGCTGACACGCCGAGCTCAAAAGGTTCGCCATTACTGTCCTAGATGGTCTATTCCCCCGGTTAGCAGCTGGGTTGGCTGGATGCTCAGATAGGGCTGTCAGCTAGAATGCCTCTATTCTCGTCCATGCAGCTTAGGCATCTCACAGCATCACAGCTGGATCCCCAGTGTGAGGATGAGAAAACTGTGCATAAATGCCAAGACATAGCTTCTGGTGCCTTCCAATGCCCAAAGCCAGTCACAGACCAGCTCAGATTCAGGGGATACAAGTATTTCCCTTATCTAAGAGCAATATGTTCCAAGACCCCCAGAAGGTGCCTGAGACCATGGATAGTACCGAACCCTATACACACGTACATATGATAAAGTTTAGGTTATAAATGAGGCCAGTAAGAGACAACAACAATAACTAATAATGACACACTGTAATGGAAGGTGTGAGGCTCTCTCTCTCAGTGTCACACGGCCCTGCGCACCCTGTGGGGATGATGTGAGGGCCGCCGTGCCCCTGACAGGAGGAGTGAGTGAAGGGCGCACCCTGTGGCCTAGCGCTGGGCACTGCTGGCCGCCTGACCACCTGCCAGAGGAGGGCTGTGAGCCTCGCGAGGCCTTCTCCGTCCTAACTGAGGATGGGTCATGCGCTGTGGCCGTAACTCTTCCAGTGTGAGGTGTGACAGCAAGACGAGCACATTTTGTTGTCCTTCACAATTTCGTGGACAGAGACCTGAACAAGCTCAGCAGGAAAAATTTCCTTCCTTATTAAGTCAAGAACTTCCACTTCTTCCCTTAAAAGAAGACCTGAGGGCTTCTTGCTGGCTTATCTAAATCGCTATCATTACAACGCTTGTGCTTTGGGGCCGATAATAAGTCCATAAGAGTCACCTGAGCACAAGCCTGTGACCCTGCTACAGCCAGTCTGCTCACTGGGGTGGCTGAGTGAGCAGTGGGCAGGCAGCCTCCATGGAGAGTATAACCGGACAAAGGGATGGCCCTTGTCCCAGGTGGGATGTCCTGATGGATGGAGCAGGACCCTTGAGATCAGTTTGTTGGAATTTTCCATTTAACATTTCAGACCATGGTGACCATGGGCAATGACCTGAGGAAAATGAACCGCAGCTAAGGGGGATGGCTGTAAAACGACATCACTCCAGCTCAAACTCCTGTAGGAACTCCCACTGCCTTTTGGGTCTGAGAGTCCAAAATCCATCCGAAACCCATCCCTGCTATTCCCTGCCCCACATCCTGGGCTCCACTCATGCCCAGTGTCCTGCCGCCACCACCGCCAGTGCTCAGCTCCCCACTCAGCCATGCTGTGCCTGGGGTGCCATGGCCCCAATCCCTAGCCTGGAAGGGTGGCCTCCAGCAAGTCCCTTCACCTCTCTGAGGTTCACCTGACACATCACGACAAGGAGGCCATAGGTATGCTGTCCTCATGGGGGAGAACGATGGGAATGACAAGATGTGCAGGAGCCCAGAGCAGGGCCTGGCAGCCACTCTGCCTGGCAGAGCCCTCCTTGCCAATAGCGCCTTAGTCAGTTGTATACCTTCTCAAAGAAGTTTCTCATACTGTCCTCTCCTCTACCCAAAGCCCCCCTGCCTCGAAAACCTAACTCTGAATGAGTTACAAGGAATTTTTAAAAAGCAGTATGTATTTTTTCTCTCCTGTGGCCAAGGGAGAGCAGAAGGAGAGAGAGATAGCCTAAGGAAAAGGCAACTTTGTGTTGGTCACTGGAGTTCTAGAGAGTCAGACTCAAGCTTAGGGATGGAGGGCCAGGGAGCTGACATGTCTCTTTCTCTTAGAAAGTAAGGACAGTCTCATTCAAGAGACATAGTTAGCTTTCGTGGCTAACTATGGCCATTTGTCACCTTTTGGGGAAAGCATGAGTAGAAGGGGAAAATATTAAAAAGTATTTTACCCTAAAAGCCCCGCAGTCTTTTGGGTGAATTGCCTGCCATGGCTAGAGCCACAGGGAGATTTCAAGTGGTTACTTGCCTGAGATTCTCATAAATTCAGCTTCGGCAGTCGGATGTAAATTGAACTCGAGGGACAAGAGGAAGAGCATAAACATTAAATACATAATCTTGAAGTGTGTCCCTTCATTTCCTGACTGTTTTTTAAAAAATAAATGTTTTATCTTTTTTATTTGGCGTTGCATGAAGGAGTCAGGGGTCATCAGTTGATTTCTTACTCACCACAGTGGCAGGGGACTGACAGAGAAGAGGTATCGGGGGGAAGCAGAATGTGGGAGTCATTATTCCCCCCCCCGCTTTGTTTTTATTCATAGCTCTTATCAATACATGGTATAAAATATATTCCCTTATTTTTAATTATATTCATTCCTCATGGGAAATGTGAGGTTGAGCACAAAGATCTTACCAAAATTCCAACAGTTATCACATGCCTGCCACATAGCAGATATTCAATAAATACTTGTTGGATGAATGAATGAACCTACTGCTACACTCTGTCACTCTAGCCATTGAAAAGGCAGAACTACCTCCTCTCCTGGTGTGCCCTCTGCAAGTTCAGCGACTGTGAAGGAGGTGAAACCAGGGTATTTGTTTTGGGTATCTTTGTGGTGAAATAAGACACCCTGAGCTTCATGGGGTAAAACAGCAACCACCTACTTTGCTCATGATTTTGTGGGCAGGAGTTCTGGGGTCTCAAGCACCTGCCACAGGTGTTGGCTGGGCTGCAATCACCCGAAGGCCCGATGGGGGCGGGAGGACTCAGTCTCAATGTGCTCACATGGGGTGGCACTGATGCAGCGTCAGCAGGAGCCTGGCGGGGGCTTCCCCAGGCACACCTACCACAGCCTCCCCCGTATGACAGTCCTGGAGTAGTTAGATGCCTCACAGGGCTTCCCCAGAGCACATGACCCAGGGGGACAAGGCAGAAGCTTTGCCTTTTTGGCCTCACCTTGCCATCACGTGGTCAGAGCAGTAGCCAGCCCACTGGTGCGAGAGGAAGGAACCAGGCCCTCCCTCCAAATGGAAGGAGAGCTGAGGACTTTGAGGCCAGTCTTCAAACCTGCACTGTCTCAGATGCTACGGTGGGGGGGGGGGGATGGGTATGAAAAGTAAGTGAAGGGGGTGTGGGCGAGTAGCAGAAAGTGGTGGGGACTACGGGAACCTTCACCCTGTCCAGAGGGGCCATTTATAACTCAGCTCAAGTGAAGTGTGAATTTGCAGAGGGATTTTCCAACTTCACAAACACTGTGTGAGCCAAAAAGAACAGATCTGAAGGCCCCTGGTTCCTCCGTGGTGATAACCTGAAGCCAGTGCTATGTGAGGACCGAGCGTGGGTCTGCCGCCTGTCCTTCCAGGAGCCTGGGGGACGCAGCGAGCACCCTCTCCACCAGGAAACAGTAAGAATGAAGTGGAGGGCCCCTTAGTAAGACAAGTTGGTACCAATTTTGAGGACTGGAAGGATGGGGTAGGCAGAATGACCTTCCTCACAGGAGCGTGAGCTGCCCTGCGTGGCCAGGCCCGTGCTGCATTCTCACCTACAGCAAGTGTGGAGCCCAGGTGGCAGGGCGCGAAGCCCACACACAAACCTCTGCACCAGACTGTGCCCCTGGAGTCACCACCGCTGCACAGTACTGTGGTGGCTCACACGGGCTCAACCGGACACCTGGTCACTGAGCTGACAAGTAAGTCCTTATGGCACCGTGGGCCTCAAAGTGGGCCAGAGGTTTGCCGTCTGCACGTTGAGCATCCCCTGGTTGTGGTCCTTGTGCCAGAGGAACCTTTCTATGATAATAACCAAAATGGCTAGTAAAACTAAAAATACCACTTGGAGAGTGTGCCATCTTCTGTTTATATGGATGGATATAGATGGATGGATATATATATATACACACACACACACACACTAGTAGACCGGTGCACGAAATTCGTGCACTGGGGTAGGGGGGTGAGGAAAGGGACCCCTCAGTCTGGCCTTCACCCTCTCCAATCTGAGACCCCTCAGGGAATGTCCAACTACCTGTTTGTGCCCACACTTTTAACAGATAACAGCTCCATTGTTGTTTCTTTCTTATGCTTAAAACCATTGGAATTAGTAGGTATTCAAAGTATGTATACATTTTGGGGGGACATCCTGCATATCTCTAGTTAGTAGTGAAAGAAACCAACAGCAGATTTGGAACCCCCAGACAGGGAACCTCACTTACTCCCCACATCTCCCCATTTCACTTTCCACCTTCTTGAGAAGCAGGAGAATCAACGTTTTCTCTCATCAATTCGGAAAAACACGTCCTGTCACCTGCTGCCTGGCAGGAGTGCACTAGGCCCCAAGCAAGCAAGGCTCAGTCAGGGCAGCCTTCGCTCATGGGTGCTGGCACCCAAAGTGCACATTCCTTCTCTACAGTTGCCCCGACTATCCCACTGTTTCACTGAGAGGACGGAATTCCTCTCCACCTCTGGGTTCTTGATCTTGAAGGCTGACCGAAGGCATCTCAGCGAGGGCCGCCCTCGCCCGCCAGGTGTGTCTGTCTGCACCTGCTCCTGCCTCAGCACCTGCATTAACCCCCCAGAGGTGATCTCATAGCTGCACTGGCCTCCGTGGAAACAGTGCATCACCACTCCGCCCTCTCACTGTCATCTCACAGGCGCCCACTCTCAGCACCCAGAACACCCAGACACTCTCCAAAGGATGTGAGCGCATCAGAGGGGATGTGTGCACATCCTGTGGGGGTGTTAGGCATGCTGGGTTGATGAAAGTGTGGTGGAGAGGCAGGGGGAACTTGTGCATGCCTTGGTTTGCAACTGTTGCAGGCACGGGAGGGTGACAGTGTGCTGGGGGATGTTCGCACGCCAAGGGGGGGATGTGCACACTGTAGGCTTCTGGCTTCGCAGATCCGCAAATCCCCATGGTGCGACCAGGAGGACGTCAGTCTGGCCCGCCACGGTGGCTGTCCCTGTGATCCTGCACCTTCTGGCCTAGGAGGCAGATCTTGCGCAGCCACTCCTGGGTGCTGATGGCCTGCAGGCACTACTTCAGCTCAGCCTGCAGGCTCTGCTTGGCACGCTCACAGCTGTCACCACTGCCATGTGGGGAGTACAGGCAGCCCTCCACTGGCCTGCTACTCTGTTCAGAGGCTCTCTGCACTGCTCACCTGCCCAGAGTGACTGGGGCTGGGCCGAAGCCAGGCATCCTGCCCTGCTCAACCCCGACCGATCCGCCCTGCTGGGAAGGGTCATGGATCCGGGTCCTGGGACCTCAGACAGCCTCAAGCATTGCCCCCCGCCTGGCAGGGTCACAGATCCATGCCTTGGTCCTGTAGACAGCCTCAAGCACTGCCCCCCACCCGTCAGAGTCACAGATCTGGGTCCCGGGACCACGGACAGCCTCAAGCACTGCCCCCCGCCGGCCAGGACATGCACCCGGATCCCAGATCGCCGACAGCCTCAAACGCTCCCTGCCGCCCACCAGGTCACGGATCCGGGTCTGGACCGCGGACAGCCTCAAGCACTGCCCCCTGCCTGGCAGGGTCACAGATCTGGGTCCCAGACTGCGGACCGCTTTTCCCGCTGCCGCCTGCCTTCAGTATGCAAATTAGCTGCCATCTTGTTGCTTCAGGGTGGGGGTCCCCACTGGGGTTCCTGGCCAGTCTGGGTGAGGGGCTGAGGGCCGTATTCAGGCTGGCAGGCAACTGAGGCTCCCAACCTCTCCTTTTTTTCTTTTCTTTTTTAATTCTGGGATTTATTTACCTTCTATGGCTGTCACTGGAGCTGAGAGCCGGTTTTAGCTCTGAGGCTCGGCTCCAGCTATGAGACCTCTGCTGCTGAAAGCAGGGATCTGGGTTTGTTTGGGTTCTATAATTGTAACACTGTTGCGGTCCTGCTGGCTGAAACCAGGCTGGCTGAAAGCAGGTTTCTGGGGATGGTTTACCTTCTATATTTGCAACAATGTTTCATAGAGTTGCAACTCAGAGGCCAGCAGTGGCAGGCGGGGAACCTTGGCTTCCTCCGTCACTGGAGCAAGCAAGCCTCCTGTTCGCGTCAGGTGCCTGGCTGCCAGCCGCCATCTTGGTTGGCAATTACTTTGCATATCTCCCTGATTAGCCAATGGGAAGGGTTCAGGGCCATGGTCAATTTGCATCTTTCTCTTTTATTAGATAGGATGGATATATATATATATATATATATATATATATATATATATATATATATATATATATACATACACACACACTAGAGGCCCGGTGCATGAAATTCATGCATGCAGGGGGCTGTCCCTCAGCCCAGCCTCCACCATCTTCAATCTGGGACCCCTCGGGGGGATGTCCAACTGCCGATTTGTTGGACAACTGGCAGTTGGACATTCCTCTCACAATCTGGATCTGCTGGCTCCTAACCGCCCACCTGCCTGCCTGCCTGATTGCCCCTAACCACTCTGCCTGCCAGCCTGCTTGCCCCCAACTGTCCCCCCGCCAGCCTGACCACTCCCACCTGTCCTCCCCACTGGCCTGCTCACCCCCACCTGCCATCCCCTCCTGGCCTGATCACCCCTAACCACCTCTGCCTCTGCCCCACTACCATGGCTTTGTCTGGAAGGACATCCGGAAGGTCTTCCGGAAGGTCTCCTGGTCTAATTAGCATATTTCACTTTTATTAGTATAGATAGAGACCTGGTGCACAGGTGGGGACCAACTGGTCTGCCCTGAAGTGGGTCCTGGATCAGGGTGGGGTTCCCTTTGCGGGGCAGGGCTGGCCTTGGCGAGGGACCTGGGGCAGTTTGCAGGCCAGCCATGCCCCCATCAGAGTGGGGGTCCACACTGGGGGTGGTACTGGTCTGGGGGAGGGCCTGGGGCAGTTTGCAGGCCGGCCATGCCCCATTGGGGTGGGGGTCCCCACTGGGGGGCATGGCCAGCCTGGGTGAAAGGCTGAGGGATGTTTTCATGCTGGCCATGACCCCATCTGGGTGAGGGTCCCTGCTGGGAGTGGGGTGTACCTGGGCATGGGGCTGAGGGCTGTTTGGGGGTGGTTTGCAGGCTGGCCAAACCCCCAGCATTGTCCAGAAGGACGTCTGCAAGGTCTCTGGAAGGTCTCCTGGTCTAATTAGCATATTACTCTTTTATTAGTATAGACTAGAGGCCCAATGCACAAAAATTTGTGCACTCTGAGGGGGGGGGTGGTCCCTCAGCCCGGCCTGTGCCCTCTCGCAGTCTGGGACCCCTTGGGGGATGACCACCTGCTGGCTTAGGCCCACTCCTCCCGGGATTGGGCCTAAGCTGGCAATCAGACATCCCTCTGACAGCCCGGGAACCCTTGGGGGATGTCCAATTGCCAATGGGGAGCAGGCCTAAGCTGCAGTCAGACTTCCTTAGAGCTGCTAAGGAGGCGGGAGAGGCTCCCACCACCACTGCTGTACTGGCAGCCATCAGCCTGGCTTGTGGCTGAGCAGAGCTCCCCCTGTGGGAGCACACTGACCACCAGGGGGAAGCTCCTGCATTGAGCATCTGCTCCCTGGTGGTCAATGTGTGTCATAGTTACCAGTCATTCCCAGTCATTCTGCTGTTATGGTCTGTTTGCATATTACCCTTTTATTATATAGGATAGAGGCCTGGTGCGTGGGTGGGGGCTGGCTGGTTTGCCCTGAAGGGTGTCCTGGATCAGGGTGGGGGTCCCGCTGGGGTGCCTGGCCAGCCTTGGTGAGGGGCTGATGGCTGTTTGCAGCTGGTCACACCCCCTTCAGGGTGGAGGTCCTCACTGGGGTGCCTGGCCAGCCTGGGTGAGGGGCTGATGGCCATTTTCAGGCTGGCCAAGCCCCCCAGTGACATAAACTCCCAGCCTCTCCTTTTTTTCTTTTTTTTTTGTTTTATTCTGAGATTTATTTACCTTCTATAATTGAAACTTTGTTGCCTTGAGTGGAGCTCAGAGCCAGCCAGGGTGGGTGAGAAGCTTGGCTTCCTCCATCACCAGGGGCAACCCAAGCCTCCTGCTCACTCCAGCTCTGTGGCCACGGCCGGCTGAAAGCAGGTATCTGGGGTTTATTTATCTTCTATAATTGAAACTTTGTTGCCTTGAGTGGAGCTCAGAGCTGGCTGCGGCAGGCAGGAAGCTTGGCTTCCTCCATTACTGGAGCAACCAAGCCTCCTGCTCGCTCCAGCTCCATGGCTTCCAGCCACCATCTTGGTTGGGGTAATTTGCATATAGTCACTCTGATTGGCTGGTGGGCATGGCTTTAGGGCATAGTGAAGGTATGGTCAATTTGCATGTTTGTCTTTTATCAGATTAGATATGTGTGTTTGTTTATTTGTTTGTTAATCCTTAAAATAGTTCATTTTATACATGAGGAAACTGAGGCAGAGGAGGTTAAATAACTTGCCTGAGGAAGCACAGTAGCAAGTTATAATCCTGTTCTGTTTCAATCAAAGCTGTGCTCTGGCCCTAGCTTGTTTTGCTCAGTGGATAGAGCATCGGCCTGAGGACTGAAGGGTCCTGGGTTCAATTCTGGTCAAGGGCACGTACCTTGGTTGCAGGTTCCCTGGCCCTGGTCAGGGTGTGTGCAGGAGGCAACCAATTGACGTTTCTCTCTTACATTGATGTCTCTCTCTGTCTTTTCTTCTCTCTTCCTCTCTCTCTAAAATCAATGGAAAACTATCCTCGAGTGAGGATTAACCAAAAAAGTCAAAGCATGTGCTCTGAAGTCCTGGCTGCCCTAGCTGTTCGCCCTTCCTCAAGGCCTGTGGACCAGAGAGGTCTGAACGGCTGCAGCTGTCAGGACGGGACATCACCGGGGGTGGGGGTGGGGTGGGGGAAAGGCGGGGGGATGCCTCTCCGAGGCCTGCGGGTGCCCTCATGGCTGGCCAGTGTCCCTGAGTGGCACTAGCACAGGCACTCGGTGCAGTCGTGTGCTCAGGAGACTGGCCCAGGCTGGCGAAACTCAGACTGCTGAGCACACAGCAAAGCCTTCATCGCAGTGACTGTTAGAGTGCCAAGGGGACCAGAGTGCACACTAACTCTTGTCTGGAGCCAAACTGCAATCATTTCTCCATTAAACAAATATTTACGGAGCATCTGCCCAGCCGAGTAAAAGTGACCGCAAGAGGGCTGTTGGGTGAGTGTGTTACCAACAAGCGGATGACGCTGTACCCTGTGGCGGGTAGGCACAGCGACAAGAGGCCTTACACACAGAAAGACCAGTTATTACAAGCATGCAGGCCCTGCACCCTGAGGGCAGGAGTTCCCTTGGTCTTAAGTGGGAGAGGAAGTAAGACCCAAAGGACAGACCATGAGATCCTCTTTCTCTCAAATGTGTGTTCCATACAGTCCCTCTCCTTGCAGGCTCCCCTAGAGCGGCTTCTCCCTCTACACCTGCTCCACTTTCCATCGCACCCCCCAGCCCCCTGGCTGCCTGGAAGCAGACAACTTTAAACAGGGAGTTTCCTGGAGGGCAGCAGCATGTGTCTGGAGCTGCATGGGCAGCGGGTGAGGGGGTGGGCTCCAGGAAAGCACTGCGTGGCTAAGCTTTATGGCTCCCTGTGTACCATCAACGGGACGCATCCTTCCTTTTAGTTTTGTCCTACGCAGATGTATTATTTATTCAAAAAACAAATGATACAAGTTAAAATGACACTTGATCACTTTAAAATGTTTTTATAAAAGGATATTAGAGGACTCAAAGAATCTCCAGAAAGCCCAAAGAACTAGATTAAAAAGGCAAAATAAGGAGAGGCCAGCCAGCCACATGCAGCCAGAATCGTGCTGCAGCCGCAGCCCATGCCCAGGAGGTGCCCCGGCCACCACGGCACCACCTCACCTCCACAGGTTTTGTTATAGAAATTGACATATATGTACACACACCTTTACACATATGCAGTATGGTCATCCCTGGTATTCTCCAGGGATTGGTTCCCAGACCCCAGGTCCCTCAGGTAAAATGGTGCAGTACTTGCACATCACCTACACTCGCTCCGGAAGCTGTCAGCCATCTCCAGGTCCCTCCCCATTTCTAATGCAGTGTAAGCGCCAGGTAGGCAGTGCTGTGCCATATTGCTTAGGGGTTAACGACAGGAAGAAGCCTGCACATGCACAGGAAGAGGCAGCCAGGCAGGCCCTCTACATGTGCATCAGCAGCAGCGCTTTCCTTTCTCATGTTCACTCTGCAGTTGGCTGAACCTGAGGAGTCAGAGCCCACAGATGCAAAGGGCAGGCTGTGTGTGTATTTCCCCAAACGCAGGCGGGGGGGGGGGGGGGGGGGGGCAGTGACAGGTCCCCGAGACAGCTGCTCCTGGTCTCTCGCCCTCCAAACAGATCTTCCGGGTCCACATGGCCAAGCGTGGCTGCCTGGCTCAGGGACCGACAAAACCAGGTCCCAGTTCTAAACTCCCAGGAGCTGTGGTCTTGTGGTTCCAACCTGGATCCATTGCAATCAGGCTTAGCCTAGGGGCAGGGTCGCACAAGATAATCCTGCCCACAGGGCGGCTCCTGAGCACAGAACTCAAGTCCCCGAGGAAGGAGACCATCCTGAGCCCACACCCAGGAAGAGTCCTCACTCAGAACCAAAGGAGGACCGGACGATGATTCGAACGTTGTCAGCTTTGGGGTCCGGAAATGCAACGGGCCCCTTCCTGCAGGCCCCACTCTGCCGAGCTCTGAGGATCCCCCCCAGGCCTGCGCAGTCCTAGAGGGCCCTTGTCTCGGGGACATTGTGACTGCTGCCCCCTCTCCTGCCAACAGTCACATGAGTGAGCGCAGAAGCACACCCTCCCCACTGACACCTGCAGCTGGGGAAGACCCTGCATCAGGAGAGACCCTGGGCCAGAGCCACTCACTAAGCCATGTGAACCAGGCTTCAGTGGGCAGCTCCTGACCCACAGAAACTATGAAAAAAAGTTTGTTCTTTTAAGTGCAAAGCTTCGCGGTGCACACACAGGAATAAGTACCTAATCCATCCGGGGACTGTTCTCAAGGTCAAAGTAAGCCCATCCTGGAGGCTCCTCCACCATCAGCTCTCCCATGATGTTTTTCAAAAGGCAGATGACAAAGGGCATATCACTAAGTCCTGGACGCCTTTCAGCGCCGGCCTGTGAGTGAGCGTGGGCCCTGGAGTGGCCTGGCCAGTTCCGTGACCAGCTCCACACACTGGCCTTGGCAACAGTCTCCTCTCCTTTAAAATGAAGATGAGGTGCGTGCCCACCTCAGATGGCGCATGCAGTCAGATAACGACCAGCACAAGCGTGTAAGAGCCAGCAAAGTCAGTGCTTGCTCACACTGGCTAGTGTGGTGTGAGTGTTACTGTTGGAACTGGCATTATTAAGGCTGAGTAAGAACTGCAAAAAAAAAAGCATAAGAATTTCTGTTACCTAAAATATCTGTTTAGAGACGGAACTCTGGTTTGAAATAAGACAAATAACTGCCTGCAAAGGGCACGGAAGAACGTTGATTATGTAAGTGCGGAAAGTCATCCCAAGCAGTGCTTCTGTACCCCCACCTCAGGCACCAGAGGTGCTCTGACGGGCCCACTGCTGGCAGGTGGCTGCTTCTAGGTGCCACACTCTGCATCTGAGCTGGACTCCTGAGGGCATACAGGAGCAAGCCATGGCTTAGTCACTGTGGGCAGGTGGCAGAGATCTGCTTATGAGAGAAACTTAACTCAGAGGCAGAGCCTTGTCCCAAAAGACCTCATTACTCCCTCTCTCCCTCGCCCTGGAAACCCCTGGTTGCTCCGGAGCCACCCCGTTCCAGGAGGGCAGTAGCGGGCAGGAAGGCCAAGATGAAATCACTCCTGTGTTTAATGGAATCCTACCTAAGGGTTCTTTCCAAACCCCAGTAGGATTAGGACCCCGGGGTCAAAACAGCTCAGTTCCAGCCCCAGTTCAGCCACATACAGCTGTGTGGCTTGGGGCACGTCACTTATACATCTGGGACTCAATTTCTTTGCTGTAAAATGGTGCAATTGATGCCTACTTGGCACGGTTTTGTGAGACTAAACCAAGGTCACATGAGTAAAGCAAAGTATCTAGCACACAGTAGGCCCACAATAAATGGTAGTTAGACATTTACCAGGGTTTGCTCCTTGGGGATAATAAAACTGCCTTCAAGTTGTTGCCATGAGGACTAAATGAGATAACAAGTAGAGCATCAGGCACACTCTGTGCATAGTAGGTCTTCAACAAGTTGAAGTCTTTTCTTTCTAGTAGTTTCTAAAATCTCTTCTCCTTCAGGGAGTCTTCCCAGACTCACCAGAAGAGGGTTGGTAAATTCCTCTGGCGCTTCTTAACCAAATTTAAAGATGCTTTGGTGTGAGCACTGAGGGAGACACCAGCTGGTTAGTCACCAAGCCTGTCCCCTCTTCTTGGGTGCACTATTGGACCGCACTTCCCAGGCTCTTTTTTTTCCCCCGCACCCCTACACCCCTTTCCACCACCCCCAGAATAGTCAGTCCACTCCCTTTCTATGCCCCTGATTCTATTATAATCACCAGTTTATTCTGTTCATCAGAGTATTTGTTCACTTGATTTTTAGATTCACTTGTTGATAGATGTGTATTTGCTGTTCATAATTTGTATCTTTACCTTTTTCTTCTTCTTCCTCTTCTTAAAGGATACCTTTCAGCATTTCATATAATACTGGTTTGGTGGTGATGAACTCCTTTAGCTTTTTCTTATCTGTGAAGCTCTTTATCTGGCCTTCACTTCTGAATGATAGCTTTGCTGGATAAAGTAAACTTGGTTGTAGGTTCTTGCTATTCATCACTTTGAATATTTCTTGCTACTCCCTTCTGGCCTGCATAGTTTCTGTTGAGAAATCAGCTGACAGTCATATGGGTACTCCCTTGTAGGTAACCAACTGTTTTTCTCTTGCTTCTTTTAAGATTCTCTCTTTGTCTTTTGCTCTTGGCATTTTAATTATGATGTGTCTTGGTGTGATCCTCCTGGATTCCTTTTGTTTGGGCTTCCTGGACTTGTAAGCCTATTCCTTTCACCAGGTAGGGGAAGTTTTCTGTCATTATTTCTTCAAATAGGTCTTCAATATCTTGCTCTCTCTCTTCTTCTGGCACCCCCACAATTCAGATGTTGGTACACTTGAAGTTGTCCCAGAGGCTCCTTACACTATCCTCATATTTTTGGATTCTTTTTTCTTTTTGCTTTTTCGGTTGGGTGTTTTTTGCTTCTTCGTATTTCACATCTTTGACTTGATTCTTGAGATCTTCTAGTCTGCTGTTGGATCTCTGTACAATATTCTTTATTTCAGTCAGTGTATGCTTAATTTCTAGTTGGTTCTTTTTCATATCCTCGAGGGTCTCACTAGATTTCTTGAGGGTCTCACTAAATTTATTGGTGGTTTCTAGAAAATTCTTGAAAAACCTTATAAGTGTGGTTTTGAACTCTATATCCATTCGTTTCTTTCCTCCACTTCTGTCATTTGTGACCTGTTTCTTTGTCTCTGCATTTTTTATGCTTCCCTGTGTTGATAGAGTGGCTTTCTGTGCTAGGTGTCCTATAAGGCCCAGTGGCTCAGCCTCCCCAATTACCTGAGGTGGACACTCTTGGTGCACTCCTTTGTGGACTTTGTGCACAGTCTTGTTGTAGTTAAGCCTTGATTGTTGTAGGTATCACGGGGAGAATTGACCTCCAGGCCAATTGGTAGTGAGAATCAGCTGTGTCTGCAGTGGGAGAACTTCTGTCCTGGAGACACCTTTCTGGGGCAAGACTTGCTTCAGTGAGGCTTTGGTACTTACTGAGTCTGCTCCCTGAGTGTGTCCCTTATGCATCTGAGGAGTTGTAATCTTGATGGTCCCACTCTGACCACTGGGTACACTGGCTCTTGGATCTCTAAGGAGGTGCTAATTTAGCCTCTGCCTGAGGCTATCCAGCAGGAGCTATGGAGAGATCTGCAGATTCCTCTTCTTTGTTTGGGGTTTGGAGGTGCCCAGATGAGGCCCAGCTGTGAAGTACTGCAAACTGCTGTGGGGCCTTGGGTCTTCTTTTGGAAGTTCTGGGTCTCTCTGACCCAGCTGCAGTTTGTTAGGTAATTTTCAGATTGCAAAGGGCCAGACCTTTCATATGCAAAAGCCTCTGCGCACAGCTTGGGTGGGGCGGGTCTTAAGGGATCAACAGGGTGGAGCAAGCAGCTGTGGCTGCTCCTCAGTCCTGCCCTAAGAGACCCTGTGTCTCAATGTCCTGGTAATCACTGCAAGCACCTCTGAGAGAAAGCTGCCCTCGAGTTCCGACCAATGCCAGACAGTCCAGTTTCTCCCTGTATGAGTCTGGGTCCCCAGAGACTTGCCCAGAACTGGAGTTTAGAGCAGTCAGGAGCTTGAGACTCCCTCCCGATTGAAAAAGACAACCGTGTCCTCAGTTGCCAGCCCTTTCCATGTGCGCCTCCGTACCTCTGCACCTTACTTCTGCACCTCCTCTGAGTCTCAGTGTGCTTTTCTCTTTCCTTCTAGTTGTAGAATTTCCACTCAGCCAGCCTTCCTGTGGTTCTGGATGATGTCTGTTTTGTCTTTTAGTTGTATTTTTGAAGTGGTTGTGCAAAGCAGCAATTTCCGGTGTTTACCTATGCCGCCATCTTGGTTTCTCTCCCCAGGCTCTTATAGCTGTGTGTGACCATGTGACTGAATTCCAGGCAAAGGTGCAGACAGAAGTGATGCAGGCCCTTCTGTGCCTGGCCCTTGGAGACACCCCTATTGCTCCTCTGCTCCTCCATGCTCTCTCCCATCCTCTGGTGATCAGAAGATTCACAGCCCCAGAGTGGAAAGAGCCACAGGATGGAAGAACCTGGGCCCAGGCCTCATACTGTGAATGACACCCAGTGACCAGGAACACCCATTCAAACTGGTATGTGAGCAAGAAGTCAACCTTTATAGTGCTAAGATGCTGGATTGCAGGTCTGTTCATTTCAGCAGCTGACATGACAGCACCTGGAGAATCCCACTCTAAGTCCCCACTTCACAAGGGACCAAATGGATACACGAACTTGGCAACTCCAGAGATGTGAGAGTCAGATATCCAACCTAAATATGAATGCTTTTGACCTCATGGCCATAAAAGAAACCTCATGAGGAATTAAACCAGGAAGTGCCATTCATAATAATACCCAACATTACTGAGGGTAGTAGAAATGATTATGTGTTACACGCTGTACATGCTTGATCTTCTATATTCCTCAAAATAATAATATGCAAGAAATATTGTTAAGCCCATTTACCATGGAGAGAAGTGAGGGTAAGTGAGACTAGCATTTTCTCAATCTGTGGCAGAGAACTACTCCGTGGCATGAGACGATGGCGGATCCATTTTGTCAGGAGAGGGGCAGGAACAGCCCTGCCCTGCTCCTCTGGGGCCACTGGGAGCAGGCAGGCCCTGGGTCCTGAACGTGGGCAGAGAGCACACTCCCGTTTCTGGGTGGTGGGAAAAAACAATGTCCGGACCTGGCAGCACGTACCCCGCCAGCCCCACGCAGTCTCCCGTGCTTGATGCAGACTATGACCAAGGTTCCACAGAGGCATGTCCCGGTCTGTGGGCTGGAAGCTTTCCCGGCCACGCCAGGCCCACCATAGACGCTCTCTTAACCCTCAGGGCACTTTATTTCACTCCCTCGCTATATGAACACAGGCAAGTCACCTAACCTCTCTGAACCTCCACGTTCATGCATGGTCTAGAGATAGTAAGAGCACCAATGTCCTGGGGCTGTTGTGAAGGTTCGACAATGTAGTGCCTGCACAGTGTCTGCCATACAACAGGTGCTCAATCAACCAGGTGTATGTGTGTACGTGTACATATTTTCTGCCCACCTTCCTACCTTCCCAAGATAATATTAACTCCTTTGGTGTCAGGAGAATTGACTAAAATCACACATTTCCAGTCAGTCCAGCACCCAGCACAGAGACAATACTCAGTGAATCTTAGTGGGTGTTGCTGCTTCAGGCCCACCACCACCTGCACTGGACTGAGACGGAGGCCCTGGTTTGAGTCCTAAATCGCCTGGCTTAGCAGCTGTATCCAGGATGTTCATTTTCCTGGGCCTCAGTCTTTATGGCAATGCCATGGTGACAATGACAATGGTGACAGAGGATTTCTTTAAAGTATTGAATAATGTATACAAATATTTTAGATGGTAATAACACTTTAAAATGTATGTTTAAAATTAGAGCTATTTGGGACATCCTTTCTAATTGTTGACAGGAAACTGATTTTGCTTCTTTTATCCCCCACAGTGACTGGCACATAGTAGGTGCTCCATAAGTGCTGAACAAATGTGTAAGCAAACAAATGTGTTTGGTTTTCAATAACAATGGTGAGAATCCACCAAATCCTTTCCAATAAGCGTAACAACAAAAATTATTGAATTCTTTACTTTCAAAATTCTTTACTTTATTTCATACTTTATTCTGTCAGCCCCCTTATAAAAGCAAGAATTATTATTTTCACTTTGCAAATGGAAAAAAATATTGAAGGCAAGAGAGGAAATGTAACTTCTCCAACTGGGACAGCCAATGGCCTCTGGAGTGTTTAGGAGAAATCTGATTTCATCAGTTCTTCTCCTTCTCGGGGTATCTTGATTTAGGGATTTTACAAAGTGCCCAGATGGTTGGCATCCCTAAGAGCTCATTTTAAATTGGTTATTTGCTCTGCTGGATAAATGGAATCATCTTTTATACAAATGTCCTGTTTAGAAATCTGGAAATTGTTCCAGGTTCCCCACCATCTCACATGTCCCCCAATCCATACCGCACATTCTTGCCCACTCAGGCACAAGCATTCACAAGCCAGTCACCATGTTTTGAACCTTTTTACCTATCTCCATTCCCACAGTAGCCAGGACCATCATTGTGTCTCAACCAATGACTTCAATCCTCTGATGAGCCACTCTACCCCACCCCTGCTCCCTCCGACCATCCCACAGGCTAAGGGATCTTTTAAACATATGCATTTTATTTCATAGCCTTGGGATAAAATTCACTCTTCACCATGACGCACCCTCCCTTCAGGATCTGCCTTCTGCATTCCTGACTTCCGTTCTGGCTACCACCCCCTCCACTCATGTTCCTACCAGAGAAAAGTCCTTGAAATTCCTAGGGTGCTCCCTTCTCTCTCCAGCCCTTCACACACATTGCCCCCTCCTCTGGGAAGAGCTGTCTCCCTGCCATATGCTTCTGGTCTTCAAGACTTAGCCTAAACATCCCCCTCAAGGAACCCTCCCTGTTCTTGCAATCCCCTATCCATCCTGTATCATTCAATAAACTTGGTTATTTGTGTGACTCCATTACCAGCTGTAAGAGCTAAATAAGATTTCATTGAGCCATCATTTCCCAGTGAATTCCACTTCTGTTCAAAGTCCTCCCAAAGACTGGCAACAGAGGAATTCACTGCCTCCTTTGGCGGATTATGCCCAATGGGAAGCTAGTTCTGCTCCAGCTCACATTCAAAACCACTCTCACCTACGGCGGGGGTGCCGCTTGGGTGCCTGGCCAGCTTGGGTGAGGGGCTGAGGGCCGTTTTCAGGCTGATGGGTGACTGAAGCTCCCAACCTGTCCTTTTTTCCTTTTTTTTTTTTCATTCTGGGCCAGCTTTAGCTCTGAGGCTTGGCTCCAGCTATGAGACCTCCGCTGCTGAAAGCAGGTTTCTGGCCTTTGTTTACCTTCTGTATTTGAAACAATGTTGCGGTCCTGCTAGCTGAAGCCCGGGGCTTTGTTTAGCTTCTATATTTGTTATGGTGTTGCTTAGAGTGCAGCTGAGAGGCCAGCAAGGCAGGCGGGGAACATTGGTTTCCTCCGTCACTGAAGCAAGCAAGCCTCCCTGTTTGCATCAGCTGCCTGGCTTCCGGCTATCATCTTGGCTGGCAGTTAATTTGCATATCTCACTGATTAGCCAATGGGAAGGGTAGCGGCCGTAAGGCTAATTACCATGTTTCTCTTTTATTAGATAGGATTTATTCTGTACAAAACCTGCAGTTTTAGAAACCATCTTGTTTAACTTTCATAATAACTGTGATAATTGGACACTAATAAGTTGAATTCTCAGATGAGGGAACTGAGGTTCAGAGAAGTTTAGTCATTTCCCTAGTTCACACAGCTAAAAACTGGCATTTGAACAAAGGTTTGTGCAACAAGGAGGAGGGAAGGCTGAACCTCATGGTTTCATGAGGCCGAGGTAGAATTGAAGACAACAGCTCTTCTCCCTTTCTCTCCACAGACTCTCCTCTAGACTTTCTTGCCAACTCCCTTGGAAACTGGTCTAAGCTGGAAGGACCCTGAGACAAATGAGACCGTTTCCGTAACAACTCACGAGGGACAGAAAACAGCATACACAGGTATACGCCAAACAAAGGCAGGAATGGAACCAGAATTCTTGGCTCAGCAATTTCAAAGTCCAGGGACATTTGGCTTCAGGCATAGCTTGCTTGTGCCCAGCACATGTCCACAGAGCCTAGGACTGACCATCTCTCTGGCACCTTCTCCTGATGTTGCTCCTCTGTGCTCTTCATAAGCTCCTACAACCTCTCCTTCTCGGCAGCAACACTCTCTTCCTTATGTGGTCACAAAAAGCTCCATAATTGACTCTAATTGGTTTTAAATGGGTCACATGACCTTCTGTGAACTAATCACTGTGGCCAGGAGGATGGATCACTTTGGACCTGGGGAATAGGGTCAGTCCCACCCAAGCCAAAGGCCTGAGGTGAGTGGAGAATGTTCCCCAAAGAAAACAGAAGAGGCAAAAGGATGGATGGTGGGTAGGCAAAACCCACAGATATCAACTATAGCCTACTTTTTAATAGAATTTATTGGGATGACATTGGTTCATAAAACCATATGGGTTTCAAGTGTACAACTTAATAAGACATCACCTGCACCTGCGCTGTGTGCACCCACCGCCCCAAGCAAAGTCTCTTTCCATCCCCATTAATTCTCCCTTTGCCCACCTCAGCCTATCCCCACCCCCTTCCACTCTGGCTAGCACCACACTGTTGTCTGCGTCTGTGCTTTATATATGTGCTGGGTTGTTTGGGGAGGGGTCACTTAATTCCTTCACCTTCTTTCATCCAGCCCCCGAACCCCTTCCCTCTGAAAGCTGTCAGTCTATTCCATGCATCCCTGCCCCTGGTTCTATTTTTTCCATCAGTTTATTTTGTTCATCAGGTTCCTCATATAATTGAGATCATATGGTAGTTGTCTTTCTCTGACTGGCTTATTTCATTTAGCATAATAATCTCCAGGTCCATCCATGCTTTTACAAAAGCTAAGATTTTTTTTCTTTTTTTAATGCCCAATAGTATTACATTGTGTAAATGTACCACAGCTTTTTCATCTACTCATCTACTGATGGGCACTTGGATAGTTTACAGATCTTGGATATTGTAATTAATGCTGCTATGACCATAAGGATGCATACATTCTTTCTGATTGGTGTTTCTGGATTAGGATATATTACCAGAAGTGGAATCGCTGGGTCATGAGGCAGTTCCATTTTTAATATTTTTAGGAAACTCCATACTGTTTTTCATAGTGGTTGCACCAATCTGCATCCCCACCAGCCGTGTATGAGGGCTCCCTTTTCTCTGCATCCTCACCAGCACTTGCTGTTTGCTGATTTATTGATGGTAGCCATTCTGACAGGTGTGAGGTGTTATTTCATTGTGGTTTTAATTTGCATCTCTCTGATGATTAGTGACATTGAGCACCTTTTCATATGTCTCTTGGTCATGTGTATGTCCTTTTCAGAGAAGTGGCTATTTTGGTTCTTTGCCAACTTTTTAAGTGGTGTTGAGTTGTATAAGTTCTTTATATGCAGGGTTGAGCAAAAGTAGGTTTACTGTTGTGAGTATGTGAAACAGTTTATTCTTGTATTATTTATTAACTAACTAGAGGCCCGATGCACAAAATTCATGCTAGAGTAGGTCTTCCTTCCCCTGCTACCAGCACCACCTTCCCTCAGGCATCTGGGACCTGGGCTTCCCTCGCAGAGGGATGCCCCACCCACCTGCCGCAGCCCGCTGGTCAGTGGTCTGGGCCTCCCTCTTTTGGGCGATTGTGGAACCCCCACAATTGATTGCTCTGCCGGGCAGTCACCTGGGCCTCCCTCTGCAGGTTGATCATGGGGCAATGGCTGGGCCCCTGACCAATCGTGTTACACCTGCCTTGGCTGGCCTGGTGCAGGTGGGTGTCATAGTGTGGTCCCAGATGGTCATCTGGGTGGTTGTTCCACTGTTCAGCTATTCGGTCAATTTGCATATTATGCTTTTATTTTATAGGATTAGTATATGATTTATTTGTCTTCTTATTATTAGTTATTATTTTGTACACATACTTATGATTTATCTTTTAGGTAATGATGGCTAATAATTTTATCTACTTCTACCCATACCTGTATTTTGTTAATTAACTCCTTATCAGTTGTATCTTTGGCAGATATATTCTCCCATTCAATGGGCTCCCTTTTCCTTTTGTTGATGGCTTCTTTTGCTGTGCAGAAGCTTTTTAGTTTGATGTAGTCCCATTTGTTTTGTTTCTTTTCCCTTTGTCTCTCTTGCCCTAGGACAGTGGTCAGCAAACTGCGGCTCGGTGGGCCGTGGCTCACGAGCCACATGCAGTTCTTTGGCCCCTTGGGTGTGGCTCTTCCACAAAATACAGGCTCTTCCACAAAATACCGACTTCTGTGCATGGGCCACGAAGTTTTAATCGCACTGTATGTGTGCACCCACACGTGGTGTTTTGTGGAGGAGCTGCGTTCGGGGGGGCTGGGGAGCCGCATGTGGCTCGCGAGCCGCGGTTTGCCAACCACGGTCCTAGGAGATGTAGTATCTGTGGTAATACAAGAGATGTCTGAGATTTTACTGCCTATGGCTTCTTCTAGGATTCTTATGGGTTTCACGACTTACATTTAAGTGTTTTATCCAATTTTGAGCTTATTCTTGTGTATGGTGTAAGCTGGTGATCTAGTTGTGTTTTGTTTTTATGTATCTGTCCAATTCCTATTAAAAAACCAATGGCATATCTCACAGGTATAGAACAAATATTTCAAAATTTTTTATTGCAGAATAGTTCAGCAATATTGAGAAGGAAAGACAAAATTGGATGTATAACAATACCTGATATCAAACTATACTACAAGGTCATAATAATCCAAACAGCCTCATACTGGCACAAGAACAGGCAGATAGATCAATGGAACAGAATAGAGAGCACAGATGCAAACCCACACCTATATGTCAATTAATATTTGACAAAGGAGGCAAGAACATACAATGGGGTAAAGACAGTGTCTTCAATAAATGGTCTGGGAAAATCAGCTGTAGTCTTTATTTCTGGTTCTATGCAGGTAAACTGGCTCTCAGGAAAACAAATGAACCATTATTTGTAACATTTGAAAATTTCAATAATCCCACCATAGCTAATTTTAAGCTACCAACACCCCAAAATTCCTGACTATGTAACCGTTTGTTCCCATGAGCCATGGTAGCTGGTCTCGGCACAGCACTGCGTCCTCCAAACTAAGGAGAGGACAGCCCCACGAGAGGAGGTATTGGTAAAAGGGAGAGGACCTTCAAAGCCTCTTTGTATTTTGGATTTTATTAAATGAAGTCTAAGTCTCCTATAGTCTCAGAAGTCGTCCTTCCTCTTATCGTCAGAGCACGGGAGAAGCACGAGACAGCCCGAGTGGCTGCAGAGCAGCTAGAATTCTTGACATTCCGTGGAAAGCTCCATTACCCATTAACCCAAAATCTTTCAGAAAAAAACACACATGGCCAAACTATAGCTCCTCTTTGTACCTTAGGATTTATGTTTAATGTTATTATCAAAACACCTATTCCAAGAAAATTCTACCTTCTGTGAACATCTCTTGTCATTGATTGAAGCCACTTAGAACTAACCCATTTTCCATCTTACCCTATATTAACAGCAAACAGGCGCCATGGCATGGCCAATGTCTTCTGAATGCCTTGTAGGAAACGGGGATGATTCCTTAAATGCATGTTCCAATGAGGACTCCCCACAGGAGTGCCAGGAGGTGAGCCGCATGCTGAATCACAGAGGGTGCTGCATTAGTCTGGGTTCTCAGAGAAACAGACCCAATAGGAAACAGATGTAGTTATAGATATGGATACAGATACAGATATTTACTATAAGAAATTGGCTCACCTTATTATGGAGCCTGAAAAGTCAAGATGGGCAGCTGGTAACCTGGAGATCCGGAAGCATCAATGGGTTCCATTCAGCCCGAGTGTGAGGGCTGATGGCAGAGGTTTCAGTCAGAGTCCAAGTTGAGGCAGAAGAAGACTGATATCCCAGCTCAAAGGCAGCCAAGTAGAGAGAAAGAATTCTTTCTTTCAGCTTTTCATTCTATTCTGATCTTCAACTGATTGGATGCAGCCCACCCATGGTGAAGAGGGCAATCTGCTTTAGTCAGTCACTAATTGAGTTAGTATCATTCAGAAACACCCTCACCGACCATCCAGAAATGTTTAACCAAACATCTTACCATCCATAGCCCAGTCTAGTTGACACTTAGAATTAACCATCACAGTGGCCATCTACCCTATATTCCACTTTTTGAGAAATGATCTGTTAGCCTGAGACTGTATATTACACATTTTATTAAGGAATTTCTATAGACAAATATCCGATAAGCTTAACCCCCCTGACTTCCTCATGTTTGAATCCTAAGTACGAGGAGGGTGCTGGGTTGTGGCAGTGAATATCAGAAATTTGATTTCTGGTGAATATTTTCAATCTAGAAGGGATCATGAAACTCCTCTTTGAGAAGACACGAGGAGTCTTGGCACTGAGTCTCGGACCCTGCCCAACAAAACCACTTCCGGGGTCAATTTTTAGAGGCAAGTCAGGGCAGGCCTAGGGACTCCTGGAAAGAGCATTGTTAAGTGCCCCCCAGAGCAGGAGCATGGAGGCCAAGGCTCAGCTTGCTACCCACAAAAGCAACAGTGAGGATGGAGACCCTGAGGACCAAGGATCACAGCAGCAAGTAGGACTAAGCCCCATCAACCAAGCAGGTAAGCTTTAGAGAGCAATTTCATTGTTTCAAAAAAATCTAATAATGCTATATTTCTGAGTGTCATTCACAAGTTTCTAAGCCTAATCTCAACTGGAAATCACTCAGAGCAAAGGCCACCATGTCCTCTCAAGCAAGGGACCCAATCAAGGCTGATGGATCTTCAGAAATCCAGCATCTCCGATGCAGAAACTATGGTGACGGTCTCCTAACTGCTCATTTGGTTCCGTATTGAATGAGGATTCACCTCCACCATTGTCTCATTCAAGTCTCTCTTCCAACAACTCTCAGAGTGATGTTTTAAAATCCAAATCCGGTTATATCAGTCTCTTGCTTACAATATCTCAATGGCTTCCCATTGCACTTAGAAGAATGTGCAAACCCCTCAACATGACTTGAGGTTCAACGTGACTGTATCCCTGCCTACTTCTTGCATATTCTTTGGTGCCTCTGTCTTCCTTACGTTATAAGTCAGTGCAACCCACCCTTAGGTCTGGGAGGGACAGGGCCCCACACTGGGGCTCCCACCCACATATCATAAACACACATGAAAATAAATGTATTAAAGAACACTAGAGCAGCTCTTAAGAACACTTGAGATCTGACATTGAATGCCAGCACAGTGGGACCCATATTCTTAACATCCACACTCATGACTAACTTGATTGAAGCCCCCCAGAAATGCTTCCCCTACCCTTTGTCCCATTAAAACAAAAGGCACTGCCATTCACATGCCAATGAAGGGGTGCTTTGGGGCCTCCTTTGACTTTGGAAGAAAACACTGCCTTGGAAGGCAGAGATTGCAGCATTGAAAACACTTAAGTAAGAGAAAGTTAATTAACCTGTCACATCCTTCCCTTTGATAGCACAAAGTGAGGCACTGGAAATAACTCTGAGCAAAAGGCTAACACGTCCTTACTAAGTGAGGCACTGTTTCCTAGTATTTCCAAGCAGCCATTTTCTTGCTTCTCTTCATGTTTCAATTTATGGGCTCAAGGGGACTCAAAAATTAGCATGGCATTTGCAATGGTTAAATAGGGGGATGAGAAATACTTTGTAATATTAAATGGTTTATTATTTTCTGGAGTTTTTATGTCTGTTGATCTAGATTCCATTCATGACAAGCATGAAGCATGGGCTCTGTTCTTCTTGCTGAACTTTACATGCTAAGATTATTTGATGAGTTTGAATTTAAGTTCTTAAAGCTAAAATAAATTTCAGTTTTATTTGAATAATTTAGATTTGGATTTTGATATTTGTTATCATAGATGGGAAGAATTAACATCATTAAAAATGTCCTTATTAATGAAAGCAATCTATAAGTTCAACGCAATTCCTACCAAAATACCAATGGCATATTTCACAGAACTAGAACACACCATCTAAACATTTGTATGGAGCCGAAAAGACCCCAAATAGCCTCAGAAATCTTGAGAAAGAAGAATAAAGTTAGAGATAACATGATACCTAGTATCAATCTACACTACAAGGCTCTGGGAATGCAAACAGCATGGTGCTGGCATAAAAACAGACACAGATGAATGAATGGAACAGAGTAGAGGGCCCAGAAATAAACTCAGGCTTATATGGTCAATTAATATATGGCAAAGGAGGCATTCAATGAATAATATGGAAAATGGGAAAATGGGACAGATATATGCAAAGAAAATGAACTTAGACCACCTTCTTACACCATATACAGGAACAAACTCAAAATGAATTAAAGATTTAAATGTTAGACTTGAAACCTTAAAACTCCTAGAAAAAACATTGGCAGTAAAATCTCTGACTTTTCTCTTAGCAATATTTTTTACTGACATATCTACTCAGACAAGGGAAACTAAAGAAAAAGTGAACAGCTGGGACAACATCAAACTAAAAAGGCTTTGACGGCAAAGGAAACCATCAACAAAACAAAAAAGACAGCTTACTGAATGGGGGAGAGTATTTGCCAATGATACATCTGATAAGGGGTTAATATCCAAACTTTATAAAGTATGCAAACTCAACACCAGAAAAACAAACAATACAATTTTAAAAAGGGCAGAGAACCTAAATACACACTTCTCCAAAAAGGACATACAGATTTTCAACATCACTAGTCTTCAGAAAAATGCAAATTAAAGCCTCAGTGAAATATCACCTCACACCTGTCAGAATGGCTACCATCAATACATCAACAAACAAGTGTTTGGTGAGGATGTGGAGAAAAGGGAGCCCTCATGCACTGTTGGTGAGAGTGCAGCCTCTATGGAAAACTGTATGGAGAGTCCTCAAAAAATTAAAAATGGAACTGCCTCATGACCCAGTGATTCCGCTTCAGGGAATATACCCTAAAAACCCCGAAACCAATCAGAAAGAGAATATGCACCCCTACATTCATAGCAGCAATAGCTAAGATCTGGAAATAACACAAGTTCCTATCGATAGACGAGTGGGGGTGGGGGGAGGGATTGTAGATATACACAATGGAATATTACTCAGCCATTAAGAAGAATGAGATTTCACCATTTGCAACAGCATGGGTGGACCTACAGGGTATTATGCTAAGTGAAATAAGCCAGTCAGAGAAAGACAAATACCATATGATTTCACAAATAAATGAACAAGCAAAATTGAGCCAGACTTAGCGACACAGAGAACAGACTGGTGATTGCCAGAGGGGTCAGGGGTTAGGGGACTGGGTGAAGGTGAAGGTATTAAGAAGCACAAATTGGTAGTGATAACATAGTCATGGGATATAAAGTACAGCATAGGAAGTAAAGTCAATAATATTGTGATAACTACGTATGGTGGGCACTGGAAATATCGGGGGACACTTTGTGAAGTATATGGCAGTCTAACTACTATGCTGTACACCTGAATCCATACAACGTAGTATAGAAAGTAAACTGTAATTGAAAAATGTTTTTTTAAAGTGTGGGGTTTTTAAAACAGACAAACCCACCTTCAATTCTTGGCTCCACCACTTACTTACTAGGTATTTAATCTACAGAATGGGCTCAGTGCTCAAGTAGTCAGGTTGTCATGAGAATTAAATTGGCTAATGCAAGTATAGTGTCTATTATGACACCTGGCCCTTAGCAAGCAGGTAATAAAAGGTAGCAAGCATTATTATTATGGTTATCAATATTATCACAGAAATTGTATGAAAAAATTAAAATTAAGCAGTTCAATCAGGGTCTCAGCACGTGTAAATGGTGGGTCAGGTCCTTAAATCAACATTTGAACATTCAGTATCATTTTACTTTCTTGTGATGACTGGGAGGAGCAGGGGATGAAGATCAATTAGCCAGGATGGTGACTGGCACTTTGCATGGCCTTCCTTAATCTCACCACCACAATGAGAATCAGTGGACGGTGTCTCCAAAGAGAAGTCACTCGCCCACTGTCACTCAAGTTGGGAGTGAGGTGGATTATCATTTTGTGATAATTATGAAGCCCTACCACTCATTCTTATGCAATTCTGGTGACTGGGGTGTGGGATAGCAACACAACACTGGCCATGAAGACCTGAGGGTCTCAGGGTGTAGGGGAGCCTTTAAGAAAGTTTTCCCTCCCTGAAAAATAAAAATAGATGCCCAGGGGAAGACTGGCCCCTCCTTTGTGTAATTTACACAGAACAGCTGTCAGCATCTTCAAACATGAGAAGGGCAACTACAGAGGAAAACTCAGCAAAAGAGATAACAGAGCAGAGCAGAAGGGAATCTAGTCCTTGATGGAGTCACTCACCAACCACTGATTTAACAGCTCGGGGCACTCTGTACTGGGACTTGTTTTCTTGTGAAAAAATAAAGTACTCTTTTTGTTTCGTCCATTTGAATCAGGTTTGCTCTTACTTGTAGCCAATGCATTCTGAGACCATCAACCACTATTGTGATACCCTTCCTTCTGGTAAGAATAGGATTCATGATAAACTTACTACATTCCAAATATTACACTAAGCTTTTTAGATTTGATATTTCATTCGATGTTTTATCCGTGTGACAAACTCACAAAGTAAATACTGTTATGAACCCCATTTTACAAGCATATAATAGAGTGAAGAAAGAAAACTAGCATTTGCAGGTTGATGACACACCCACAGCCTCTAGGCACACTGGGGAGATGGTTCAGAGCACAGACTCTGAGTCAGTCTACACTCAGATCACTTACTGACCATGTGATCTTGGCCCAAGATGGACAAAGTATTCTTTTTGAGCCTCTGTTTCCTCATCCTTAAAATGAACATAACAGTGACATCTATCTCAAAGCATCATTAGGCTGAAATGAAATGCGTGCAATCAACAAATATTGTGTGGGTGACCTGATGTTCCTCATTTTGAAGGCCGGGAAATCCTGCCTCTGGAGACCAATTCCAGCATGACAGCAGGGCTGCATCTGGGAATGGCTGAAGGCATCTCCCCAAACCTGAATAGGATACATTCAGTGGTTTTCAACCTTCTTAATGCTGCGACCCTTTCATACAGTTCCTCATGTTGTGGTGACCCCCAACCATAAAATTATTTTCGTTGCTACTTCATAACTGTAATTTTGCTACTGTTATGATTCGTAATGTAAATATCTGATATGCTATATGTGTTTTCCGATGGTCGCGACCCACAGGTGGAGAAACACTGCATGATTAAATTGATTTCTTGGCTGCCAGACAGTTAAAGGGCATCTTAATCTACATGTTATTGCCTCCTACTGGCCAAACACCTGAACAGCCGTAGGCTAATTCCCCCATTCTGACAATGGACTCTGTACTGAAACCCTGACCCTTTGATGTGTATATCTCTGCCTCGCCTCAGGACAAGTTGTGTTAATAAAAAGCATGGCGTCCTGGGAGGAGGAGAATCTAAGGCCTTAGACTTAAGATCTTAGAACTTAGCTCCTCTGACCCCCAAATGCCTTTCAAAATTATATTTTGTCTCTGGACTCTTTATTAGTCTCTGGATTCCTATTTAATCTACACACAGCCGTCTCTAGATTCCTGAACCCTTCTTGATGCTGGGACAAGAACCCCGGCATGCCTCCATTTGTGTAAATGAGGAAACCGAAGTTTAAAGGGATTCGTTCAGTGGACAGGACACCAACACCTGGAGCCTGACACAGGGGCTTGAACTGAAGGACAGAGCACTGGACACGGGCCTGGAAGGTTTGCCCAGGTGGATGCGGTGGAGCAAGCAGAGCACAGCAAGCTGAAGAGTTAGGGAAGCCAGGGCTATGTGCATGGTCCCAGGAGGTGGGAGCAACAGCGACCTTAGGTAGCTCCAGCATCGGGGCAGGAAGGAGAGAATTCTGAACTCAGGTAGTAAATACAGATTTGGAACTGTTAACTGACACGCACTAGGTCACTTAATCTCAGGACAATTTGATGAATAAATAACTAGATAGATGATAGATAGATGATAGATAGATGATAGATAGATAGATAGATAGATAGATAGATAGATAGATAGATGATAGATAATCAATAGATGATAGATAGATAGATAGATGGATGATAGAAAAATACACTCAGTCTGTGGAAAGCATCCAGCCTCTGGGGGGACACTCACTCCAAGAAGGCCATGGGCTTTGCCCTGTGCTCTGTGGTTTTGGATTCACTCTAAGAAATATCTGTTTGGTTATCTGAGAACACCATTCTCAGACCCGAGGTAACTATGAGCACATTGCTTGCTGTCTCTGGGCCACAAATTTCTCGTGTGCAAAGTGAGCTGATTAAACCCTATTCACTTCACAAGGGTAAGGACGAGGGTGAAAATAGAATGGCCCCCATGCTCTTCTGCGTAAAGCCCATGCATTGCCAAGTGTTACTGCAAGGAAACAGTGTCACCAGTGGATCAATGATTGTCCTCGAGTTGCTACTAACAGAACCTTCTCTGACCAACTTCAATGAAAGGGCATTTTTTGGAGACATACTCCTTACACCTCTGGAGTTTTATCTAGACAGTCTTCATGGCTTTTTTAAATTGTTTTTTAAAAATTGTAGTGAGAACATTTAACATAAGACTTAATCCTTTAACAAACTTTAAGTGTACAATACAATATTGTTCAGTATGGGCACAACCTCAGAGTTAAGTTCTACGGAACTTATTCATCTTGTGTAACAGACTTCATGCTCCTTGAGTGGTGTTTCCACTCCCATCTCCCTCTCCGCCCAACCCTCCAGCCCTCGGAACCACCTGTCTACCTCCTGCTTCTCCGGGTTTGACTACTTTAGACACTTCATTAAGTGGAATTGCACACTATTTGTCCTTCTTATTGTCATGGCTTACTTCACTCAGCATAATGTCCATGTTGTCACATATAGCAGGGATTCCTTCTCTTTTCTTTAATTGGGTGATTTTATTTATTGTATTTATCTTTTTCCCTATCACCATTTACCCCCCCATACCCTCCTCCACCTTTACCCACCCTCCCCCCACAATAACCACACTGTTGTTCATATCAATGAGTTCTTTCTCTTTTTCTCTTTTTGGCTCAATCCCTCCACCCCCAACATCCAGCCCTCACATTGACAGCCATCAGCCTGCTCTCTATGAGTCTATCTCTATTTTGCCTGTTAGTTCATTTTGTTCATTAGATTCCACATAAAAGTGACATCAAATGGTATTTGTCTTTCTCTGATGCTTATTTCACTTAAGATAATACTCTCCAGGTTGCAAATGATAAGATATCATTCTTTTTATGACTGAGTAATATCCCATTGTGTAAGTTTATCACTGCTGCTTTATCCACTCATCTACTGATGGAGACTTGGGCTGCTTCCAAATCTTGGTTATTATAAACTAGAGGCCCGGTGCACGAATTTGTGCATGGGTGGGATCTGGCTGGCCTGCCCCAATGGGGGCCCATCTGGCTGGGCTGGCAGGGAGGAGGGGCCACAGGTGGTTGGCTGGTTGACCCTGCACCTGATTGGGGTGTTGGGGACAGATCCGGGATGGGGCCGGCTGGGGGGAGGGGCTGTGGGCAACATCCCGATCGGGGTGTTGGGGGCCAATCAGGGGCTGGGCCTGCTGGTGGGGGGTGCTGATCAGGGCCCAGATCAGGCTGGTTGGCTGCTGCAGTGCATGTCATAGCCAGGTCAGCTCTGGCCCCATGCTGCTAACAAACCCGGCTTCAGAGGGCAGATTGGCCCCTCCTGCTTGCAGCCAAGTCCTGTGCAGACACACAAATTGTGGGTCAATGGAGCTTCAAGCAGGTTGCCTAATGCCAAAGGAGCACAGTCCCATGACAGTGGTCAGCACCTGTGTACCTCACAGGAAGCCCAGGATGGGTGGAGAGAACAGAAGAGTGGGGACCAAAGCAAGCTCCCATGGGGCACTAAACTTGGCTGAAACAAACACCACTTCACTTTCTTTTTTCTCTTTATTTCCTCCCTTTTTTCTTCTCTTTTCTTTTTTTTAATGTTTTCTCTTTTGTTTCTTTTTTTTCCTTTTTAAATTTATCTTTTTTATCTATCTGCTTTATTGATTTGTAATTATTCTAGTCTTTGTTGTTCCATTCATATATCTAATTTTTTCTTCCTTTTTACTACTCAATTTTTTTCTCGTTTATTTCTTTTCTTTTTCTGCTGTTTGCTCATCTTTTTTCTTTTTCTTATTTTAGGTATATTAGCTTTATCCTCTATCTTCCTTTGCAATTTTTTCTTATCTTTTCATTCATTTTCCCCTTTATTTTAAACCATTTCCTTCTCTTATTCCCCCAATTCTTTATTCTTATTTTCTTTATTTCAGCTCTGCATCTACATATTCTATCCCCCCTCTTTCTGCTGTTTTTCATTTGTGCTTTTATTGTTTATTTGTTTACTTTGTTTTATTTTCTTCTCATATTTTTTTTCTTTTTTATTTCTCTCATTCTTACCCCCTTTTCTCTTTACTAATTATCTCTTCTCTGGTGGTTGTTTCTGTTGGTGCTGTAGAAATCTTGTGTATGTTTTTGTTTTGTTTCTTCTGTTTCATGTTTTGTTGTGTTGTATTTTGTTTTTTTCACTCAGCATCTTCACAACAACTCACACAACGTTATCAGTGATGAGCCACATAGTCAGCCAGCCTGAGAGGAGACTCCATCCATGAATGGGACAATAATATTCAAGACACAACTACAACAAGAGTACCCATAAAACTCAAGTCAGGGGCTTTCCTAGAGCACCCAGCCCAGGAGTTCTAGGAGACTGCACCACTGGGTCCTACAGAACATCTACTACATAAGATCACCCCACAAAATCTGGGAGGCATAGCAGTTTTATCTAATATATAGAAACAAAAACAAAGAGATAGCAAAAATGGGGAGACAAAGAAACAAACTCCAAATGAAAAAATAGGAGGAATCGCCAGAAAAAGAACTAAATGAAATAGAAGTAAACAATTTTTCAGACAAAGAATTCAGAGTAATGGTAATAAGGGTGTGCAAACAATTCATTGAGAACTACAAACAAGTTAATGAGAGTTATAAGGGTATCAACGAGAGCTACACTAACTTAAAAGGAGATCTTGAAACAATAAATAAAAGTCAATTGGAAATGAGGGATTCCATAGCTGAAATAAAGTACACCCTGGAAAGATTCAGCAGTAGACTAGAAGAAGCTGAGGACCGAATCAGTGAATTAGAAGACAAGGTAGACAAAAACTCCCATTCAGAGCAGCAAATGGAAAAAAAAAATTAAAAAGCAGGAGGGGAATGTAAGTGTGCTTTGGAACAACATGAAACATAACAACATTTGCATTATAGGGATGCCAGAGGGAGCAGAATCTCAGAGAGGAATAGAGAACCTGTTTGAAGAAACAATAATGGAAAATTTCCTTAATCTAGTGAAGGAAAAAGTCACTCAAGTTTAGGAAACACAGAGTCCTAATCAAGATGAACACCAAAAGATCCACACCTAGGCACATATTAATTAAAATGGCAAAAATTAAAGACAAAGAAATAATCTTAAAGACTATAATAGAGAGACAAAAAGTTGCCTATAAAGGAGCTCCCTTTAGACTGACTTCTCAATAGAAATATTTCAGGCCAGAAGAGTGTGGCATAAAGTATACAAAGTAATGAAAACCAAGGGACTGAACCCAAGACTACTCTATCTAGCAAGCCTATCATTCAAAATTGAAGGTGAAATAAAGAATTTCAAGATAAAAAAAAAAGACTAAAAGAATTTAAGAATTTATTACCACCAAACCAGCACTGCAAGAAATGTTAATGGGACTGTTGTAAGAAGAAGAAATAGAGAAAAATAGAACACAGAAACAAAGAACAAGAATCACAATAAATAAGTACCTATCAATAATAACCTTAAATGTAAATGGCTTAAATGCTCCAATCAAAAGACATAGGGTAGCTGAATGGATAAGAAAACATGACCCATATTAATGCTGTCTATAAGAGACCCACTTCAGAACAAAAGGATCACACAGACAGAAAAGGGAGGGATAGAAATAAAATTTCTAGGCAAATGGAAATAAAAAAGCTGTAATAGCAATACTCATAACTAACTAAATACAAAGTGAATGCCATAATAAGAGATAATGAAGGCAACCTCGTAACACTAAAGGGATCAATACAACAAAAGGATATAACTCTAATAGACATATGAACCAAATACAGGAGCATCCAAATATATGAAAAAAACTTCTGGAGGATTTTAAGGGAGAGATTGACAATAATCTATATATATAAAAGCCTAAGCGACCGTTACAACCAGACAACTGGATGACTGGACAACCAGCCAGTAGCTATGACGTGCACTGACCACCAGAGGGCAGATGCTCAAAACAGGAGCTGCCCCCTGGTGATCAGTGTGCTCCCAAGGCCAGCCTCCAGCAGCCAGCCAACCTCCTGCAGCCCCTCCCCCTGGCCAGCCTCACTTGGGACTGGGTGAGATGGCCCAGATCAGCCAGGAAGGAGCCCACCCATGCACAAATTCATGCACCGGGCCTCTAGTATAATCATAATATGGGACTTTAACACGACACTGACATCACTGGATAGATCTTCTAGACAAAAAAAAATCAACAAGGAAACATGGGACATTTTCAAAGATAGACCACATATGAGGACACAAACTATGTCTCTACAAGTTCAAGAAGATTGAAACCATATCAAGCATCTTCTGAGATCACAATGGCATGAAATAAGAAATCAACCACAATAAAAACACTAAAAAATATTCAAACACATGGTAACTAAAACACATGCAAATAAACAACGAATGGGTTAAATGAGATCAAAGAAGAAATAAATAACATCCAGAAACAAATTAAAATGAACACACAACATCTCAAAATCTATGGGACAGAGTGAAGGCAGTCCTGAGAGGAAAGTTTATAGCATTACAGGCCTAACTTAAAAAAACAAGAAAAAAATTTAAGTTATCTAACTCTACAGCTTAAAGAATTAGAAAGAGAACAACAGAAAAGCCAAAAATAAGTAGAAGGAAGGAAATAATAAAGATCAGAGCAGAAATAAATGACAGAAACTAAAAATCAATACAAAGGATCAACAAAACCAAGAGCTAATTGTCTGAGAAGATAAACAAGATTGAAAAACCTCTAACCAGACTCATCAAGAAACAAAGAGAGAGAACCCATATAAACAAAACCAGAAACAAAAAAGTTGAAGTAACTGACACATGGAAGTACAAAACATTGTAAAAACATACTATCAAAGACTGTATTCCAACAAACTGGACAACCTGAACAAAATGGACATATTCCTAGAAAAATATAATCTTCCAAAACTCAATCAGGAAGAATCAGAAAACCTGAATAGCCCAATAACTACTGATGAAATTGAAGCAGTAATTTTAAAAAACTCCCAGCAAACAAGAGCCTTGTTACCAAACATTCAAAGAGTTAACACCTATTTTCCTCACACCATTTCAAAAAAATTGAAGAGGAAGAAAGACTTCCAAGCTCTTTCTATGAGGCCAGGATTACCCTAATTCTGAAACAAGTTAAAGACACTACAAAGAAAGAAAATTACAGTCCAATATCCCTGATGAACATAGATGCTAAAATCCTCAAAAAAATATTAGGAAATCATATCCAGCAATACATACACCATAGCCAAGGGAGATTTATTCTGGGGATGCAAGGATGGTATAATATTATCAAATCAATAAACAGATTGCAAGACAAAAATTACATGATCATATCAATTACTACAGAAAAGGCATTTGACAAAATCCAACACCTTTTTTTATAAAAACGTTAGCAAAGTGGGAATACAAGCATCATACCTCAACATAATAAGGGCCATATATAACAAACCTACAGCCAACATCATATTCAATGGGCAAAACCTAAAACCATTTCCCCTAAGAACGGGAACGAGACGGATGTCCACTTTCACCACTATTATTTAATACTAGAGGCCTAGCACGCACAAAATCGTGTGCTAGTAGCTCGCTTCCGCTTGCCTCAGCTGGCCGCCCAGCCCATTGCCGCTCGTAGCCCTCTGCCACTCATAGGCCTCCGCTGCTCTTGTAGCTCTCCACCACTAGTAGCTTGTCCCCCACCCTTCCCACTGCGAACGCTGCTATTCATTTGGTCGTGATGGTGTTACAGCATTATGGCCACAGCCTTTTATTAATATAGTTAGTACTGGAAATCCTATCCTCAGCAATCAGATAAGAAGAAAAAAAAAGGCATCCAAATAGGAAAGGAGGATAAAAAACTGTCATTATTCACAAATGACATGATATTGTATATACAGTAGAAAACCCTAAAGAATCCATCAAAAAACTTCTAGATTTAATAAATGAATTTGGCAACATAGCAAGATACAAAATTAACACCCAGAAATTGATGGCATTCTTATACACCAATAATGAACTCTCAGAAAGAAAAACTAAAAAAACAATCCCATTTACCATTGTAACAAAAAAATTGAGATACTTAGCAATAAACTTAACCAAAAAGATAAAAGACCTGTACTAGGAAAACTACAGGATGTTGAGAAAAGACATAGAGGAAGATATAAACAAGTAGAAGAAAATACTATGTTCATGGATTGGTAGAGTCAACATAATAAAAATGTCCATATGACCATAAGCAATCTATAAATTCAATGCAATCCCTATTAAAATACCACAGGCATATTCCACAGATCTAGAAAAAACTCTCAAAAATGTATATGGAACCAAAATGATTCCAAATAGCCACAGCAATCTTGAGAAAGAACAAAGTTGGAGGGATCACCATACCAGATATCAAATTATAATACAAAGCCACCATAATCAAAACAGTGTGGTACTGGCACAAGCACAGGTATAGATCAATGGAACAGAACAGAGACCCCAGAAATCGACCCAAGCCATTATGCTCAATTAATAGTTGACAAAGGAGGCAAGAGCATACAATGGAGTAAGGACAGTCTCTTTAATAAATGGTGCTGGGAAAACTGGTCAGGTATAAGCAAATAAATGAAACTAGATCACCAACTTACACCACACACAAGAATAAACTCAAAATGGATAAAAGACTTAAATGTAACTCATGAAACTATAAAAAAAAAACATTAGAAGAAATCACAGGCAGCAAAATCGCAGACATCTCTCATAGCAATATGTTTATGGATACATCTCCTTGGGCAAAGGAAACTAAGGAGAAAATAAACAAATGGGACCACATCAAAATAAAAGCTTCTGCACAGCAAAATAAACCATCAACAAATGAAAAGGGAGCCCACTGTAAGAGAACATATTTGGCAATGATACATCCAATAAGGGGTTCATTTTCAAAATATATAGGGAACTCATACAACTTAACAAAAGGAAGACAAACAATCCAATTAAAAAATGGACAAAGGACCTATATAGACACTTCTCCAAAATGGACATACAGATGGCCAAAAGACATATGAAAACATGCTCAAAGTCACTAATCTTCTGAGAGATGCAAATTAAAATTACAATGAAGTATCACCTCACACCTGTCAGAATGGCTATCAACAAATCACAAATGACAAGCACTGGAGAGTATGTTTTAAAAAGGGAACCCTCATGCACCGCTGGTGGGAATGCAGACAGGTGCAGCCACTGTGGAAAACAGTATGGAGTTTTCTCAAAACATTAAAAATGGAACTGCCGTTTAACTCAGTGATCCACTTCTAAGAATAGATCCTAAGAAACCTGAAACACCAATCAGAAAGGATATATGCACCCCTATAGCAGTGCAATTTACAATAGCTAAGATCTGGGAAATAGCCTACATGGCCATTAGCAGATGAGTGAATAAAAAAGCTATGCTACATTTATACAATGGAATACTAAGAAGCTATAAACAAAAACAACACAAGAACTCTTACCATTTGCAACAGCATGAATGGACCTGGAGAATATTTTTTAAAATATATTTTATTGATTTTTTACAGAGAGGAAGGGAGAGGGATAGAGAGTTAGAAACATCGATGAGAGAGAAACATTGATCAGCTGCCTCTTGCACACCCCCTACTGGGTATGTGCCCACAACCAAGGTACATGCCCTTGACTGGAATCACACCTGGGACCTTTCAGTCCACAGGCTGACGTTCTATCCACTGAGCCAAACCGGTTAAGGCAGACCTGGAAAATATTACACTAAACAAAATAAGCTAGTCAGAGAAAAATAAGTATCACATGATTCCCACTCATATGTGGAATATAATGAACAAAATAAACTGCTAATGAATAAAATAGAAACATAGATTCAGGGAACAAACTGATGAATTTCAGAGGAAAGGCTAGAGTGGGAGGTTGGGAGAGGAGTGATTAACCAGGGAACTTACATGCAAATATGCATAGTCCATCGACACAGATATTAGAGTGGTGAAGGCCTGAGGGGGACATGTATTGGGTGGAGGAGGTCAATGGGGAAAAACACAAACAAACAAAATGGAATACTTTCAACAGCAAAGACAAATTTTAAGATAATAATAAAATTTAAAAATAAGAGCTTTATTCTGTTGAGCTATGTTCCCTCTATTCCCATAGAAAGTTTTTTTTTTCCATAAATGGCTGCTGGATTTTATCAAATGCATTTTCTGCATCTATTGTTATGATCATGTAGTTTGTGTCCTTCATTTTATGTGGTGAATCACGTTTATTGATATGTGGATATTGTACCAACCTTGCATCCCCAGAATAAATCCCACCTGATCATCATCTATGATCATTTTAATGTATTGCTGGATTTGGTTTGCTAATATTTTGTTAAGGATTTTAGCATATATGTTCATCAGGGATATTGGCCTGTAATATTTTTCTTTGTACTGTCTTTACCTGGTTTTGGAATTAGGATATTGCTGGGCTTGTTAAAATGAGCTTAGGAGTCTTTGATCTTCTTGAATTTTTTGGAGTAGTTTGATAAGTTTGTTAGCTCTTCGTTGAATGATTGGTAGAATTCACCTGTGATGCCATCCAGTTGAGAACTTTTGTTTGTTGGTAGTTTTGTGATTACTGGTTCAATTTTATTAATTGTAATCTGTTTTTTCATAGTCTCTGATTATTCCTGATTTGGTTTCCAAAGATTGTATTTGTGAGGAATGTATCTATTTCATCCAGATTGTTCAATTTATTGGCATATAATTGTTCATAAAGTAGTTTTTGCTTTTCATTACTTTGGATATTTAATGCCACTCCCTTCTGGCCTAAAATGTTTCTGTTGAGAAATCAGCTGACAGTCTTATGGGAGCTCCCTTGTAGGCAACTAACTATCTTTCTCTTGCAGCTCTTAGCTTTCTCTCTTTGTCTTTATCCTTTGCCATTTTAATTATGATGTGTCTTGTGGGCTTCTTTGGGTCCATCCTGTTTGAAACTCTCTGCACTCCCTGGACTTGTGTGTCTTTCTCCTTCACCAAGTTAGGGAAGTTTCAGTCATTTTTACAACTACGTTCTTGATATCCTGCTCTCTCTCTTCTCCTTCTGGTACCCCTAAGATGTAGATGTTGTTATGCTTCATGTTGTCCCACAGGTCCCTTAAACTCTCTTCATTTTGTAATACTCTTTTTGCTCTGATTGGGTAGTTTTTTCTACTTTGTCTTTTAAAACACTGACTTGACCTCTGCTTCATTCAACCTATTGTTTATTCCTTCCAGTGTATTCTTCTTTAAAAATATTGTTTTATTGATTTCAGAGAGAAAAGGAGAGGGAGAGATAGAAACATCAATGATGAGAGAGAATCATTTATTGGCTGCCTCCTGCATGCCCCACATTGGAGATCGAGCCCACAGCCCAGGCATGTGCCCTGGCCAGGAATTGAACCATGACCTCCTGGTTCAGGAGTCAATGCTCAACCACTGAGCCACTCTGGCCAGGCCTTTCAGTGTATTCTTTATTTCAGATATGCCATTCTTCATTTCAGACTGGTTGTTTTTCATGGTTCTATGTTTTTGTTGTTGTTGTTTTCCTATGCTTTTGAGCATCCTTATAATCATTACTTTGAACTCTATATCTGATAAATTGCTTACCTCCATTTCATTTAGCTCTTCTTCTGGATAATTTTATTCTTTCATTTGGGGACTGTTTCTTTGTCTCTCCATTGTTGCTGCATCTTTGTGTTTGTTCCTATGTATTTGGTAGATCTGCTATGATTCCCAGACTTGGTAGAGTGGTTGTATGTAGTAATGGGACCCAGTGGTGCAGTCTCCTTGATCACTTGAGCTGGGTGCTCTAGGAATGTCCCCTGTGTGGCTTATGTGGGCCCTCTTATTGTAGTTGAGTCTTGATTGCTATTGGCCTCTTCGTTCATGGTATTAACCCTCACATTGACTGACAGTGAGACTCACCCCACACCACAATGTGTGAGCTGCTGTGTAGGTGCTAACCACATGGAGCAGAATTTGTCCAAGAGGGTTTGGTGTCTGCCAAGATCTCCCTTTGGATTTTCTTCTTGTGAAGCTTATTGGACCCTACTCTGTAGTTGTCTGAAGGTGGCCACTAGGTGTATTGATTCTTGGCCTCTTGGGATGGACTCTGGTGCAGGCCAGTGTCAGATGCTGCTTGTGACTGGCCCTGGCAACCTGTTTGGAGTTATTGGCAATCCAATGTTTGTGGCTGCCTATGCTGGGTCTGGGTGCATGTGGAAAGGACCAAGCTGTGCACCAAGGCCGGCTTTTACCAGCACCCAGAATGGGGGCAGGTCAGCAAATGTCCCAAAGATCCCAGATATCAGCCTCCACTGCCAGCTGCCTGTTAGCCTCAGTTACTGAAGCATCCCCTGGCTGTACTCCTTAAGCAGGGCACAAGCTCTGCAGAGTGGGACAAGAGGTATTCCAGAGTGTGGGACTGTTGCTCTTCCCCAGACTGATGCCCCAAGAGGGGAATACTCCACCCAAGAAAGATGGTGCCTGCGTTATGAAGCAATGACTCAGCACAGGGATCCTGGAAGCTGACCTCTCAGCTCTCCCTAGAGCCACCAACCCCAGACTCTTCTCACACACCTCTAGTCCACCCTACCCTACCTCTACTGGATCCCAGGGTGAGTGGCAATGAATGGAATTTTGTGAGTTGGCCCTTTAAGAGGGCACTTGTGTCTCTCCCTGGTGGACAGAAACCCTGCTGCTTTTCACAGCCAGATGTTATGTGGGCACCTTCTCCTGGCTTGGGTGCACTGGGCTGGGGAGCCCTGCCTAAGTTTGAAACCCCACAGTTCTCATGGGGGGACCTCTGCAGCTGAGCTATCCCTCCGACACTCAGCCTTCACCAATGGGTGCAGAGCCAGCCCTCTGCGCCTCGGCCCTGCCTACCAGTGTCGATGTGCTCACCTCTCGTTGGTGACATCAGTTGGAGGGGCCAGGATGAGGGTGCGATTGTATGCACTAACTATAAAGTGTGTCAAAGATTACACAGGCTAATGGGTAACTAGAAGAATGGCTACGTGTATGTTTAAACCAGGAGACATTAATAGCAGAATCTAGGTATTGGGTATATGAGTTTTCACTGTAAAATTCTTCCCATTCACATATCCTTGAAAATTCTCATGGTAGAGACAGGAAGGAACATCTTGTGTCATGTGGCTTGAACCTGTAGGTTACTGCGCATTGTCGAAGCCAAGCCCTCCTGGTGGTGCAGTTCCTCAGGAGCCCAGCCTGGGAGCTGGAGCTGGTGGAGTGGCCCTGCATCCTCCCGGCGCTGGTCTCTGTGACCTTGGCAGTGCTGCTGGAACTTCATCAGCTCTTGTTTGCCTTCCCGCAAACACTGCAGCGCTGTGTCTCTGCTGTTTGTTCCACTCCACATGCGTGGCCCCTGGCAGAGGGCGTTTGGTGAGCTGCTGAGGGCTCTCCATGTAACCTGCCTCTCCCTGACACAGACACTCCTTTTCTACACCAACTACTACACGGTATTTTTGACATAAAATATAAAACCCAGGGGTTAGGGGGAGGGAGGAAGAGGCGGGCACAGAGAAGTCTGAGGGCAGTGGAAATACTCTTTGCGATGCTCTAATGTAGAACCGGTGTCTGTGTCCAGCGACAGGAGGTGAGCTGTGCCCTGCAGGTGAGCTGAGTAGGTAGGTCCATGGGCTGGGATGTTCCCTCTGCCCGTGCTGATGGCGGGAGGCCGAGCGTGTGGGGGGCAGAGGAACCAGAGGGGCCTCTGCTCAGTTTTGCTGTGAATCTAACCTGTTCTAAAGAATAAACTTTATTTTTAAAGTAAACTTTATCATTAAATGACAAACTCCGCAATAGAGCTCTCACCCGGACTAGTAAGCGCCTCTGGTGGCTGCACTCAGCCTGCAACGCTATCCCTCCCTCTGTCCCCAAGCACCAGGCTGCCCAGGCCATTGCCCCTCCTCCAGACTCCTGTGGTCTAAGCACTAAGCATCGCTGGCGGCTCCTCTTGGCCCATCCCTGACCCAGGAGTCCCGTGGCCATTGCGCGGACTCTGGGTTGAGCTGTCCCGGGAGTCCCTTGGCCCGCAGAGAGCCTGCTGGACTCACTGAGCTGACAGCGCGTCCGCAGGCCGGTCGGCCTCTGAGAACCTGCTTATGATGCGGATGCGGCGAATCCCATGCAAAGCAGAACCCACGGAAGGAGAGGGACGGCGACCTTTGCCCCTGCGCCCAGGGGACCTAAACAAAGTCCTTCAGACGGAGGTACTTCTCAGCCATGGACGTCACCACGTTCCCTTAGAAACGAAGCCCCTGTGGGCTGCTCCCTGTCAGTGCCCAGGAGGACCTGGTGAAGGCAGGACCCGGCTGAGTCTGTGCTCACCTGCGCATTGGCTCACCGGCTCCCTACTGACCCTGCCATTAGGTCACGTCCTGGCGGAGCCGCAGAGCAAGGACACTTACCTGCCCGCGAGTGGTCTGCTCCAGGAAGGGCCATGGCATGTGCGGAGTGAAGGGAAGGGGCGCCTGTGCCAGGGGGTGCGGGACTGGCAGGTGGGGAAGGCCTACCTGGAAGGAGATGGCCCTTAGAGGACGATAGAAAAGTGAGGAAAAGCCACAGGAGACAAGTTACACTCCAGAGAGGCGGAGCCGCAGGTGGGCAGAGAGGTCCCAGGGTGCTCCACTCTCCCTCCACAGCCCGACTGCCTGGGGGTCCAGGGCAACTCAGTCCTAAACCTGTGTCCTCCCTCCCCATCCACCTGTCTGTCCAATCCCCTATGTCAACTATCCCTCTATCCCTTTGTCTCTATTTTTCTGTTCCACTCAGTTTCTTTATTTTTCTCTCTCTCCCTCCCTCTATGTACTCTCTCTCTCTCTCTCCCCATGCCTCTATGCACTCTCTCCCTCCCTCTCTCCACTCCCTCTATTCTCTCTCTCTCTCTCTCTCTCTCTCTCTCTCTCTCTCTCTCTCCCTCCTCTCTCTATATACTCTCTCTCCTAAATTCTGGGGTACAGCCCACTCTGTGGTTAGTTCCACCCTAGCCTAAGCCACCATCACTTCTCATGTGTCCAACTCAATAGCCTCATCACTTGTCTTCCCACCTCCATTCTTGCCTCCCCCATCAATCCTCTGCCTCCCACAAAGCAAATGTCTTCAAATGAACATCGCATCATGGTGCTTCCCTGCTTAAAACCAGGGGTCAAGACAACACTGGCCACAGCCTGTGGAAGCCTACCTTCTCTCCTGCTGCCTCCAGCTCCATGTGCTTGCCCACTCACTGGACTCAGCCTGCCTGGCCATCTGGTTCTTCAAAGAATCCTTTCCCTCCCATCCCAGGACCTTTGCACTTGCTCTTTTCTCTCCCTGGGATGCTGCCCTCACCCCCAGTTGCACATACATTCACCTCATTAACCTTTTTCATTCTCTGCCTCTTCTCTGCAGTTCAAATATCACGTCCTCAGAAAAGCCTTCCCTGATTGCCAGGCCGCAGAGCTCTAGTGCCCACCTGGCAGCACACACAGTTCTACAATATTACTGACTGTTCCCTATGCTGCACTCTACATCCCGTGACTGTTCTGTAATGCCAGTTTGTACATCTCAATCCTTCTCCTTCACCCAGTCCCCTAACCCCTCCACCAGTCTGTTCTCTATTATCTATGAGTCTGTTTTTGTTTTGTTTGTTCATTTATTTTCTTTAGATTTCTTTAGTGAAATCATATGGTATTTGGTATTGTCTTTCTCTGACTGACTTATTTAATTTAGTATAATACCCTCTAGGCCAGCGGTTCTCAACCTGTGGGTCACGACCCTTTTGGGGGCCGGATGACCCTTTCACAGGGGTCACCTAAGACCATCAGAAAACACATATATAATTACATATTGTTTTTGTGATTGATCACTATGCTTCAATTATGTTTAATTTGTAACAATGAAATTGGGGGTCACTGCAATATGAGGAATTGTATGAAAGGGTCACGGCATTAGGAAGGTTGAGAACCACTGCTCTAGGTCCATCCATGTTGTTGCAAATCTTACTACATTTCATTATTTTTATGATGGAGTAATATTCCATGGTGTACATGTCCCACAGCTTTTTTATCTACTTGTCTAATGATGAGCACTTGGGTTGTTTTCATACCTCGGCTATTGTAAATTGCTCTACAATGAACATATGGGTGCATATATTCTTTTGAATTCGTGTTTTTATGTTTCTTTGGAAATATACCCCAAAGTGGAATTGCTGGATCATAAGGCAGTTCCATTTTTAATATTTTGAGGAAACTCTATACTGCTTTCCACAGTGGCTGCACCTGTCTGCATTCCCACCAGCAGTGCGTGAGGGTTCCCTTTTCTCCACATCCTCACCAGCACTTTTCTGTTGATTTGTTGGTGATAGCCATTCTGACAGGTGTGAGGTGATATCTTAATGTGGTTTTAATTTGTCTTTGATGAATAGTGATATTGTACATCTTTTCATATGTCTCTTGGCTGTCTGTATGTCATCTTTGGAGAAGTGTCTATTTGGGTCCTTTGCCTATTTTTTAATTGAATTGTTGGTTGGTTGGTGTTAAGTTGTATGCATTCTTTACAAATTTTGGATCTTAACCCCTTATCAGATGTGTCATTGACAAATATCTTCTCCCATTTAGAAGGATTTCTTTTCATTTTGTTGATGGTTTCCTTTGCTGTGCAAAGTCTTTTTAGATGAATGTAGACCCACTTGTTTATTTTTTATTTTGTTTCTGTAGCCCAAGGAAATACAGTAGAATAAATATAACTAAGAGAAATGCCAGAGAGTTTACTGACTGTTTCTTTCTTAGAGTTATGGTTTTGGGTCTAACATTTAAGTCTTTAATCCATTTTGAGTTTATTCTTGTGTATGGTGTAAGAATGTGGTTTTTTTTTTCTTTTTTTTTTCTTTTTTTGCAAATATCTGTCCAGTTTTCCCAAAAACATTTATTTAAGAGACTGTTTTTCCTCATTGCATGATGTTGCCTCCTTTGTCAATATTAATTGACCATCTGTGTGTGGGCTGATTTGGAGGCTCTATCCTGCTCCATTGATCTGTGGGTCTGTTTTATGCCAGTGCCATGCTGTTTTGATTCCTATGGCCTTGCAATGCAGTTTGACCTCAGTAGTGTGATACCTCCAACTTTGTTCTTCTTTTTCAACATTGCTGAGACTATTGGGGGTCTTTTGTAGTTCCATATAAATTTTTGGAATATTTGTTCTAGATCTGTGAAATACACATTGGTATTTTGATAGGATTTGCATCAAATTTATAGATTGTTTGGGTAGTATGGACAATTAAATCATGTTAATTCTTCCAATCTATAGCATAGTATATGCTTCCATTTATTTGTATCTTCTTCAATTTCTCTCTTCAGTGTGTTATAATTTCCTGAATACAGGTCCTTTATCTCCTTGGTTAAATGTATCCCTAGGTGTGATTTCTATGCAATTGTAAATGGGAGAGAGCATATTCTATATAATAAAAGCCCAGTGGCTGAAACGGCAGAATGATGAGAGACCAGAACCACCAGGCCCCTCACCCGGGATGGCCCTGCCCCCCAGCAAGGGATTAGGGGTGATCAGGCAGGCAGGTGAACAGTTAGGGACAAGGAGGAAGGCAAGCGAGTGGTTAGGGGAGATCAGGCAGACAGGCAAGTGGTTAGAGGTGATCAGGCAGGCAGGAGAGTGGTTAGGGGTGATCAGGAAGGCAGGCAAGTGGTTGGGGCAAATGAGTCAAGCAGGCAGAGCCCTGCAATCGATCGCCTCAAAGAGGGATACTCAGGCCACCCACCACAGCCTGCGGAGGGACGCTCAGCAGCTGCGATGGGAGGTGCTGGTGGTGGTAGATGCTGCAGGGTGGGGCTGGCACCACCACGGCTCCTGAGCGGGCAAGGTGCCTGCAGCCTGGCCCAGGCCCTGGGGTAGCCGCCTCTGCCTGCAGCTTCAGCAGGGCTGGACTGCCACTCCTGCTATGATGCCTGGGCAGATCTGGACCCTTCCATGACTGCGGGCTCACTGCCAGGGCTTGGCCCCCTGACTGGACTCTCCAGCTCGGCCCTGACTGCAGAGGAGCTGAAATATGCTGACATCCACAACATTGGGACCATGAAAGCCCCTTGCACTTCCTGGAGGTGAAACTGGGCAAGAGGCCTCAACCTGTGAAAAGTGAGCTAGATGAGGAAGAGGAGCGGAGGAAGAGGCACCGGAAAAAGAACAAAATGGGGCAGCCGGATGCCGGAACAAGAAGGAGCAGATGAAGTGCCTGCAGGGGAAGCTGAGTGGCTGGAGCTCATGAATGTAAAGCTGAACACCCAGATGGAGGAGCTGAAGCAGGAGTGGCATCGCCCCACCTGCATCGTCAGGACCGACAGCGTTAAGACCCCCGACTCAGAAGGCAACCCACTGCTGGAGCAGCTGGAGGAGAAGTGACCATGGCTGGGAGGAGGAGATGAGGAGAGGGAGGAGGAGGAGGGTCCCAGAGGGCTCTTCCTTGCTGTATGCAAAACTTTTCAATGAGGCTCAGCACAGCCAGCATCGGCTGGGGTTTTTTGTGAAACTCAGATCAGCCACACCAGGGTGATCAGAAACCCAGGCTGATGAAACCCAGGACCAAGTGCTGAGACCAAAGTAGTCCTGAGGGGGACTGTTCTGCCTGGGGCCAGGCTTGCAGGAGGCAGGACAGAGGCTCTGGGCCAGAGAGATGCCCAACCAGGCAGCTGTGGGCACTTCTCCGGCCTCTCTGCCAGGGCACCCACCCAAGGACCTCCGAGCAGCCAGGAAAAGCCATGAGTTGCAACCAAAATTAGGTTAAGGATGGATTCAGAGTGAAACTGCAATCTACCTGCCCCCAGCCCTGCCCCTGATCCTGGAGAAGGCTGGAGAAGGGCACAGTGCCAGGCCCTGCTGTACCCACCCACCATGGTCCACTCAGTCTTGCCCAGAGTGGCAGCCGGGGAGCACCCTCGCCGGCCCTGCTGGAGCTGCTGTGGGCATGAGGCACAGGTGCCCTTCCAAAGCACATGCTCACTGAATGCTTACAGACTGGCTGTCCTGGCAGGGCTTTTAACTGCACGTGTTTCTTTTACTTTCTTTTTTTAAAATATTCTTTACAAAAAAAATATTTTATACAAGCAAAATATAAATGTGTTTCCATAATCACTCGATGTGATACAGTATAAATGTGCTATGGTTTGTTTGTTACGAACAGATATTCAGCAGTTATGGCCATTGTGTGTAACTTCTAAGTACTGTAGTCTCTGGGTGTTGGGGTGGCAAGGGCGGGGTGCAGTGCATTTCTGTCCTGGTGAACCCTTCATAGTACTCAGTTCTGTATTGCTCAGTAAACATGACTCTTACTTAAAGGAAAAGAAAGAAGGAGGCCCAGGCCACGTGGCTGGTGGTGCTTCAGCCGGTGTCCCTCTGCGGGGTGATCGATCTGGGGGCCCCACCATCAATCGCTCTGCAGAGGGAGGCCCAGGCCAGCCAAGCGATCGCACCCTATGCCGTTCGCCTGCAGAGGGAGGTGACCGGTGGTGGGGGGGGGGGTAGCGCTGCTGCACAGACAGCAAGCAGTGGCAGTGGTGGGGGCGGGGCCAGCTGCCTGCAGTGAGGGCGGGGGGGGGGAACCCCAATAGGCCCTGATCTCAGGCCAGGCCTAGGAACCCTACCCAAGGGGTCCCGGATTGTGAGAGGGTGCAGGCTGGGCTGAGGGACACCTCCTGCCCTCGAGTGTATGAATTTTCATGCACTGAGCCTCTAGTTTTTTTTTTTTTATAAAAGAAAAGGATATACATTAGTGCTTCCACATGTATGCTAATTGCTGCCTCAGCTTATAGACATTTGAGTTTGCAATCCCCTCCCCTAACAGTCTTCATATATTCCTATTATATTTATGTTTATTTATTTAAGATTTATTTCTTTTTTTAAAATATATTTTATTGATTCTTTACAGAGAGGAAGGGAGAGGGATAGAGAGTTAGAAACATCGATGAGAGAGAAACATCGATCAGCTGCCTCCTGCACACTCCCTGCTAGGGATGTCCCCGCAACCCAGGTACATGCCCTTGACCGGAATCGAACCTGGGACCCTTCAGTCTGCAGGCCGATGTTCTATCCACTGAGCCAAACCAGTTAGGGCTAAGATTTATTTCTGGACAGTGTCCTGGCACTGCTGTGGGCAGTGGTACACAGTGCCAAGAAGGACAATGCAATGACGTGCTTGCCCTTGTGTCACATGGATCCACAGTATATCTTGTGACAGTTTTGGGTTGTAGGTTTGTCCTTCCACTGCATGGAGCTCCCCTAGTGGTGAGAGTGCAGGCTCTGAAGCCCTACTGCCGTGGACCTAATTCCAGCTGGGCGGCCTCCAGAAAATTGCCAAACTTCTCTGTGACTTGCTTTTCTCAGCTGTAAAATGGGACTAGTAACTGTCCTTTCCTTCCAGTGTAAGCATGAGGATGAGATAAGACACAGCTTCTCCTAATAAACCCCTCATAAAGGTGAGCTCTTCTTACCCACCTGTATCCCTTAAGCAGGACTGGCTCATGGTGCGTGGCCTGGGCAGTCACACAGGGCCCCACACTTAGCCGGGCTCAGTGCTTAGTGTAAAGCTCTGCTATTCCTGGAATTCTCAATTTTTTAAAAAATTTCTATTCACAACTTTACTCACACAAAGTAGAATACAGCACAAACCTTCCCAACTTGATTACAGAAGCCAAAAAAATGTGGTAATTTTATTTCAGAAATCACATCAGAATGTGTACTTCAGATTACTTCAGAACCTGCCCTTCAAATTACAGGACTGTCTTTGGGACACACCTCAACACGGTATTTCCAAAAAAGTTACATCACACTGACGCTTTGATACCGTGGAAGTCATGAGAATCCTCAGTGTTTTGCAAAACAACAATGTTGGAAAGTAAATAAGGTTTGTTGGCATCTCTGAAGCGGAATGGATACATACCACCCACTCCACAGATGACAGAAACTAGGTAATAACTTAAGTGATATTTAGATGGCAACAATACCCTTTTCCCTTTTTTCAGCATAAATATATAGGAACCTTGCTAATACATTTTTAAAACTATCCTAACCTTGGATTTATATTTAGGTATCAAATGAAAAGATTATGGGATTAATTTTATTTTTTCCTTCTTTTTCTTTTTTTATTTTATTGTCTAAAGTTTTACATATGTCTCCTTTTTCCCCAATTGACACTCCCCCCTCCCCCCAAGTCATTCCCACCCCGGGCAAGTCCCCACTGCCCCAGTGTCTGTGTCCATTGATTATGCTAATATGCATGCATACAAGTCCTTTGGTTGCTCTCTAACCCCACCTCCCCTACCATTTGTCTCTAGATCGATCTATTCTTGTTCATCAAATTATGTTGATCATTATATCCCACATATGAGTGAGATCATGTGTTATTTATCTTTCTCCAACTGGCTTATTTTGCTTAGCATAATGTTCTCCAGGTCCATCCACGCTGTTGCAAATGGTAAGAGTTCTTTCTTTTTTACGGCAGTGTAGTATTCCATTGTGTAGATGTACCACAGGTTTCTAATCCACTCATCTGTTGATGGGCACTTAGGCTGTTTCCAAATCTTAGCTATGGTGAATTGTGCTGCTATGAACATAGGGGTGCATATGTCTTTTCTGATTGGTGTTTCTGGTTTCTTGGGATATAGTCCTAGGAGTGGGATGACTGGGTCAAATGGGAGTTCCATTTTTAACTTTTTGAGGAATGCACCAGTCTGCATATGGAATTCTTAATTTTTGAATATTTTTATTTTCGCATCAAGCTCTGCAATTATGTGTCTAGTCCTGATAAACACACATTAAATATCCAGGAAAAGTCTTTTGAAAGAATGAATGGGTGGGTGAGCTTAGCCACCCACATTGTCAGTGCAGCACCCACTATCCCAAAGAGCCAGTCAGGGGGCAAAGTCCCCCCTTGATGTGGACTCACCTGCCCTTTCCCTGGGACCAAAGGCCTGCCCTAGGTCTTACAGTCCTTCCATCCAATGGACAGCCCCTCCATTTCCTGGGAAACTGGCTGCCAAAGAGAGGCCGCAGGCCCATCCCCATCTCCACAGGGCAGCCTGCACATGCCCCCTGCCCCCTCTCCTGGCTCAGTGTCCTTCTTCCCCAGTCAATACGTGGGCAAATGGAGGCTCAGACACAGTAAGGCTCATTAGGAGTCCCTGCAGCCCAGTACCTCTGCCTGGCCACGCTTCTAGTTTCATAAGGAGTCTAGCTGCAGCCCAGAAGCCACACAATTCATCGCAGAGTGGCCGTCACATCGGGTCGTACATGCTGAGTCTGAGGTCGTGCCCCATCCCCAAACCTATTGGATCCACGCTGTGACCTGTGGCTGAAACACGCAAAGAACAACACACCTTCCCGTGCCCTGCATGCCCCGGCCAGTGCGCGTTAGAGGGGCCTTTCGTTCTTCAAGGCTTCTGGAAAGTTCAACATTCAGGATCTGTGTAAAAGCCAGTGATGTCACCATAAGCAAAACATGCCAGAGGGCCTGCCCCTAAGAGGGGAAAAGATGAGAAACTACGTTGATAAATAGTATATGGTAGGCCAGAGTGCTAGCCCCAGAGGAAAAGAAGCAGGGGAGAGGCAGAGGGACTGAGCGTTTGGGAGTGGAGAGTTCGGTTAAATAGGATATTTAGGGTTAGCCTCCATGAGAAGGGGACAATAGGTAAGACCTAAAGAAGGGGGTGAAGCAGCAGGTTAATGCAGCTTTCTAGACAAAGAGCATTCCAGGCAGAGGAGGCAGCCAGCGCTACAGCCTGTGGCACTGCTGTGGTTACAGAGGGGGTGTCTGATGGACAAGGGACCCTCAGGACTACAGCCTGCAGCACTGCCTGTGGTCACAGAGGTGTCTGATGGACAGGGAGCTTTGTCAAGTCCATCTCCTCCCCTCCTCAGCCCCAGTGTCCATCTCTGACTAGCTGACTGCAGACCAATCCAGTGTATAAGGTTTTGAACAATTATTTATTGAGCCTCTATGAGTGGTACTGCTTTATTATCATCATGTGGGTTTTGTTTTTGTTTGGGGTTATTCACATTCAAACAACAGAATTCACAACCACATTCCAGTACCTAACTCGGCCTGAGATGCCAGCCCTGCACTCTCTGTGCCCAAGGACTCTTAGTAACAATCTGTCCCTTTAGGCCCACAGCCTCCCTGCTCACCAGGGGCCCAGCCCAGTGGGCACAGCACATCCCACTGCTCTCCTCTCCTGACCTGAGGGTGGGGGTCCCCTCCACCTTGGGATCCCGGGATGAGGTGGAGAAAGGGCAGCCAGTTCGCTCTGCCCAGACATGGCTGTCCTGGGGCTGTGAGGCCTCTGTGGTTCCTCTGAGCCACCACAGCTCCACTTGCCCTGGCGGCTCCTCCCTTCCATTTGCAGAAGCTTTGACTCTCTCACTGTCCTGAGCCCCAGGCAGCTCCTCTCTCTGCTCAGTTCTGCTGTGGCCCCGGAAAGCTGCCTGGGGGGCTCTCCCACTGCCTGCCTGAGAAGGACCTGGCTGTGCACCCCATCTCTCCAGGTAACCAGACCCACCGCTTTCCCCTCCTGACCTTCCAGGCCTCCACACACTAGACTAGACCACACCCCATGGCTCCTGTGGGTGTGTATGCTGGGATGGGTGTGAGTGTGGGCCGTGCACAGTGGTAAGGATGCCCAGGTTTTCATGTGTCTGAGTGGAATGAGGGGGCCTCTGCATGCCCCTGTGAGTGTGTGTGTGTGTGTGTGTGTCTGTGTGAGTGTGTGTGTGTGTGAGTATGTGTGTGTGAGTGTGTGTGTGTCTGTGTGAGTGTGTGTGTGTGAGTATGTGTGTGTGAGTGTGTGTGCGTCTGTGTGAGTGTGTGTGTGAGTGGGTGTGTGTGTGTGTGAGTGGGTGTGCATCTGTGTGAGTGGGTGTGAGTCTGTGTGAGTGGGTGTGTGCATCTGTGTGAGTGGGGGTATGCATGTGTGAGTGGGTGTGTGTCTGTGTGAGTGTGTGTGTGTGTATATGAGAGAGTGTGTGTGTGTGTGTGTGTATGAGAGTGTGTGTGTGTGTCTGTGTGAGTGTGTGTGTGTGTGTGAGTATGTGTGTGTGAGTGTGTGTGCGTCTGTGTGAGTGTGTGTGTGAGTGGGTGTGTGTGTGTCTGTGTGAGTGTGTGTGTGTGTGTGAGTATGTGTGTGTGAGTGTGTGTGCGTCTGTGTGAGTGTGTGTGTGAGTGGGTGTGTGTCTGTGTGAGTGGGTGTGTGCGTATGTGAGTAGGTGTGCATCTGTGTGAGTGGATGTGTGTCTGTGTGAGTGGGTGTGTGTCTGTGTGAGTGGGTGTGCATCTGTGTGAGTGGGTGTGCATCTGTGTGAGTGGATGTGTGTCTGTGTGAGTGGGTGTGCATCTGTGTGAATGGATGTGTGTCTGTGTGAGTGGGTGTGTGCGTGTGTGAGTGGGTGTGCATCTGTGTGAGTGGGTGTGTGTCTGTGTGAGTGGGTGTGTGCGTGTGTGAGTGGGTGTGCATCTGTGTGAGTGGATGTGAGTCTGTGTGAGTGGGTGTGTGCATCTGTGTGAGTGGGGGTATGCATGTGTGAGTGGGTGTGTGTCTGTGTGAGTGGGGGTATGCATGTGTGAGTGGGTGTGTGTCTGTGTGAGTGGGTGTGTGCATGTGTGAGTGGGTGTGCATCTGTGTGAGTGGATGTGAGTCTGTGTGAGTGGGTGTGTGCATCTGTGTGAGTGGGGGTATGCATGTGTGAGTGGGTGTGTGTCTGTGTGAGTGGGGGTATGCATGTGTGAGTGGGTGTGTGTCTGTGTGAGTGGGTGTGTGCGTGTGTGAGTGGGTGTGCATCTGTGTGAGTGGATGTGAGTCTGTGTGAGTGGGTGTGTGCATCTGTGTGAGTGGGGGTATGCATGTGTGAGTGGGTGTGTGTCTGTGTGAGTGGGTGTGTGCGTATGTGAGTAGGTGTGCATCTGTGTGAGTGGATGTGTGTCTGTGTGAGTGGGTGTGTGCGTGTGTGAGTGGGTGTGCATCTGTGTGAGTGGATGTGAGTCTGTGTGAGTGGGTGTGTGCATCTGTGTGAGTGGGGGTATGCATGTGTGAGTGGGTGTGTGTCTGTGTGAGTGGGGGTATGCATGTGTGAGTGGGTGTGTGTCTGTGTGAGTGGGTGTGTGCGTGTGTGAGTGGGTGTGCATCTGTGTGAGTGGATGTGAGTCTGTGTGAGTGGGTGTGTGCATCTGTGTGAGTGGGGGTATGCATGTGTGAGTGGGTGTGTGTCTGTGTGAGTGGGTGTGTGCGTATGTGAGTAGGTGTGCATCTGTGTGAGTGGATGTGTGTCTGTGTGAGTGTATGTGGCTTTGGGAGTAGGTGTGTATCTGAGAGGCTGCACTAGCCTTGGTCCTGACAGGAGGCTTCCCTGAGCCAGCCTGCACCCTCTCAGAGGCTCCTGCTCCAGAACCAGTCACAGGTGCACAGACACACACACACACACACACGCATGCATACAGACACACACACACACATACACACTCACACACGCATGCATACAGACATACACACACACACACACACACACACACACACTCTCTCTCTCTCTCTCTCTCCAGCTCAGCCTCTGAAGGGATAGCATCCTTGCTCCCGCCCCGCTGCAGCTGCGCTGCCGCCTCCCGGCTCCTGGGTGGAGGGTCCTCCTGGAGACTGGCTGGGGGGAGAGGGGGTGGGGGAGAGGGGTCGGGCGAGAGGGGGCTGGGGGAGCGGGGCTGGGGGAGAGGGGCTGGGGGAGAGGGGGCTGGGGGAGCGGGGCTGGGGGAGAGGGGTTGGAAGAGAGGGGTAGGGGGAGAGGGGCTGGGGGAGAGGGGTTGGGGGAGCGGGGCTGTGGGAGCAGGGCTAGGGGAGAGGGGCTGGGGGAGTGGGGCTGGGGGAGCGGGGCTGTTGGAGGAGGCCGACTGAGGACAAGCGAGGGGAGGACGAGCAGCAGGAGCAGAGGGTGCACCCCCTCCGCCCCTCCCACAGCGGGGTGGCGGGGCGCCCGCTCTTGGTCCCCACTCGCCTCCCTGGGGGTTCCTCGTGGAACTCTTTCTCCTCTCCTGACCCTGGAGCCCAGGGAGGCAGCCCAGAGACCCTCCTCTGAGCATCCCCCACCCCCTCTCCCCACACCCCCACCCGTCCAGGCGGGTGCTGATTGGCTCTGGGGAGCTCGCTCCGCCAGCCCCGCCCTCGGCTCAGGCTGGAGGCAGGAGCCAGCGGTACACCCGCTGGAGCCCCCCTGAGGCTGAGGGCTCTGGCGGGTGCAGGTGCGGAGGGAGCAGGGACCACGGAGGGAGCGGAGAGGACACGGCCAGGGGAGGCGCAGGTCCCGCGTGGAGGAGGCGCCGTTTCCACAGCCCCGCTTGTGGAGCGGGACGCAGCCCCGAGGCCAGGAGACCGCCCAGGGCCCATGGAGCACACGCACGCCCACCTCGCCGCCAACAGCTCGTCCTGGTCCCCTGGCTCGGCCTGCGGCCTGGGCCTCCTGCCCGTGGTCTATTACAGCCTCCTGCTGTGCCTCGGCTTACCAGGTGAGGGGGTACCAGGTGAGGGGGGCGGAGCCCTAAGAGCGCGCGCCCTGCCCGGGACCAAGGCTGTCCACCTCCTCTGCGCCGCCCGTGGCCCCTCTGAGAAAGTTTAAGCCTAGAGGGCAACTGCAGACGTTGCGGGGGGAGGGGGGACGGGCATGTGTGCGTTCCACCCGTGTGCGCGGCGGCTGCGTGGTTGTGGGTTGGAGGGTGCTGGTGAGTGTGTGTGCGTCTGACGGGACTGTGGTCCGCGAGGGGTCAGGGAGGGCGGCGTGTGCCTGACTGCACATCTGGACAGACGCGGGCCTCCTTCTCCCGCCTGATACTGGGCAGTCTCCGCTGGGACAGGGAGGCGCTGGGACGGAGGAAGGACTGCGCTCCCGCTGCACCCCCTAAGCAGGACTGTCCCCAGCCAGCGGGGGGTGGGGGGGGGGCGGGAAGGGGGGAGCTCTGGGATCAAGCTCCGCCGGGGGCAGGGGTGCAGAGATGCGGGCGCTGCCAAGGCGCCACCTAAGGTCGCAGTCTCCTTGAGGACCAACCTTACCCCTGGCTGTGCCACTTGGCAAACACCCCACATCCTAAGTGCGCTGGGAGATTTGCTGAGCTCCTCAGAGAGCTGAGCTGGGAGGGTGCCTCTGAGGGTGGGGGTGGGGGCTCCTGGGCTCTGAGAGATGGCCTCACTTCCAGGTGACTGAGTTCGGAAAGGCTCCCAATGAGCACTTGCAGGAGATGGGAGAGAGCGAAGGGCAGGGAGAGGGGCATCCCTGTGCGGACTGGGATCCTAGCACCATTCCCGGCCTCCAGCACCCTGAGACCCAGGCTTGGGAGCTGTGTTTCTGAGAGCCCGTCTGAGGTTTCCATTCCAAACCTTCACCTGGGTAGCCAGGGCCCCAATGCGGTAGTGTAAATACCCCCGTGCCAAATTATGCAGGTGCCAGAAACCTAACTTTACTAAGGCTGCCTCCCCACGCCTCTCCCTGCCCAGCCAGCGATGAGGCTTTATTACTAACTGATGGCCCGTCCCCTGGGAGCTGAGCCGCCAGCCCCGCAGCCACAGCCTCAGGCACTGCCCTGGTCCTGCAGTGACCTGGAGCGGGTGGACTCGGCCAGCTTGCATCCTGCTCTGCTCTGCCCTCCTGCCCCCCCCCTCCCCCGGAGCTCTCTCTGGGGAGTGGGTTTCTCAGGAGGTCGCTGACCTGGAGACGTGGCCGGTCTCTCTCCCCTGAGCCCTCACATCGGAGAGTGTCTCCCCAGCCCTCCCTGCTGACTGAGGCAGCCACTCTCACTGGCTTTTCTTCTGAAAAGCCAGTCAGGGACAGAGTCATTGGGACAAGGAGAGGCTGACCCAAAGCAGGGGCATGTGGGTGGGGAGAACAGAGCGAGGCGAAGCTCAGACCTTCACACACCCCACACCTCACAGCCTAAACCCCATGTCAGCTGGGCCCGCCCCACCCACAGCATTGGCACCTGCTTATGCCAGGCATGGCGCTAGGCGTGGACTCAACCAGGCTGGGCCAGGGCTTGGAGACTTTAAGAGTGGGGGCAGGGAGGAGGGCCTTGGACTGAGATTAGAGAGTCAAGGGCAGTTATGTGTTTAAACACCCAACTAAGTGTTAGGATCACCTACTGTGTGCCAAAGGGACTCAGGGAGCCCTGGACAGCTCCTGGGTTCACAAGTTTAGGCTTGTGGTTCTAGAGACAGCGGTGGGTGCAGGGCCCGGCATTTTAGAGAAGAATGATTGACAGGCCGCTCGCATAAAGGTCATGGGCTGATGATGGTTGTTTTGTTAACTGTATTCGAGGTGGTTCAAGGTGAACTCCTTGTTACTCTCTTTAAACCAAAAGGGCAGGCAAGTCTGCCTGGTGACTAAGATGCAGTTTGTAGAATGAAGCAGAACTGGTGTTAATTTGTGGCCTTTTGTATCCGGTGCCTCTGTCTCCACATCTGTCAACAGCTTTCTGAGGGCAGCTCCCCCTGGAACCGCAGTGAGAAGGGGCCAGGTGGACCAGGGAGGTGGCAGGAGCTGGGCACTGGGCTCAGGCCTGGCCCCTTCATTGCTGATGCCATGCTGGTGACCAGGAGGTTGTTGGTTGTGAGGAGGAGCAGCAGCTGGCCTGCAGTGAGCCAGAGAAAGGCCTGGGAGGCCCCAGAGAAAAGCACTGGCTCAGCACCTACTCCCAGTGCTGTGCTCGCTGCAGCCTTTGCCTCCCTCCCCATCCCCCATCCCCCACCCCCCATCCCAGCACCAGCAGTTAGCAAACACTCCTGCCCCACCCCTGATGCCCCCCCACCCCACTCAGCTGGGTGTGAGGTAATGACCACGCGGGGCTTGGGAATATTGTTGAAAAGTGAGATTTTAATTGAATCCCTTTTCCTGGCAGAGGACTCAGCCTGACTGAGTTCTCACTGTGGTGGCCAGAGGTGTGGATGGGAGCGGGTGGGGGTGGGGAGTGGGGAGCGGCTGTGTGGCTGCGGGGAGGCAGTGACTAGGAGGAAGGGCCCACTTTTCCTACCACCTTCCTTCTCTCAATGAAGAGGAAGAGCTTGAGATGGGTCATGTGGTCTAGTCCCCTGCCTCCAGGAACTGCCCAGGCAGGTGCATTTAACAGGCTGATGTGGGTGCAGGGGGCTCTGATGTTGAAGTATGGACTGAGCTCTGCCACTTGAGAATTCCCAACTACTCTGTACCCTGATTTCCTCCCCCTGGAAAATCAAAGAAGAGCCACCCACACAGGTAGTTGATATTATTGAGGTTACCTATGGAAGCCATTGCACCCAGCCATGGCACCCTTCATCACTGCCATGGAGTTCTCTGCACCAACTCAGCCCTTAAGGCTGTGTGCTCAGTGTGAAGATTGCTGGCTCAGCTGTTCCTTAAACTCCATCCCTTTCCGCCTCCTTGTTAGGTAAGCCAGATGTTTCTAACTGTGAACACACATAGCAGAGCCCACCCGGAGCTGGGGACACTGGCTGGGCCGCTGGGATGAGACGTGCACAGCAGGAGGCAGTGCAGGCAGGAAAGGCAAGCCTGAGTGTCTGGGGGAGGGGGCAGTGAGCCCACCGGGAGGAAAGCAGCACCACATGAAACTCACTCAGAGGTAGTCTTTACCTTTAAGGGAGGCAAGGTGAGGAAGATGGTGGCCACCAAGCAGGTGGGAGTATTTCCAAACTGCCCAGTGAGGGCGTAGCGCCTGCCTCAGGCTGTGAGATGGAGGCTGTGACTGCCTGGCCTGGGAGGCAAGCAGTGCTTTGGCACACGGTAGTCACAGTTGTTGTCAACCAGAGGTGGAAGAAGGTGACCAGAAAGCCGGACCGAGCCCTCCAGCTGTGTTCTCCTGCCCACTGTTCTAACGCCCAGAAACATCTTCAGAGAAGATGAGGTAAACGGGGTAAGAGGACAAAGCCCGGAGTTGGACCTGAGGGTGAGCCTGGCTCTGCGGCTTATTAATATAAGGGTGTGACCTTAGACAAGTGGCTTCCCCTGGTGCCTCACTGACCTCACTCGCAAAGTGCAGGTAAGTGTAGGCACACTTCAGAGGGCTCCTGGGAGGGCCCAATGGGCTAAGCATGTCACACCATGTCTGCACACAGCACCCATCCCTAAGCCGTTTTTTGTCATTTAGAGATTACTTCCTAGGCCCTGGCCCAGTGCTAAGTTGGTTGGAGTATTGTCCTGAACACCAAAAGGTTGCAGGTTTGATACCCAGTGTGGGTGCAAATGGGAGGCAGCCGATCAATGTTTCTCCCCCTCTCTCTTTTTCTCTCCCCCTTCATCTCTCTCTAAAATCATTTAAAAAACACACACACATATCCTTGGGTGAGAATTAAAAATATATATTTCAGGGAAAATTGACAACTTATTTTATGACACCAGCTTACCCTAAATCAAATCCAGACAAAGATATTACAAAAAACTACAGACCAATCTTCCTCATGAGCACAGACTTAAAATTCCTCAACAGGGTGTCAGCAAATTCAATCCAGGAATGCGTAAGGCAGGTAATACATCAAGACGAAGTGGGCTTTATCCCAGGCATGCAAGGCTGGTTCAGCATTGGAAAGTCATTCAGTGTGAGTCACCATATTAACAAGCTGAAAGAGGGAATCCACATGATCATCTCAATAGATGCAGAAAAAGTATTTGACAAAATTCAACCTTCATTTATAATAAAAACTTATCAAACTAGGAACAGAGATAGTACTTCTTTCTATTTGCAGATGATATCATTGGCTGGAGATGAGGAACAGGCTGCTTTTCTCATGCAGCTATGTGTGTCTGTGTCTGTGTGTATGTCTGTGTGTGTGTGTGTGTGTGTTCACTAAATAGGTAATGACATTCATATTATTAAAAAAATTAAAACTATAAATAGGCACACATTGTAATTTTAACTCTCCCATTTTTTTTACTCTCTGCAAAATGAGTACATTCTACACACAGTCCTACATATTGCTGTTTCACTTATAAACTAGAGGCCTGGTACACGAAATCGTGCACCAAGGGGATCCCTAGGCCTGGCCTGTGGGATCAGGTCGAAACCGGCTCTCTGACATCCCTTGAGGGGTCCTGGATTGTGAGAGGGCGCAGGCCAGACCGAGGGACCCCACCAGTGCATGATCGGGGCCAGGGAGGGATGCAGGAGGTTGGCTAGACAGGGAGGGGCCACGGGAGAGCTCCAGGGCTCCAGGGCTCCAGGGCATGGGAGGGCTCCAGGGCATGTCCAGCTCATCTTGCTCAGTCCCAATCAGCCGAACTCCAGCAGCAACCTACCGGTCAGAGCATCTGCCCCTGGTGGTCAGTGCATGTCATAGAGACTGGTTGACAGGTTGACTGCTGCCCCCTGGTGGTCATTGCACATCATAGGGAGTGGTTGAGCAGCCTTAGCATATCATTAGCATATTATGCTTTGGTTGGTTGAACAGCCGACTGGTTGACCAGACACTTAGCATATTAGGCTTTATTATATAGGGTCATCCATACCAGTATCTATTAGGCTTTTTCATTTTTTTATGATGCTGCATAGCATTCTATTGTATATTTGCACCCTAATTTATTTAATAGCTGCCCCTTTAAAAAGCACACATGCATTCCAATTTGAGCTAGTCCATACATGGAGCACGTCACACTCCTGTGTAACTGGCCTGGCCCTCTGTGCACGTTTGGCCTTCAGGTCACTGCTGTCATAGGTGAGAAGGAGCCCTGCATAAGCAGCCCTAGAGTCCAGGTGTGGCGCAGGTAATAACTCCCTGGGCACCCTGGGACAAGCCACTCTCGGTGCGTCTGTCCAAGGCCCAGGGGAGCCAGGCTGTGCTGTGCAGCCCAGTGGGAGACATGGCCCATGGGTGGGACACAGCACAGACCAGTGAAACAGCTACACTGGAGGCTGTTTGGGCTGCCTTGGGCCGGGGTCCAGAATACTTATTTTGTAATCCTTGCCCCTGCGCTTTCTAGAATGGCCCCCTGTATCAGTTCTGCTCTGTGAAACTGGATGTAAAATGCATTGCTGTGGAACTGGACAAACACGGATTTGAATCTTAAATCTTACTCTTGTTTGCCGTGTGACCGCAGATGTAATACCCCGCCTCTCTGAAAACCAGTTTTCATGTGCAAGAAAGTGGGCAGGCCAGTTGGGCAGCTAAACAAGTGGTCTCTGGTGTCAGAAGGCCTGGGGTCACACTGGCTCCCCTGCCTGCTAGTCTGTGACCTCAGGAAATTGCTCACCCTCTCTGGGCCCCCTCATCAGCAAGAGGGTATAACAATAACACCTCCCTCGCAGGCAGGGCTGTTTTAAAGGTTAAGTGGAGTTTTAAACATGCGTATCACCATTCTTGGGAAGTGTTTGCTCTCCCGTAGAGTAAGAGCTCAATGACTGCCATTCACCTTCTGTGCCTCGCATTGCTGCTGTGCTGATTGCAATGAAGCACACGGAGGTGGAGACAAAGGTATCCTTTGCACATTGTAGGAGCCTAACAGATACTGGCTGCCATTGTTTTCTGGTCTGATGTGCCAGCGTGCTTGGGCCCTGCCAGTGACCTGGAGCAATGCACTGCTTTCTGCAGCATCTTTTCCCTAAATGCAGAACCCCACCAGAGGGCACGCCTGCTGGTGGGAGATGAGGGGAGAATGACCTGATGGAGGAAGCAGTCAGTCCATGATGAACCCAGGGAATGTGTGGCCCTGAGAAAAACCATGGAGATAACACCAGCCCAAACATGAATGTCTCCAGCTGGAGCTGCTGAGCAGTTTCAAGCTCCAGCCACAGGGCCCTCTGCTGCAGCCTGGCAGGGGCAGAGAGGGAGTGGGAGGGAGCACAGGTCTGCCCTGGAAGCTCCTGGGAAGCTGAGGTTTGTGGGTGCTGCTGGCAGGGTGCTCGCCCTGCAGAGGCACAGGAAACGCTGGGTGGGGAGGATGGGGGTGCCTTGAATGCCAGGGGCAGTCAGATAGCGTGAATGAGCTAAGTGGCCCAGTTTTAGGAAATGTTTTGCCTTCGCAGAGAATCGCGCTTCCCTCCTGTTTTTCTGAAAACATGTGGCTCTTTTGCTCTCTCTCATTTTTTCCAGTGTTAGAGATGTTAGGTTAGGTGGCTCAGGAGGTGGAATAAGAAATAAAGAGTCCAGTGAATCAGAAAAAAAGAAAGGAAAGGTTTATTTCTGCGTCCCCGGGAGACCCACGTACCCGAAAGACAGGGCAAGTGGATTCACACCAACAGGGAGGGGGGCGCTTTTTTTTTCTTTTTTTTTTATTGCTTAAAGTAATACAAAGGGTATTACATATGTGTCCATTTTCCCCCCCTCCCCGCCCTAGACAGTCCCCTAGCCTCCCCTATCCCTCAGTGTCTTATGTCCATTGGTTATGCTTATATGCATGCATACAAGTCCTTTGGTTGATCTCTTACCCCCCTACCTCCTGTCCCCCAACCCTCCCCGGCCTTCCCGCTGCAGTTTGACAATCTGTTTGAGGCAGCTCTGCCTCTGTATCTATTATTGTTCAAAAGTTTATAATGGTCTCTATTATCCATGATGAGTGAGATCATGTGGTATTTATCCTTCATTGACTGGCTTATTTCACTTAGCATAATGCTCTCCAGTTCCATCCATGCCGTTGCAAATGGTAAGAGTTCCTTACTTTTTAGAGCAGCATAGTATTCCATCGTGTAGATGTACCACATTTTTCTAATCCATTCATCTACTGATGGGCACTTAGGCTGTTTCCAGATCTTAGCTATGGTGAATTGTGCTGCTATGAACATATGGGTGCATATATCCTTTCTGATTGGGGTTTCTGGTTTCTTGGGATATATTCCTAGAAGTGGGATCACAGGGTCAAATGGGAGTTCCATTTGTAGTTTTTTGAGGAAACTCCATACTGTCATCCATAGTGGCTGCACCAGTCTGCATTCCCACCAGCAGTGCACGAGTGTTCCTTTTTCTCCACATCCTCTCCAGCACTTGTCATTTGTTGATTTGTTGATGATAGCCAGTCTGACGGGTGTGAGATGGTACCTCATTGTTGTTTTGATTTGCATCTCTCGGATGATTAGTGACTTTGAGCATGTTTTCATATGTCTCTTGGCTTTCTGAATGTCCTCTTTTAAAAGGTGTCTATTTAGGTCCTTTGCCCATTTTTTGATTGGATTGTTTATCTTCCTTTTGTTAAGTTGTATGAGTTCCCTATACATTTTGGAGATTAGGCCCTTATCAGATATGACATTGGCAAATATGTTTTCCCACACAGTGGGTTTTCTCATTGTTTTGTTGATGGTTTCTTTTGCTGTGCAGAAGCTTTTTATTTTGATGTAGTCCCATTTGTTCATTTTCTCTTTAGTTTCAAGTGCCCTAGGAGCTGTATCAGTGAAGAAATTGCTTCGGCATATGTCTGAGATTTTGTTGCCTTTGGATTCTTCTAGAATTTTTATGGTTTCCTGTTGTACATTTAAGTCCTTTATCCATTTTGAGTTTATTTTTGTGTATGGTGTAAGTTGGTGGTCTAGTTTCATTTTCTTGCATATATCTGTCCAATTTTCCCAACACCATTTATCGAAGAGACTATCTTGGCTCCATTGTATGTTCTTGCCTTCTTTGTCAAATATTAATTGAGCATATTGGTTCGGGCTGATTTCTGGGCTCTCTATTCTATTCCATTGATCTATATGCCTATTCTTGTGCCAGTACCAGGCAGTTTTGAGAACAGTGGCTTTGTAATACAGCTTGATATCTGGTATTGAGATCCCACCTACTTTGTTCTTTTTCAGGATTGCTGCAGCTATTCGGGGTCTTTTTTTTATTCCAGATGAATTTTTGGAGAGTTCGTTCTAGATCTATGAAGTATGCCATTGGTATTTTAATGGGAAGTGCGTTGAATTTATAGATTGCTTTGGGTAGTATGGACATTTTAATGATGTTGATTCTACCAATCCATGAACACGGTATGTTCTTCCATCTGTTTATATCTTCTTCTATATCTTTTTTCAACATCCTGCAGTTTTCTGAGTAGAGGTCTTTTACCTCTTTAGTTAAGTTTATTCCTAGGTAGCTTAATTTTTTTGGTGCGATGGTAAACGGGATTGTTTTTATAATCTCTCTTTCTGAAAGTTCACTATTGGTGTATAGAAATGCCTCAGATTTCTTGGGGTTAATTTTGTATCCTGCTACATTGCCAAATTCATGTATTAGGTCTAGTAGCTTTTTGATGGAGTCTCTAGGGTTTTGTATGTATAATATCATGTCGTCTGCAAATAAGGACAGTTTTACTTCCTCTTTTCCAATTTGGATGCCTTTTATTTCTTCTTCTTGCCGAATTGCAATGGCTAACACTTCCAGTACTATGTTGAACAGGAGTGGTGAGAGGGGGCATCCCTGTCTTGTTCCTGTTCTTAGGGGAAATGGTGTTAGTTTTTGTCCATTGAGTATGATGCTGGCTGTGGGCCTGTCATATATGGCTTTTATTATGTTGAGGTATGATCCTTCTACTCCTGCCTTACTGAGAGTTTTTATCAAAAATGGGTGTTGAGCCGAAACCGGTTTGGCTCAGTGGATAGAGCGTCGGCTTGCGGACTGAAGGGTCCCAGGTTCGATTCCGGTCAAGGGCATGTACCTGGGTTGCGGGCACATCCCCAGTGGGGAGTGTGCAGGAGGCAGCTGATCAATGTTTCTCTCTCATCGATGTTTCTGACTCTCTATCTCTCTCCCTTCCTCTCTGTGAAAAATCAATGAAATATATTAAAAAAAAAATTGGTGTTGAATTTTGTCAAATGCTTTTTCTGCATCAATTGATATGACCATGTGGTTTTTTTCTTTCAATTTGTTTATGCGATGTATCACGTTTATTGATTTGCAGATATTGTACCATCCTTGCATCCCTGGAATAAATCCTACTTGGTCATGGTGTATGATCTTTCTGATGTACTGCTGGATCCGATTTGCTAAGATTTTGTTGAGGATTTTGGCATCTATGTTCATGAGGGATATTGGCCTGTAATTCTCTTTCATTGTGTTGTCTTTACCTGGTTTGGGTATTAGGGTGATGCTGGCTTCATAGAATGAGCTTGGAAGTGTTCCTTCCTCTTGAATTTTTTGTAGTAGTCTGAGGAGGATAGGTTTTAGTTCTTCCTTGAATGTTTGGTAAAACTCCCCTGTGAAGCCGTCTGGTCCGGGGCTTTTGTTTGATGGAAGCTTTTTGATGACTGCTTCAATTTCTTCCATAGTTATTGGCCTGTTGAGATTTTTAGATTCTTCCTGATTGAGCTTTGGAATGTTGTATTTTTCTAGGAATTTGTCCATTTCCTCCAGGTTGTCTAGTTTGTTGGAGTAGAGCTGTCCATAGTATTTTTTAACAATCATTTGTATTTCTGTGGGGTCTGTTGTTATTTCGCCTCTATCGTTTCTGATTTTGTTTATTTGGGTCCTCTCTCTTTGCTTCTTGGTGAGTCTGGCTAGAGGTTTGTCAATCTTGTTTATCCTTTCAAAGAACCAGCTCTTGGTTTCATTGATTTTCTGTATTGTTTTATTGGTCTCTATGTCATTTATTTCTGCTCTAATCTTTATTATCTCCTTCCTTCTGCTCACTCTGGGGTTTTCTTGTTGCTCTCTTTCTAATTCTTTGAGTTGTAGAGTTAGATGATTTACTACCATTTTTTTCTTATTTTTTGAGATAGGCCTGTAGAGCTATAAACTTCCCTCTCAGGACTGTTTTCATTGTGTCCCATAGGTTTTGGATTGTTGTGTTTTCATTGTCATTAGTTTCCAGGATGTTTTTAATTTCTTCTTTGATCTCATTGGTAACCCAATCAATATTTAATAGCATGCTATTCAGCTTCTAGGTGTTTGAGTATTTTGGGTTGTTTTTATTGTAGTTTATTTCTAATATTATGCCATCGTGGTCTGCAAAGATGCTTTTTATGATTTCAATCTTCTTGAATTTGGGGATACTTTGCTTGTGACCCAATATATGGTCTATTTTTGAATATGTCTTATGAGCACTTGAGTAGAATGTATATTCCGTGGCATTGGGGTGAAGTGTTCTGAAGATGTCTATTAAGTCCATCTGATCTAGTGAGTCATTTAGGATTGCTGTATCTTTGCTGATTGTTTGTCTAGAGGACTTACCAAGTGCTGTCAGTGGTGTATTAAAGTCCCCTACTATGATTGTATTGTTGTCAATCTCTCCTTTGATATCTTCCAGGAGTTTTTTTATGAATTTGGGTGCTCCTGCATTGGGTGCATATATGTTTACCAGGGTTATATCTTCTTGTTGTATCGATCCCTTTAGTATTATGAAGTGGCCTTCCTTATCTCTTGTTATGGCCTTCACTTTGAGGTCTATTTTGTCCGATATAAGTATTGCTACCCCAGCTTTCTTTTCCTTTCCATTTGCCTGAAAGATATTTTTCCATCCTTTCACTTTCAGTCTGTGTGAGTCCCTTCTAATGAGGTGGGTTTCTTGTAGACAGCAGATGTATGGGTCATGTTTTTTTATCCATTCAGCCACTCAATGTCTTTTGGTTGGAGCATTTAGTCCATTTACGTTTAAAGTTATTATTGAAAGGTACTTGTTTGTAGCCATTTCTATTTTGTTGTGCCTGTTTTCTTTCTGAGCTTTTTATTTCTTCTTTTTACACCAGACCCTTTAGCATTTCTTGCATTGCTGGCTTGGTGGTGATAAACTCCCTTAGCCTTTTTTTGTCTGTGAAGCTTCTTATTTCTCCTTCAAGTTTGAATGATAGCCTTGCTGGATAGAGTATTCTTGGATTCAGTCCTTTGCTTTGCATCACTTTGTAAATTTCAGTCCATTCTTTTCTGGCCTGATGTGTTTCTGTTGAGAAATCATTTGATAATCTAATGGGAGATCCCTTGTATGTAACTTTCCGTCTCTCTCTTGCAGCCTGTAAGATTCTCTCTTTGTCCTGAACATTTGCCATGGTAATTATGATGTGTCTTGGTGTGGGTCTTTTCGGGTTCACCTTGTTTGGGACTCTCTGGGCTTGTGTGACTTTTTTCTTCCCCACCTCAGGGAAGTTTTCTGATATTATTTCTTCGAATAGGTTTTCTAATCCTTGTTCATCTTTCTGTTGTTCTGGCCCCCCTATTATTCGTATGTTGTTTCGTTTCATGTTGTTCCAAAGCTCCCTTAGGCTCTCCTCCTGTCTTTTAATTTTTTTCTCCAATTGCAGTACATTTTGGGTGTGTTTTGCTTCCTTGTCTTCTAATTCACTAATTCGGTCCTCCGCTTCTCCTAGTCTACTGTTGATACTTTCAATGGTGTTTTTTATTGCAGCTATATCACTCTTCATTTCTTCTTGGGTCTTACTTAAGTTGTTGATTTTTTCATCTGTTTCTTCTAGCTTCTTCCATATGTTATTGATTTTTTCATCTGTTTCTTCTTGCTTCTTGCATAGGTAGTTGACTTTTTCATCTGTTTCTTCTTGCTTCTTGCAGAAGTTGTTGATTTTTTCCTCCATCCGGTTTATGCACTCTAGGACCCTTATTCTGAATTCTTTTTCTGTCATGTTGCATGCCTCTGTATTACTTAGCTGCTTTTCTGGCGAGTCCTCCTTCTCTTTCCTTTGGGGGTTTCTTTGTCTACCCATGTTTGATCTCACTGACATATCTAGACATTGAGTCATTCAGTGGCTGCTCCCTGGGTGGCAGTGACTCCTTGGTCTGTGGTTGCTCTTTGGGCGGTTGCGGTAGCAGCTGCACTTCAGTTGGCAGCAGCTCCTCTTCACAGCTGTGGTGGCTCTTCTGGCTGGTGGGGGGAGGTTTCACTTACAGCTGCTGTTCCTCAGCAGAGGGTGTGGTGCTCAGGAGGCTGCTGTTGCTTGGATCTGCTGCGTTGATTTAAAGCCACAAAATACAACACAACAAGGCACCACGTACCAGGCACTAAACACAAATATATTCACGATATTAATAACCCCAAATAAAGGTGACCACCCAAATAAAGAGAATTAGGGGATAAGGAAGAAGGAAGAGAAAAAGATAAAAGAGAAAAAAGAAAAGAAAATTAGGGACCAAAAAAAGGAGTGAAAAAATGAAATTGGGAAAAAGGAGGGGGGAAAATAAAAGCGAGAAAAGAATAGAAAAAAAAAAAGAACGAAAAGAGAAAATGAAGTGGAAGAGGGAAAGAGACTTTTTATGTGAAGAGAATACTCCTATAGAACCGCCACTAATCCCAACAAATTCCAGCAACAGCTCCCTGGATATGGATGCAAATTAGAAACAACTAATAATGTAACGATGAAAATAGAATGGAGGACACTAATCCCAAAATAAAATAAAGAGAAAATAAAATGGCACTTTAAAAAATGGTAAAATGGTAGCAGTAATAATACTGGTTAAAAATAAGAAGGTAGTAATTAAAAGGGTAAAATCAGGTGATGGAAAAAGAAGGAAGCAAAAGAAAAGAAAAAGAAAAAAAAAGAAGAAAAAAAAGAAAGAAAAATTGGTTTCTTAGTTAAAAGGTGAAAAAAGAAAAAAAAAATTTGCAGTAGTGAAGGTCCTTCGGTTCTTCTATTCTTCAGTCTGGCTCGCCTTTAGTCCTGCCAGGTATTCAGGAGAGTGTTGAGTTTCCCTGCGATACACTGTTCCTCTGTGTTGTAAACCACAGTCCTTATTTTAAAGCAGGCCGTATTTGTTTCCCAGACTGCCTTATTTTGTGTTTAGCAAAGAGTCAGTTTGTGGCTCAGCCTCTGGGTGGCAGTGTTCTGGAGTTGGCCTCTGAGGCTATATGGCTTCTCTATCGCATTTAAAACTGATTTGGAGAGGTCAACTATCCAGAGGTGGTTCCTTAATAGTTACCCGCTCTGTGTTGTTGCTGGGATTGAAAATCCCTCTATAGGCCAGACCCTGTTAACTCCCAGGGACTGATCAGATTATTTTAATCCTTGATCTCATTCAGGGTGGGATCTGGTTGTGGCTGTGCTCCTTGCCTGGGGGCTGGGTGGAGGAGTCTCACTCTCCGGAGAGAATGGCTGCCCCAGTCCTGGGCTCAGGGGTGTCTCAGCACTCAATTCGCTGCCACCTCTCCTGGCCCCCCTTCTCTCCTCAGTCTCTCCCCAGATTCCACTCCTCCACACCCTCTCCCTCTCTTCAGCACAGGTGAGTGTCTGTATCCGAAATGTCTTATGAACAGGATTCAGTGAAAACAAACAAACAAACGCCGGCTGCGGAAATGGGGAAGGCTTGGTTTCTGTAAGCTCTTCTCTTACCGGCACTGCATGGTCTGGTCAGCTCTTCAGGCTGCCCCCTTTAGGCTCAGTCCTCCGTGATCACAGAACCCAGCTCTCAAATCCCCCGGTGGCGCCAGGAATCCCACGGATCTCCTTTCCCCAGTCAGGGGCTGTGCCTGTCCCAAGGGACGTGGCTGTCTGCCACGTGGTCTCCCTCCGACCCTCTGGGCTCAGAGGTCTGGCAAACTTTCCTGCCCAAACCCCTGGTTTTTTTTACCTTTCCAGGGGAGTTCTGCCCTTCCCGGCTGCAAACCGTCTCACCAGCTGAGCAATTTCGCCAATTCGGGGTGGGTGTTACTAGTTTCAGCTGCTCACTCCATTTGCTCTGGGACATGACCTGGGACGCCTCTGCCTATATCGCCGCCATCTTCCGTCTCCCCCGGGGCACTTTTTTATACTGCGGTTGGGTGAGGGGCCGGGACATGAGCTGAGGTATTTAGCTGAGGAAGTTTCAGCTGCAGGGGGTCAGCAGGGTATTCAGGAAGAAGTCAGTATCTGTGTGGGGGTCGGGGTTGATTCAGGGAGAAGCCAGTATCTGTGTCTGGCATGCTGATCTGCCAGACATGCCAGGGGGAGTCCATTATCTCGTCACATGTCTGCATGTATCCGATCCTGGGCTCTCTCTGACCTAACAAGAGACACATGTGCTAAAACACTGCACTTTCCTCTTAATAATCGCCAGCACTTACATAGCTCTTCCTAGATACTAGGGAGTCTTCAAAGCACTTTACATGATTCACTCATGTAACTCTCATGACAACCCTTTGGGGCATGTATAATTGTTATGCCCATTTCTCCGATGAAAGCATTGAAACACTTACCCAAAGTCACACAGCTAGGAAAGTGACCGAGCAGCATCCCACCTCCATTATAAGAAAATGGCAGCAATGACAGCTGACTACTGGCATTCAGGCTGGGTGAAGAGGGAGCGGTGGAGACAATAGGGAGAGTGGGTACTGCTCGGCCTTCCAGCCAGTGGCCCAGTGTTGCCAAATTGTTAAGGAGAATTTAGAAATCTAGATTTTTATATGAAACTAGAGGCCCAGTACATGAAATTCATGCACTCAGGGGGTCCCTCAGTCCAGCCTGGCCCCTCTCACAGTCCAGGAGCCCTCAGGGGAGCAGGCTTAAGCCAGCAGTCGGACATCCTTGGGGCTGCAGCGGAGGTGGGAGAGGCTCCCGCCACTGCCATTGTGTTAGCTGTGAGCCTGGCTTCTGGCTGAGCAGTGCGTCCCCTGTGGGAATGCACTGACCACCAGGGGGCAGCTCCTGCATTGAGTGTCTGCCCCCTGGTGGTTAGCGCGTATCATAGTGCCTGGTCATCCCACCGTTCGGTTGATTTGCATATTAGCCTTTTATTATATAGGATATTCCAATATTTTGATGTTAGCAACTAATTTAAAAGTTTATAAAACACTAAGCAAGCCAGCACTGCATGAACCAATCAAACATATATGCAGGCTTGATGTGGTCCAGTAGGTCAGCAATTCCACACTCCAGAATGGGCAAGGCTCCAAGAAGCACCAAGAGCCCTGGCAGGGGTGGCTCAGTGGGTAGAGTGTCAGCCAGCATGCTGAAGGGTCCCAGGTTCATTTCTAGTCAAGGGCATGTACCTTGTTTGCAGGCTCAATCCCTGGCCCCCTGTGTGGAAAGCAACCAATCGATGTGTCTCTTTCACATCAATGTTTCTCTCTATCCCTCTCCCTTCCACTCTCTCTAAAACCAATGTAAAAATGTCCTCAGGTGAGGATAAACAAAAAGAAAAGAAGAAGAAGAATCACCCAGGAGATCTCAGTGGGAGAAGAATAAAAACAAAAAGCTAGAAGGAGGAAAATCTAATAGATGGAAACCCAGAGAAATACATGCTGTCTAAGAGATACATGCTGACTCAGGAAACCAGGGATCTGGTATAAACTGGAAGGAAAACTCCAAGAAATGCCATGGTTTGCATGCTGACATGCTTTGGAACACACACCTACCATTTTTTTAAACTTTTAACCTACCATGTTTTATTCTGAGAAGAGCCCTTGGAAGCTGGGAGGATGGTGGATTAGGATTGTGCTCAGTGGCCCCTCCAGCCTTGTGGTTTCCTGTCGGTGGGGCTCTGGCAAGTTGCTTGAACCACTCTGAGCCTCAGTGGTCCTCTCTGGAAAATGGGTATGATAGTGCCTTCCTCACAGTGTTTATGGTAGACAAAATGGGATGGTCTGTAACTGGTACAGGGTCTGTCCTGCCACTCCATGGCTGCTGCTTTCTGATGAGTCTAAACACCTCATTTTACAAAAGGAACCCAACCTCACCCAGAGTCACAGAGTTCGGGATGCAGAGATGGAACCAACTCTGGCTTAGTTTGCTTTTCACAAATCCCCACTGCTAGTGGCCTCTAAGAGGAAGCAAAGTGATAGTCACACGAGAGAAATACCCAGAATGTTAGCACTTAGAGATCCTCTCCATGCCGGGGTTGTTTCGTTGCTGGGTTATTTCAGGCGTACAGTGCTGCAGCATTAAGTCCCTTCCCAGTGTTCTCAGTCCTGCTGATTCCCTCACGGGAGTTTCCGCTTGGGGCTAGTGTGTCTTTAACACCTTTCATATGTGCTAACTTATCCTTCTGAATGGACACAGAGCAGGCAGCAGATCTAGGTGGAATTTAGTGTCACTGATGCATTGTCAGGGTCCTTACTTTTAAGGCACCTCTTTTATAGCAGGGAGGTGGGGGAGCCATGCTTTCATGCTGAGCGATATAGTGACCGCCAGCCACGTGGCCCTGGAGTGTGTGATACTTAGTTGGTGCAAGGGTGGAACCCGGGCTCACTTCATTTCACTGTAATCAGTTTACAATTAATATCTGATACTCGGTTCAGTTCTGTTATTGGAAAGTCACTGTATACTTGGGATAACTTGGATATATGAATCTACTCAGTGTATTCGATCTAAATGTATTCACTATACATTTATGACACCTGGACAGAGATCAGGGATTTCCAGGGAAAATTCAGCATCTATAGAGAGATATGCTGAGTGTAAAATACCCACCAGATTTTAGACATTTAGTATGAATAAGAAGTTAAATATCTCATTAATAATTTACTTGGATTACATTTTAGATGAACATGATTAAATAAAATATATCATTAAAATTTATTTCACCTGTGTGTGTGTGTGTGTGTGTGTGTGTGTGTGTGTGTGTGTGTGTTTTAATGTAGCCACAAGAAAAATGGAAATTTCTTTTGTGTCTCACATTATTTTAGATTGGGCAGCAATATGACACAAAGTATAAATTCAAGAAAAAAAGGCCAATCACTTTAAAACAATATAAGTAAATAATAGTACAGGGGACACAAGAATATAGCAAAAATCATATATTGGTGGTCCAATCTCTAAAATCTGGGTAACACTGCTCTAGTACAATGGTCTCGAAGAAGAAACTGAGGATCAGAGAGGATGAAGAAGTTCCCCAAGGTTACAGATCCAGGGGTGACCTTGACCCTAAGTCTTCCAGTTCCAAATTCAGTGTGCTTTGGACATTGCATCAGGAATAACCCTGGCATTCCCACTCCTAAATGAAATATAAAGAAGGTATGGGTGGGTATGGCAAGGGCATGGCACTTGGTCCCAGTGGGATTTAAAGGCAGGGAACTCCTTTGCTTTTCTATGAAATGGAAACAGAAGAAAATGAATTTGACTTCTCTTGAGTAAAGGTGATGACTAACTGAACAACAATGAGAGAACACAAGGACTTTTAACCCAAATGTATGTTTTAATTTTGCCCCATGGTAAAGAAGATGAGAGCACAATTAGACTTCATCTGCATTCATTGATTCACTTATTCATCTATCCATTTATCTGTCCATCCATCCACCCATCTACACATCCTTCCACCCATCCATCCATCCATCCATCCATCCATCCATCCATCCATCCATACATCCATCCATCTACCCATCCATCCATCTATCCATCCATCCATCCACCCATCCATCGATCTACCCATTCACCCACTCATCCACCATCCATCCATCCATCCACCCACCCACACACCCATCCATCCATCCATCCATCCATCCATCCATCCATCCACCCACCCACACACCCATCCATCCATCCATCCATCTATCCACCCACCCACTCATCCACCATCCATCCATCCATCCACCCACCCACACACCCATCCATCCATCCATCCATCCATCCATCCATCCATCCATCTATCCACCCACCCACTCATCCACCATCCATCCATCCATCCACCCACCCACACACCCATCCATCCATCCATCCATCCATCCATCCATCTATCCACCCACCCACTCATCCACCATCCATCCATCCATCCACCCACCCACACACCCATCCATCCATCCATCCATCCATCCATCCATCCATCCATCTATCCATCCACCCACTCATCACCATCCATCCATCCATGCACCCATCCATCCACCTGTGTTCAGAGGAACATTCATTTGTCCTCTGAACAACTGAAACCTGAATGCTGAGGAAGGAGTCATGAAGGAAGAGGGCAAAGGGGGTAGACTGTGCAATGGTCCTGGAAGGGGGTCTGTTGCTGGAGTCTGGAGTGCCAAGGTGGGGTGGGACCAGGCAGAACATGGTGTGAGATGCAAGAAGAGAGAAACAGGAAGCCAGGACTTAATAGAAACTGCACAAATGGACCCTGACCTGGGACCACACATGCTACAGTGAGAGGACTGATGTGTCCACCAGTCACCTCTTTTCCTTCTCGATGGCTAGCATATTTGGAAGCCAGTTCAGCTGGGGGTTTTGCTTTTCTGCCACGGGCATTTATCATTTTCAGCTTAAATGCAGAGCAAACTAGCAGCCACATTGAAGGGACTCTACAGAGACACACACACAGACATGCGCACACACACATACACACAGAGACGTGCACAAGCACCTCCCACATCAAAGGCATAACATGGCCTGGTTATTTTGTGCTGGCTGCAGCCCTTTGCTTTTAGCATTCCTGGCCTCACCCAGAGCTGCCAACAAGAACCATCATCTGCCTTTTGAAGAACAATCAGCGGCTTCCCTGGAAGGTGGCAGATTGGAGCAGCAATTGGAGAGAGGACTCAGGAGGGGCTGGTGCTGTGAGCGGGTGGGGTGGGCCCACGCTCCTAACCCTACAGAGTGAGTAACCAACCTTGCCCACCCTCCCCACCCAGGACCCTTCCCGATCACAGGCACGACTTCCCCCAGCTGGAGGGCACCAGGGGAGTGACACTAGCTTAGGAAGTGGGCTCACCTGCCCTGGACCTGAGTCCCAGGCCTGCAGCTGTGCTCCTTGGCAGGTTTTGAACTAGTGCTTTCTCTTTCTTTGAGCCTCAGTTTTCTCATCTGGGAACGGGGGTGAGAATGTCAACTTTTTTCACTTAGCACACATACCATAGTTCCTCGCTATCTGCAACTTTACTTTCTACCTTTTCTGTTACCAAAGGTCAACTACAGCCTGAAATATTAAATAGAAAGTTCCAAAGCTAAACAACAAGTTTTACATCTCAGCTGTCTGAGTAGTGTGGTGCAATCTCGTGCGGTCTTGCTCCTTCCCGCCCCCGCCCCCCACCCCCGGAAGCGACTCATCCCTTTGCTCCACATCCCCATGCTGTGGACACACACTGTCCACCAGTCACTTAGTAGCCATCACAGTATCGCAGTACTTCTTCAAGTCACCCTTGTTTTCCTTAATAATGCCACAGTCACATAACTTTTATTAGAAATGTATTGTAGCAATTTTTTATTTTATTATTGTTCATCTCTTCCCTTGCCTAACATAAATTAAGCTCTATCATAGGTGTGCGTGTACAGGAGGGACACCGTCTATGTGAGGTGCAGTACCACCCGCTGCCTCAGGAGCCCACTGGGACCTGGAACGTCTCCCCTGTGGGCAAGGGCTGCTGTGTGGAACTCCTACTCTATGCCAGCCCTGTTTTAGGCACCAGAAGAGCAAAGGAGAAGGCAAAACGCCCTGCTCAGGCGTACATCCCCAGGGAGATGAGTATAGCAGTAAACAAATGTACACACACCATTGTAGACCCTGAAATGTGCCATGGTGGTGAGGAAACTGGTGAGATGGGAGGGAGCTGCCTTAGACAAGTGGTCAGGAAGGGCTTCCAAGAGCTGGTGTGGGAGCGGAGAAGAGGACAGTGAGAAGGAGCCAGCCTTGGGGAAGGGCAGGCCAGGCTGGGGGACCAGCCAGGGGAAAGCCAGAGGGGGACGATCGGCACAAAGGGGGGCCAGTGCGGCTGGGATGCATGGGCCAGAGGGAGCGGTGGGAGGGGAGAGGCAGGTTGAACTGTGGGGGCCTTTGGTCCCTGGTGAGGAACCTGGAAATTACAGTAGCCTCCCTATTTGTGGGTTCCCTGTCTGCAGATTCAATCAACCACAGATGGAAAATACTTGAAAAGAGAAATCCTGACAAGTGATTCCCTAAGCAACCTGGTATAACAGCTACTGGCATTGTTTGGGGCAGTAAATAATCTAGAGATGATTTAAAGTGCTCAGAGGATGTGTAGTCATATGCAAATGCTACATTTTTTTATAGAAGGGGTTTGAGCACCCAGGATATTGGTATCGGGGGTCCTGGAGCCATCCTCTGAGGATACTCTGCATGTTGCATAGGACACAGGAGCCCTTTGAGCAGATGGCACGATCTAATTTGAGTTTTCAGAGGTCTCCTGGCTGTTGTGGAAGGAATAGGTGGCACATGATGAGAGGGAGGCGGCAGGAAGGGAAGGCGGTGGCTGCAGTGGGAGCTCTGGGCTCTGGCAGGAGTGAGTGAACCACACCTCGAGGGTGCCCAACACAGTGGCACACAGTGGGAGTGCGGGTCAAGGTCTTGGCCACAGCCCCTCACACCCTGTTCCTACCTCATCCAGCCCAGCCTCAGTCTCCAAGAAAAACAGACAGCAAGGGAAGTGAATAAAGTAGTAATGATGGTGCCTAGCTTGCCAGGGCCCTGGAATGTGTCATGGGGAGCCCTCAGCTTGGAGGGGGTGGTGGGCAGGCCTTGGTCCTGCCCAGCTGAGTGCAAGAGCCCTGGACAGAGAGAAAGCAAGTGCCTGGCAAGGAGGAGCACAGGTCCTTCAGCACGTCGTTTGGCACATGAGTGGGACTGTGTCCTCGCCGGCGTGTGGAGGGATGAGTCACTGTGATGCATGCAGTCCGGGGACCCAGAGCCCAGCAGGAAGAGGGGGAAGGCCCAAGACTGAGGTGGAGACTCTCAGAGAATCCTGCAAACCGGGATCTCCTCAGAGTGCAGCTCTGGCTGAAGAAGGCGGCTCTGGGAAATGAGAGAACTGTTTTTTCTTAATCGCTGTCATCATCACTGAATGACTCCCTGGAAGTGCTGATCAGAGGCATACTGGTTCACATCCTGCTCAGCGCCCTCATCTAACTTCCGGAAGAGGCCTGGGCTGGGGTCTGAGCCAGCCAGCAGCCACCTGCCAGCTCGCTTTCCGAACCTGAGAGAAGCCTACCTTCTTCAAAAGCAGTGCCTCTCCAGTTAACATTCAGAGGCAGGCTCACACAAAGCCAGGCGACTGGGAACTCCTGACGTCCGTACAGCAGACCTCCCTGGCCAGCTGTGTGCTGCCCAAGTCACCAGTCCCCACCTCTCCCCCTGGGTCCCCACCACAAAAACTTTGCCTTATACCCGGTCTGCCTTTCTCACTTGTGCCCCTGCCTTGCCCTTATAAAATGTTGACCTTACTTTGTGAATGCCTTTTCAGATTTGACTGCGTGCACAACACACACACACACACATTTCCACGAACACTTTCGGCCTCATCTCCTCTTTTCAGTCACTCTAAATGCTGTCCTGCAAGAAGGGAAGTTGGCAAGACCTTGATTTGAGCTCCACCTGGACTTGCTAGCTTCATGTAATTAACTTCTCAAACTTCTATTTCCGTATCTGTACTTGAGGACAAGAGGGCCTGCCCGGGTGAAGGGAATACATAGACAGTGCCCACAGAGTGCATGTGCTCAGAAGCTTTTTTCTTAAGACTGACAAGGACCTCCTAGCAGGTCCCTGCCTGGGCTTTCTAGGCTCACTAAGGACAAGGCTCCATGTCCTGAGGCCCCATGTTATGCCGGGCCCTAGGGGACAGCCCTGGGGAAAAGACAAAAGTGCCCAGGAAGTGGTCCTTGCTCTTATAGCACTCACACTCTAGCTAGTTTCTTGTAGACAGAATATATATGGGTAATGCTTTCTTATTCATTCAGTACTCTATGTCTTTCAATTGGAGCATTTAATCCATTTACATTTAAGGTTATTATTGATAGGTACTTGTTTGTTGCCATATTTATTCTTTATGACTGGGTTCTTGTCTTTCTTTCTATTTCTTCTTTTTACAACAGTCCCTTTAGCATTTTTTGCAGTTCTGGTTTTGTGGCAGTAAATTATTTTAGCCTGTTTTTTGTCTGTGAAGCTCTTTTTTTTTTTTTTAATTAAATCTTTATTGTTCAGATTATTACATTTGTTCCTTTTCCCCCCCCCCCCATAACTCCCCTCCTCCCAGTTCCCGCCCCACCCTCCGCCCTCACTCCCCACCCACTGTCCTCATCCATAGGTGCACGATTTTTGTCCAGTCTCTTCCCACATCTCCCACACCCCTTTCCCCCCCAAGAATAGTCAGTCCATTCCCTTTCTATGTCCCTGATTCTATTATAATCAACAGTTCATTCTGTTCATCAGATTGTTTATTCACTTGATTCTTAGATTCACTTGTTGATAGATGCATATTTGTTGTTCATAATTTGTATCTTTACCTTTTTCTTCCTCTTCCTCTTCTTAAAGGATACCTTTCAGCATTTCATATAATCCTGGTTTGGTGGTGATGAACTCCTTTAGCTTTTCCTTATCTGTGAAGCTCTTTATCTGACCTTCAATTCTGAATGATAGCTTTGCTGGATAAAGTAATCTTGGTTGTAGGTTCTTGGTATTCATCACTTTGAATATTTCTTGCCACTCCCTTCTGGCCTGCAAAGTTTCTGTTGAGAAATCAGCTGACAGTCGTATGGGTATTCCCTTGTAGGTAACTGAGTTTCTTTCTCTTGCTGTTTTTAAGATTCTCTCTTTATCTTTTGCTCTTGGCATTTTAATTATGATGTGTCTTGGTGTGGTCCTCTTTGGATTCCTTTTGTTTGGGGTTCTCCGCGCTTCTTGGACCTGTAAGTCCATTTCTTTCACCAGGTGGGGGAAGTTTTCTGTCATTATTTCTTCAAATAGGTTTTCAATATCTTGCTCTCTCTCATCTTCTGGCACCCCTATAATTCTGATGTTGGTACGCTTGAAGCTGTCCCAGAGGCTCCTTACACTATCCTCGCATTTTTGGATTCTTTTTTCATTTTGCTTTTCCGGTTGGATGTTTTTTGCTTCCTCGCATTTCAAATCATTGACTTGATTCTTGCGCTCCTCTGGTCTGCTGTCGGGCGTCTGTATAATATTCGTTATTTCAGTCCGTGTATGCTTAATTTCTAGTTGGTTCCCCAATATAAGATCGAGGGTCTTATTAGTTTTCGTGTAGATCTCATTAAGTTTATTGACAGCTTCTAAACAGTTCTTGAGAGACCTTAAAAGTGTGGTTCTGAACTCTATTTCTTCCATTGACAATTTTGTCCTGTTTCTTTGTCTCCGCATTTTGTTATGCTTCCTTGGTGCACCCCCTAGTGGTCTTTGTTCGCAGTCTTATAGATAAATCTTGATTGTTGTAGCTAATTCCAGGGAGGGTTTGACCTCCAGGCCAAGTGGCTATGAGAATCAGCTGTGTCAGCAGTGAGAGAACTTCTGTCCTCTAGGGAGGTGCTAATCTAGCCTTTGCCTGAGGCTATCCGGCAAATGGTTCTGCGCTGGGCTTGGGTGGGGCGGGTCGCACAGGATCAACAGGGTGGGCCGGAGAGAGCAGTTATGGCGGCTCTCAGTCCTGTCCCCAGGGGCTCTGCCTCTCTGAGTCCCAGCACCCGCTGCAAAGCTCGGAGAGAAAGCTGCACTCGCTCTGACCGAAGCCACACAGTCCCGCTTCTCCCGTTTGAGTCTGGGTCCCTAAAGACTCGCCTGGATCTGGTGCTCAGAGTCTGTGACTCCCTCCCGATTGAAAACAACAACCGCGCCCTCCGCCGCCAGCCCGCTCCGCGCACTCCGCACCTCAGAATTTGACTTCAGCACTGCGCCTCCTCTGAGTGTCCGTATGCGTTTCTCTTTCCTCCTAGTTGTAGGACTTCCACTCAGCCAGCGTTCCTGTGGTTCTGGGTGATGTCCCTTCCGTTTTTTGGTTTCACTTTTGAAGTAGTTGTTCAAAGCAGCAAACTCCGGCGTTAACCTATGCCGCCATCTTGGTTCTTGTCTGTGAAGCTCTTGATTTCACCTTTGATTTTGAGTGATAGCTGGCTGGATCGAGTAGTCTTGGGTTCCGTCCCTTTAGCCAGACTCATCAGGAAACAAAGAGAGAGGACCGAAATAAGCAAAATCAGAAACAAAAGAGGTGAAGTAACAGTTGGTCCCACAGAAATATAAAGGACTGTAAAAAAAATACTATGAATAGCTATACTCCAACAAGCTGGACAACCTGGATGACATGGACATATTCCTAGAAAAATACAATCTTTCAAAAACTCAAGAATAATCAGAAAACCTGAAGAGGCCAATAACTACTGAGGAAATAGAAGCAATAATCAAAAAAACTCCCAGCAAGCAAAAGCCCTGGTCAATGCCTTCACAGGAGAGTTTTACCAAATATTCAAAGAAGAACTAATACCTGTCCCCCCCAAACTATTCCAAAAACTCCAAGAGGAAGGCACACTTACAAGCTCTTCTTATTAGGCCAGCATTAGCCTAATTTCAAAACCAGATGAAGACAAAGAGAGAATTACAGGTCATAGATGCTAAAATCCTCAACAAAATATTAGCAAATTGGATCTAGCAGTGCATTTTAAAGATCATACACACCATGAGCAAGTGGGATTTATTCTGGGGATGCGAGGATGATACAATATTTCCAGATCAATAAATGTAATATATCATATAAACAAGTTGGAAGACAAAAATCGCAAGATCATATCAATTGATGCAGAAAAAGCATCAAAATCCAATAGCCTTTTTGATAAAAACTCTTAACAAAATGGGAATAGAGGGATCATACTACAACATAATAAAGGCCATATATGACAAACCTACAGCCTACATCATACTCAATGGGTAAAAACTAAAACCAATTTTCTTAAGACCAGGAACAACATAGGGATGTCCATTTCACCACTCCTACTCAACATAGTACTGGAAGTATTATCCTCAGTGATCAGATAAGAAGGAAAAATAAAAGGCATCAAAATTGGAAAGCAGGAAGTAAAACCGTCACTATTTGCAGATGGCATGATATTTGAAAGATCAGACGGAGGCCTAAAACCAGGACTACAGGCTTTATTAGAGGAGAAGCACCTGCCGGGCTGCCTCACAAGGGGAAGACAGCAACACGTGCAGGGGTGGGCATGCCTTTTGAGGGGCGGAATGGGAAGGGGTTGGGGGCTTAGTGTACTCGGCGCACACTGATTGGTGGCTTACTGTATTGTCCATATAGGACAAGGGCTTAGGGTATTTGGCAGGTGTGGATTGGTGGTCCAATGTATAGTCCATATAAGGTACCTGGTTAGTCACTCAGGTATTTCTGGGCTGCAGGTTACGTCATACCCCACCTACCAGTTGGGGGAAGGGAGGATCTATCATTCCAGGCTTTTGGTAATAGTAAAAAAAAATTGAGAGTCCGGGCAAGGTCAGGGGGCGAAGGTCTGTCTTCCATAGCTACTTCCTGCTGAGAGGGGACGTCGTCAGGGGCATCTACCCGGCGTCTCAAAGATTCCGGTGACAGGTGTCTCTAGGTTCTGAATTCAAGGCCAGATAGATTTCTCCCACCTTCTGGTTGGTGAACGCCTGCATTCTGTTCTGCAAAAAACTAGTGAAACAGCGCATGAGACAGGGGTCAAAGAGCAAAATTAAAAGAATAAATACCAGTGGGCCTAATAGTGGGAGGAGCCATGGAGTAAGTGAGCCAAAGATGGCATACCCCCCTTCTAGCTGGTTACAGCGTCTTTGGCCAGTCCTGTCCCGGAGGGATTTAATGTGATCTTTGACAATTCCTGATTCATTTACAAAGTAGCAGCATTCTTCCCCAAGAGAGACACAGGTACCTCCTTTTTCTGCTGTCAAGAGATCTAAAGCACACAGGTTCTGTAGGGCTACTGCTGCTAAGGAGTCTACCTGCCTTTGAATGGATTCAAGGGAATTGCTAATGATGGAGATATCTTCTGAAAATTCAGCAGACAATTTGTGGTAGAAATGAACAGAGGAGGAAATGCCTCCTACGCCTGTCCCTACTGCAGTGAGAACTCCCGTACCCACTAAGAGGGGAACAAGGGCCGCCCTTTGTGGCGAGACCTGAGAAGACCAAGAGAGGATTCGAGTTCTTCCTCTGTTCTGATAGAAAGATTGGGGGTTAGGAAGACATAAAGGCAGAACGAGTGTGACAGGTCCTGGGGGACACAGGTGTAAGCTGTAGTCCCACAAAGGAGAAAAATACCCAGTGGAGGGCAGGCTAAGGGAGGGGGTAAATTTATAGATTGTGCACAGTAGCAAGGTGTAGGAGTAGTTGAGGTAGTGGTTTGAGAGGTATTTGTTAAACGGGTAGTGTTTTCCGTATTAAAGAGAGGGTGCATTGTTGTATAGGGTGCATTGAAGTCTGGTATAGGTAAGAGTTAAGTTAGTGGTCCAATAGGTTGGGATTGGAGTGGCTGTGATGAGGGTTCAAGCCAGTGACAGACAAATCCAGCAGGATGTAGAGAAGGAGGGATTGATGTTAGAGAGTAGATGGAAAGTTGTGTTGATGAGGGTGGGCAAAGGAGTAGGTCCAAGGTTTGCAGGGCGAGAGAGAATGTCCTTTAGTGAGGGAGGGATAGGTCGGGATTAATAAAGACAATTATAGTAGAATTGATGACTCCCTCAACATCCCAAGTCCGTTTCACCTGAAAAAACCAAAACCCTTCATTGGTGAACTCATTGTTAGCTGCCTGTAGGAGGATTATGATGAGGAGACATATAAAAGGAATTCAAAACCTGAGCTTCTTCCAGAGTAAAAAGTCGGAGGGTCCCTGGCCAGGTAAGAGCCTGTGAGGAATGATGGGTCATCAGGTCCTGGATGGTGCCGCTGAGTCTTCTTCGGGGACGTGGGAGGCATTTGGTGAGCCTGAGAGAGGTAGGTATTGCAGTGAAAGTGGGAGGGAATGTTAGAATGGGCTGTTATCCAAGGGAAAAGAGAATAGGAAGGAAAGGAGCAGTGGAAGCCGGGGACCTGGATGGTTGGATAAGAAGTAAGACACTGCTGGCTTAACTTCTTATTTTTAATTAAAACATGTCATTTAACCCAGCAATGCACCAAAGTCTTTAAGTTAATAAAGACTTTGGAAAATTATGTATAGGTATATGAGGCTGGAGAAAACGCAGGGGGAGGAGGGAGTAGGCCCTGCAGCCTGTCCCAGGCCTCTGGCCGCTTGGATTTTAAAACTGCCGCATTTTCCCAGAGATAACGATCTCAGCTTCTGATAGTAGCCGGACTGTTGAGTAAACCTGCCCAGTCAAGGAAGTTATTTTTTGGGAAGGGTGGAGTGGGTGAGGGGAGCAGGGTGAGAAGACACTGAGGTCAGAGTAGTTTTCAGAGCATTAAAAGGGTGAGAATGTTGGCCTTGGGATCTAAAGGCTCAGTGAGGGGGGGTCCCTTCGCCATGTCATGTCATGGAGGAGCTTTGCAAGAAGACTACAGTTGTGAACCCAGAGGCAAGAGTACCCAGTGAGCCTGAGAAAGAAGAAAATTTCTTGTTCAGAGGAGGGGACAGTCACAGAGGAGATAAGATAAGGCATTTACAGTCCCAGGAATGGCGCAGCTTTGTGGAGTGAGACAGTGAAACTGAGGTAGGTGACTGTGGTTTGGGGCAACTGGGCTTTATGAGGGGATGCATGGTAGCCCTGGCTGGGCACCGAGGTAGAATGAGAAAACAGTGAATGGGGGAATTTAGTAAGATGCAGGGTAGATATGAGGTGGCTGATGGCTGTGAGACTAATCCGTCAACCCCCATAATAGAGACTGAGGAGTGGACAAGGGTCCCAGCGAATTCGGAGAGGGCAGAATAAGTGGCCCCAGTGTCCGTTAAAAGGAGATCGGCTTACCTGTCGCCACAGTCCTTACCCGAGGCTCTGTCCTGTGATGTCAGTCTGTGGGCCCTGTTGGGGCCTGGGCAGCTTCTTCAGTGGCCAGTCCCAGGAGGTCTGGGAGCTCCAAACCGGATCCAGAGGGCGGCCATGCTGGACTGGCTGAGGCCTGACCCGGAGGGCCAGACTACAGTCTGATTTCCAGTGGCCTTTCCTTCCACACCTTGGGCAGGGGCCAGGCGGGGGTCTCGGGTTTGAGCAGGACTTGGCTCACTGTCTTTCCTTGCTGCATTGGAAGCATGGGCCCGGAGGAGGCTTAGCCCCTGACTTACCCTCAGTTGGAGGACCGGCACGTCGTTTGGGGTTTGAAAGCGGTGGCTAGGAGCTGGAAGGCTCCTAATTGGCCTCAGCCTTGGCCTGATCTCGTCTTTGATTTTGGATATGGGTTTCCTCGTCTCTATTATTAAAGGCCTTAAAGATCAGATTAACGAGGTCTTCTTGAGGGGTTTGTGGAAGTTTGCTGCGCATGTCAGGGGAGTAAAGGTGGTGAGGTCAGTGGAAAAAGAAACCTGAGGTGCCTCTCAATCTGTGAGGCTGGACACAGAGAGTGGGGCATGGACTCAGACTATGTCCTCAGTTCCTGCTGCCTCCCTCAGGGGTAGAATGGATGCGAGAATAAAAGAGGCTGTCGAGGAAGGCAGTCTTTGGGTGGCCTGAGAATGAGTGTTAGTGGGAAAAGCTGTTTTAGAGCTCACGTTCTCAGGATTTGGGCTCTCAGAGACTGGGAGAAGGTGGCTGCTGGTTAAAGGGTCTGAAGAGAAAGAGCTGAAGTGTTTTTCAATTTGAGAAAGATCAGAGTGAGAGGGGAATGGCTACCCGGGTAATACCCTCCCCTGCGACTTTCCAGCAAAGGAAACTGGCCAGCCACCTGAATTCAGTTGCTGGTGGTCAGTGGGCGGAGATTCGGCAGAGAGCACACAGGGGAAGGCTGGCGGTTAGAGATCTCAGAAGGTAGAGGATGCAGGTTTCTACAGCAGGGTTGTAAGAGTCAGAAGACAGAGAAAGGAGCTGAGAATCAGTTTGAGAGGCAAAGAGGACTTTGCGAGGAGGATCTGATGAGTGGAACATGAGAAGTAAAGCGAGGAGCGAGAGCAGAGGGAAAAAGAAGCCTGTTTGTAGGGATTTCGAAAGCTTTCCCTGTCCGGTGGCAAAAATTATCTAGATCTCAGAGGATATTGGAATCGAAAGTGCTGTTTTCGGGCCACTGAGAGAGTTTATATTTTGGCCAGGTAGAGCTTCTTTGGTTTGATGTAGCTGGAAAGACTAAGGGTCGAGAGATTGGCGAGGAGACACCCTGAGGGTGTGTTTCGAGGGGGTTTGGACTGAGAGGTCCCCATGACCGGAGGGAAGGGCGATTGGAAGTTGGAGAAGGAACAAGGAGTGTCCTCCTTTTCCCTCAGCCAACCTGTAGCGAGAGGGAGAGACGAGAAAAGGTTCCAAGGTCGTCACCCCGAGACCTTTCCCACGGAGTAGAAGAGAATTCCCGGCCAGGCGCCTGGGCTTTCGTAGAACGCACGAAACGTGTAGCCGAGTAGACGGGAAACTCTGTAGGCCCTAATGCTCCCAGGTCACAGGGAGCTAGCAAAAAAAAGTGGGGGTGGAGGAGGAGTCCCTGAAGCCTACTGGAGAAGGGAAGCGACGAGATCCCCACGTGTCCTGGTGCGGCAGGGTTCGAGAGGTGTCCGGAGCGGGCCAATCAACTCAGAACCGTACCACCAAGCAGACCCAGAGCAGGAATCAGAAGTTCGGGCCTAGGTTCGAGGATCGTCCACGCTCCCATTTGTTAGGTTAGGTGGCTCAGGAGGCGACACAAGAAATAGAGAGTCCAGTGAATCAGAAAAGAAAGGAAAGGAAAAGGTTTATTTCTGCGTCCCCGGGAGACCCACGTACCCCAAAGAGAGGGCACGTGGATTCACACCAACAGGGAGGGGGGCGCTTTTTTTATACTGCAGTTGGGTGAGGGGCGGGGACATGAGCTGAGGAATTCTCTGCTGCAGGGGATGGGCGGGGGTATTCAGGAATGAGTCAGTATCTGTGTGGGGATCGTTGTGGATTCAGGGAGAAGCCTGTATCTGTGTCTGGCACGTTGATCTGTGAGAAATCCCAGGGGAAGTCCATTGTCTCATCACATGTATCCGATCCTGGGCTCTCTCTGACCTAACATCCCTGCCTTTTGGTGATAAGGGACGGCGACTCGTTCTGACTGCTTCCAGCTGACCATGGACGATGAAGGGGGTTTTAAAGAGGCAGATCAGAGGGCAGCCGAGCGTAGGGATGGAGCAGGAGCTGATTCACAGTCACCCGTGACATCTCTGTGATCCGGGAGTGGATGAACTTGAGGAGGCAGGGGGCTAGGAGAAAAAAGACACAGATGAGAATCAGGGGCCCTCATGCACTGTTGGTGGGAATGCAGACTGGTGCAGCCATTGTGGAAAACAGTATGAAGTTTCCTCAAGTAATTAAATATGGAACTGCCATTTGACCTAGTGAACCCACTTCTAGGACTATATCCTAAGAAACCTGAAACACCAATCAGAAAGAAAGTATGCACCCCTATGTTCAAAGCAGCACAATTTACAATGGCTAAGATTTGGAAACAGCCCAAGTGTCTATCAGCAGATGAATGGATATAAAAGCTGTGGTATATTTATACCAAAAAAAATGTTATGTAGCAGTAAAAAAGATAGATCTTTTAGTTATGCCCAGAATTCAAGAAACCACGCCAGGGAGCCAGTCCGATGCAAAAGCAGAGGGTCTCCTATACAAGCTCGCTTGGTCCCCCCCTTGCCTCCATTACTGGGTGCAAGAGAGAGCCCTGAATCCCAAGAGAACAAAGAATTTATAGGGCTTGGGGTCGGGGGTTGGGGCAGGGTGCAGCTAGGGTCTGGTTACACAAAGACAGGGGGGGGTGGCCAGCATACTTTTGGCCTTGGGCTAGTTTCCCCCGCTTTCCCATTGGCCGAGATAAGGGCAGGCTGAGTAACTTATACACCCTGGGGCTTTTTCTTGGAAGAGGGGTTAAGGACACAGCCATCAGTCCTGCTCTATCCTTTCACTTTTACCCTTTGAGACAACATGGAGGGACCTGGAGACTATTATGTTAAGCGAAATAAGCCAGTCAGAGAAAGACAAGTATCACATGATCTCACTCATTTATGGAATATAATGAACAAATAAACTGACAAACAAAATAGATCCAGAGACATAGAACCATGAACAGTCAGAAGAATTTCAGAGAGAAGGTGGGGGTGGGGTGAGAAGGGGAGAGATCAACCAGGGAATGTATATGCATATATGTATAGCCCATGGACACAAGACTTGGGATGGGCAGATGTGAGGAGGAGTGGGTCAGTGTGGGGGGAAAGGGGACATATGTAATACTTTCAACAATAAAGAAAATCTTTTTAAAGAACAACATTTAAAATTTTTATTTTTAAGCGAGGATAGGCAGGTGAATTCTCTTTCCTCCTCACACCTCACCTACAAAATGAAAATTTAGTTGCCTCTTTTTTTAAGTAGCATTTTGTGATGAAACAATTCCCCTGAAAAATCTGTGATTTTCCAAGGTTCCCTTTTCAGCCATAACTTGGCTCCCTTTCAGCTAAGTGCTCAGAATGTGGTTTAGATAGTGAATGTTTACTGACCACCTATTACATGCCAGGCTCTATTCCTAATGCTTTAAAGGCGCTGTCATTAACAGACATTAATATTAATGTAGTGCTGGCCAGTATGTAAAGTGAATGAAAATGTCCAAAGGACTGTCTCATCATCACAAAGCTGGCGCCTGGCTGGGTTAGATGCTTTCCCAAGTTACTGCTGGTTGCAGGGCTGAAAACCCAAACCCAGGGCTAGGGCTGCACTGAATATACAAAGCTGTCAAAGCATGGATGGCCCCACAGCGGAGCCACCCCCTGAATCCTGCTGGGACTTTGAATCATACATTCATTTGCAAATCGTGTGCTAGCTACTGACAAAGACAAATAGATGCAGGTTCCTGCCCTCAGCAGGATGCCCTCCAGTGCCTAGCTGGAGAAATGAAGGCGCAGACTGCTTTGATGTGAAGGTCCATGGGAGTGCTCTCGGAGGAGGCCCCAACCACAGAACAAGGAGGAAGGCCTGGGTCCCAGCCCTGCCCAGGAGGCAGGACTGTGGGTGCAGTGAGAGCTGTCAGATGGGACTTTGTGCCTCACTGTCTGGCACTCACCTTCCTCTTTCTGGGAGCCAATATGCCATGTGCTCAGATCACACGTCCATTTCTCCATCATACGCACGCACTGAGCGTCTCCTGGGCATCAGGACCAGGGACAAAAGGGGCGAATACATGTGCTTCGACATATGTACTGTCAAGTGGGAAAAACAAGTAAATTGAAAAGTATTATTTGTACCATGTGAAATTGTCAATAGTTGGCCACTTCTTACCTTTTAAATGTCCATTTATGTGGTTCAATATTTTACCTTGTAGTGTAATAATCTGCTGTCCTGAAGAAAAGCTTGGGATGATATGGGAGCCCCAAAGCAGGGGCCCAATGCAGCATCCACACCTCCTCACCCCGTCCCGCACACAGCAGCATCCCTGGGTAGCACAATTGCTGGTAGAAACTACTAATAGTCATTTACCAAAATTATAACTAACTCCTTGAGCGCTTGCATCCTGTTGGGCACTGTTTCAAGCACTTTTCATAAATTAACTAAATCTTTCTAACCCCATGAAACGGGTGCTATTATTACCCCATTCTATAGATGGGGACATTGAGGAACATGGTTAAGTGGTCATGTGGCTCAAGGTCAGGCTTCTGACCCCACGTCAGGACCCGGAGCCTGTGCTCCCACCTGCTCAGTAGTGCTTTGCTGGGGACACTAGCTCCAAGACCACACAGGTGGGCATTTTCATTAAAGCCCTGCCTCTTGCTGTGAAGTGGAGATGTATGAGACAGCCACCCTCAGGGGAGGAAATCGCAAAGGCTGCCCATGGGCGCAGGGGAGGGGGGGGGAATGGAGTTGGGGGGGGGGGGCAGAGGCGCATCTTCACACACCAGGTAGAGAGGAGGGCCGCACCTGATCCCATTGGGCAGCCTGGGCGGAAGCTGGTAAGAGCTAGAGCTGAGAGAAGAACTTTGTAGGAGAGTCTGGGGACTGTGAGCACATGCAGAGCTTCCTGGGAGCTGGCGTCCCTGCAGTCCACAGCTGGGAAGGAGGCCACTCGTCACCTGTGCTCAGAGCACAGCCCTGGGCAGCGTTGTGTGTGGAATCCATTCCCACCCCATTGTCTAGCCAGTGCTGCCATTGCATTGGGCTTGGGTCCCCTTGAAGGCTCTTGCTGGTTCCAGTAACAATTCAGCAAATGTTCTTGAGTTTTCTAAGCATATTATTACATTATGTGCACATGATAATAATTATTATGCCTACTTCCAGTTACAGCTCTCATTTTAGCTTCCTACCTTATCATTTTGGCTAACCTGTAGGTTTGGGTTCTTCACTGGTAGCATTATTGTTTAAGATTAGTTAAATTTGTTTACCATAGTGTTTTATTAAACTGGGGGAGATGGATTGAGTTTTGAGCAAATGCAGGCAGTTGGGCGCCGAGGGGCCACAGCAGGAGCGAGCAGCCTGCAGGAGGTTGGGTGGGACTATGATGACCGCTAGGCTCAGATGCCGCGCCAAACAGTTGTCAAGCAGCTACTCTGTGGTGGGCATGGTGCTGGCCATTAAGAACGTGGCCCTAAACACAGCAGACACAGAGCTGCCCGCCCAGAGCTCCCCATGCCAGGATGACCCCAGAGCTCCCCGTGCCAAGATGACCAAGGAGAGAGAGAGGACAGAATGCATCTGAGAGGCATTTGCATAGTGAATCCTCTGCACTGGCCTTGTGGGGGGTGGAGGTGGGGGGGGGGCCTATCATTGATAGTGACTGTGTAAGCTTCTGAAATGTGTGACAATCTCTTAATCTAGAAAAAGGAGATGAGAGCAATGAGATTAGAACTTTTCAAAATTTATGAATGCTTTGAGAATATGAGTTGCAAAGAAATTAGCAGATATTTTAATTGTCTGCTCTCTCACTGCTGACACCAATCAGGCAACCTCTGAACTGTCTCATGATGACTAACATTTGCCTAAATAAATACTTTCCTATTTGCAAAGCTGCTCATCCCCCCGCCCCCCACTGTTCCCTTCAGTCCTCACAACCACCTCAGGGGGTTGCAAAGCAATTTCCCTGAGGTTAACACACTGGGTTCTTGGATTCTCACACCTCTTTTCCCCTCAGACCCTCAGACCAGCCACGCCTGTTGCTTCCCAGCATCCTTGATTTTGCGTGGCAGTTCCCTCTGCCCAGAGAGAAGCCCACCCCTCCGTGTTCCACCACAGAACCTCTGCTCCCTCCAGGGACCCCAGCGAGGTGGGAAAGGCCTTTGCACCCTGGGTGGTGCGAAGGCACAGAAGGCCTGGGCAGCCTGGAGTCAGAGTGCCAACAGGATGCACCTCAGGTGGCAGCAGGCCACACGCACAGGTCCTGCTCCACAGCTGAATCGGGTGTCACTGGCAGCAACACACGAGCTGACCTGCGTGCAGCTCAGGCCTTTGTGACTTCCTAGCTGTTACTCTCCGTGGGCCCCTCAGCCTCGTCCTAAATGCCCACCTTAGGAAAGGACCCAATAATATCCACTTTCAAAGTAAAGCGAGCAGTAGTGGCTACTGAGCGTAAAACACGTATCCAGGCTGCCGGCATATAACACAGATTGCTAAATAGAAGCTATTATTTTATTATTAAGACACTTACCTCATGGCAGGAAAACATAAAGACCCCTTTATCATCTTCATCACTGTTCCTGCTACTGCTGCCAGGATTATCTACATCCTCCCTTATTTCTACAGGGAACGCCCACCTGCTTTTCCCACTAACACAGCCCCTATCCTCCCTTGAAAATGATGTGGGAGGAGTCTTTTTTGTCATAGGCGGGAGGACAGCAAAGTGATGGAGGCATCAATCTCTCTTTTCACTGGGGCGGGACAAGCTGGGTCCTGGAGGTCAGACAGAGTAGATGCGAAAGTACAGGAAGGGGAACTGCATGGGCACAGGCCCAGAGGTAAGGAGAGTGGGGCTTAGCCAGGACAGAGGGTCGGCAGGAGTGAAATGGGTGCAGAGGGGAGCAGAGGCCACAGTTGGTGTCTTCTATGCAACCCACACTCTCCTAAGCCCTTTCTGTGCATTTACCTACCTAGTCCTCACAGTCAGCCCATTTTACAGATGAGTAAAGGGAGGCACAGAAACATGAGGTAACTTGCCCAAAGTCACAGAGCAAGGACATGTCAGTCTGTTTCCAGCGTCCATGCTGCACCAGGAAGGCACTGTTTCCTTTCCTCTGTGACACTGAGGCAGGTGTCCAGGAGCCAGGGAGGAAACAGGCTTCCAAAGTGAGAGGAAGCAAGCCACCTGCACCTGATGACCCGGCTGGGGCGGAGTGGACACTGAGTGGACGCTGACCCGGCTGGGGCGGAGTGGACGCTGACCCGGCTGGGGCGGAGTGGACACTGACCGGCAGGGGCGGAGTGGACGCTGACCCGCGTGGGCGGAGTGGACGCCGACCCGACTGGGCGGAGTGGACGCCGACCCGGCTGGGGCGGAGTGGACTCTGACCAGGCTGGGGCGGAGTGGACGCTGACCCGGCTGGGGCTGAGTGGACGCTGACCCGGCTGCGGCGGAGTGGACTCTGACCAGGCTGGGGCGGAGTGGACGCCGACCTGGCTGGGGCGGAGTGGACGCCGACCAGGCTGGGGCGGAGTGGACGCCGTCCCGGCTGGGGCGGAGTGGACGCCGACCCGGCTGGGGCGGAGTGGAAACTGACCCGGTTAGGGCAGAGTGGACACTGAGCTCTCTCTGCCCCTCCCAATGTGCACAGGTGGATTTTTAGAAGTTTCTAAACATAAAACCATTTCTGTATAATTAATCCTCCTTAACCTACATGTTACTGGGCTGTGTTCATCGGCTGGCGACACAAAAACCCCTTTTTCCAACAAGAGTAACTGCTTCCTGAGATGCCGGGCAATCAGACATTCTGGGCATGGCCTGTCCCTACCCATCCACACCCCTGGCACAGGTTCTGTCACATCAGCGCCATCTATGCTGGGGAAACGCAGGGCCCATGGGGGACAGTGTTCACCAGGACAGCGCCCTGGGAGGGCGTGCAGTCGGTAATGGGCACCAGTGAGCTTCCAATGTTTTTTTATTTTGTTTTGTTTATTAAATTTATTAGGGTGACATTGGTTAATATGATCATTTTAGAGGCCTGGCGCATGAAATTCATGCACTTGGGGAGATCCCCTCAGCCCAGCCTGCACCCTCTCCAATCCAGGACCCCTCAGGGGATGTTTGACTGCCGGCAGTCGGACATCCCTCTCACAATCTGGGACCACTGGCTCCTAACTGCTCACCTGCCTTCCAGCCTGATCACCCCTAACTGCCTCTGCCTGATGGCCTGATTGCCCCTAACTGACCCCCCTGCTGGCCTGGTTGCCCCCAACTGCCACCCCTGCCAGCCTGGTTGCCCCTCACTGCCTCCCCTGCTGGCCTGGTCACCCCCAACCGCCCCCCTGCTAGCCTGGTCGCCCCATGCAGCCTGCTTGTTCAGTTGTTTGGTCATCCCTTACTAACCCTCCTGCTGGCCTTGTTGCCCCAGGCAGCCTGTTGGTAGTTACTGTTACTGTGACGGCATCCCGGACAATTTGCATATTCCTCTATTATTAGTATAGATAGGTTTCAATATTACAATATCTGTATATTACACTGTGTGCTCACCACCCAAATCTTCTCCCATCACCATCTATTGGGACCCCCTTCACTTCCCACCCCCTTCCTTCTGTGTCCACCAGTTTCAATTTCCTTGTTTCAGTCTTGTATGTAGGTCTTTGATCCATTTTGAATTAATATTAGTACATGAGGACAAACTCTAATCCTGTTTCATCTTTTGCATGACCAATATCTCTGATGACTACAGATGCAAAAATCCTAAACAAAATACTAGCAAATCAAATACAACAGTGCACCAAAAATAAAAATACATAATAATAAACCATCATTCAAGGGGCACAAGGATGGCTCAACACATGCAAATCAATCAAACTAATACACCACATCAACAAAAGGAAGGATAAAATCATATGACCTTATCAAGAGATGCAGAAAAAGCATTTAAACATCCATTATGATTAAAACACTCAGTCAAATAGGAGTAGAAGACAAGTACCTCAACATAATAAAGGCCATATATGACAAACCCTCAGCTAATATACTCAATGGTGAAAAACTGAAAACTTTTCCTCTAAGATCAGGAACAAGACAAGGATGCCCACTCTCACCGCTCTTCTTCAGCACAGAGGCCTAGCCAGAGCCATGAGGCAAGAGAAAGAAATAAAAGGCATCAAAATAGGGAAGGAAGAAGTCAAACTGTCACTTTCTACAGAGACGTGATTCTGTATATAGAAAACCCTAAAAACTCTGCGAAAAAACCATTAGAAACAATAAACAAATACAGTCAGGTTGCAGGATACAAAATCAATGTGCAAAATCCATTGCCTTCCTAACAATAAAACTTCAGAAATGAACAAAAAATTCCCTTTGCAATTGCAACCAAAGGAATAAAATACCTAGGAATGAACTTAACAAAGAATGTGAAAAACCTATATACTGAAAATTATAAAACATTATTAAAAGAGATTGAAAAAGACATAACAAAATGGAAAAATATCCTGTGTTCATAGATTGGAAGAATCAACATAGATACAATGGCCATATTACCCAAAGCAATATACAGACTTAATGCAATACCCATCAAAATCCCAATGTCATCTTTTAAAGAAATAGAATGAGAAACCATCAGATTTGTATGGAACCACAAAAGACCTGAATAGCCAATGCAATCCTGAGAAAAAAGAACGAAGCCGGAGGTATCATGCTACCTGACTTCAAATTATACTGCAGAGCTACAATCATCAAAACAGCATGATATTGGCAGAGAGACAGACAAACAGATCAATGGAATGGAACAGAGAGTTAAGCTGTAACACCACATGTTATGGGCAGATAATTTTCAACAAAGGGGCCAGAAACACACAATGGAGTAAAGATAGTCTCCTCAACAAATGGTGCTGGGAAAACTGGAAAGCCACATGCAAACAAATAAGAACAAATAAAGCTGGACTACAGTTTGTCCAAATGTTCTTGAACACCTGGATCCCATGGAGCAGCAGTTGCCAAACTTTCGGACCTCACGGACCACCAGTTGGCAACCACTGCCATGGAGTATACCCCACAAGCCCTAGAGGGGAAGGGGGTAGGTCATGGGAGAAGTCATCGCCTCTCAGCACTTCTGCCGGCTCCTGTCAAGGGAGCTAAGTGCCAGCCCACGTCTGACACTTTCAACAAGGTGCATAAAGGGCGCTCTCTCTGTTCTTCGCCCCCCACCTGTCTCCCATTGGGACAGGAATAATAAGCCCTGTACTTAGTAAAACCCTTTAATGCTAAAGCCCATCAACAACGCTCCATTGCCTTCGGACAAAAGCAGCTCAAACTGAGCTGAGAAGCCATTTGACTGGTTCCTGTCCATGCTGCTTCTGCCAGCACCGCCCCCCCCCCCCCCCCCAGCTTACTCCCTGCAGGGACAGGCAGGGGGAGAAATGGGTGAGGCCAGAGGGACTTGTGGAGCGAGAGGGCAGCCTCAGGTGGAAATGTGGGCCCAGCATAGCCTCCCCTTCTGATTTTCAAAAGAAGCTCAAATCCTTGGTTGGACATGAAATCCTCCAATTTGTCATGGCAACTGATTAAAAAATCTTAAAGACGCATCTGCACCCTGGAATTCACCACACTAGCCTCCAACAGCATCTGTTCTCGCTCTCCTCCTGGCCATTAAGCATCTGTCCTCTGGTCAGCCTGCTCTGCTCCCAGGCCATGAGTTGACTCCCCCTCCACCTCATTTCACACATGCCCCTTCCTCCAATAAGCCTCCCATAACCCTCAAGGCAGGTTGTTGCCCTCCACGCCTTCCTTGCCTTCCTCGTGGTCCTGGGCCTTTGCCCTGGTTGTCTCTGCTCCTGCCAGGCTGGAGGTGCTCGGAGAGGAGAAAGGTTTGGTGTTACTGTGAAGCAGCTCACAGAAGGCACCTGCAATCAGAGGGAGCAGGTCTCTGACAGAAGAAGCGGCTTGGGTGGTCTTAGTGAAGTGCAACCCCCCCACCCCCAGAGCCTCTGGGTTGGGTGGGTGAGCACTCACTCTGTGCCAGAAACTCTTCAAAGCACTTGGTTTAATCCCCCAGAACCCCTGAGATGGTGCCAAGTATTCTCTTTACAGATGAGAAACAGCAAGGCACAGAGTATTCAGGAAATTTAGACAGGATCACAAATGGGCAAGCTTGTTTTACAAGTTCTTGTCTGAACTCTGCCGCAAGCTTTTGCAACAAGGATTCAGGATCTGGAGAAGGGGATGCACACAAATGGATACACTAGACAAAAAAATATAAATTTAGAAGGCATGGGGAGCCAGGTGGAGACCTTATTCTCCAGTGGAGAGGCTCTCTCAATCCCCAGACCCTTTAGCTTTTATTTACTAGAATACACATTTGCCCTTTAGCAAAGCAAACAGGCATATCAATGGTAAAGTTTGGTAAACAATAAAAGGATCATCAGGTTAGGGGATTGCCTTCAGTTATTTGGCCAAAGCAGGGCAATATTGTGCTGATTTTCAGCCCTTGCTGAATATCAAAGTCCATTAACCTTCCAACAGACTTCCTGAATAATTATGCTAACTACTTGTTGGTTTTAGCTCTGGCATTTCCCCCTTTTTGTTTCTTAATAATTTTAGAAAAGTGTATGCCATTTGCAGGGCTTGAGTCCTTTTAAGACTTTTAGATTCAATGAAAAGGATTGAGTTCTTTCATGTCCTTTTAAATTGCTGCCAGGCATTTAAGGAACTAGTTTGCAGTAGGCTCCTTTCTGGGCCATCAGTTCTTTGAGTCCCCTTCCCAGTCACGGTCCCCTGTGACATGACAGCAATGATATTCCAGTTCTGGATGGTGGACAAACGGTGGGCAATGGCAATGCAGGTCTGACCTTCTTTGGCTTTGCCCAGGGCAACCTGCACCGATGTACAGCTGATGACTGCTAGCATGGCAAGGCGTCTTTACCATCCCTCATCTCTGGACTGTTTCTCCTCTGTCTTGTCAGCATGTTGCTTGGGGCTACTGCTATCTGTGGTTGGAGTAGTCTGATCAGTTCCTCTCTCAGATCCATTGTTGCAGGAATCCACACAGGCTTGGAGGAGTTTTCTGGAAATACACAAGCATATCCTCGACCAAAGATCAATAAAGGGATCCTTCCATAAACTAGGCTTGGGATTTTTTTATTTAACCAGACCATTTTCCTTTGGCTTATTCTGACACCAGTGTAATTCCATGGGTGTCTTGCCATCATCATTACAAGTGAACAAATTTAAAGTAATTAAGGCTTGATGTGGTTTACTTACAGGAAATTTCTTCACTATAATTATTAGAGGATTAATTGGTTAAGACCTTATCTAAAAATCCCAATTTGAAAAACAAAAAGGGAGAATAGTAAAGAAATATCCTGTAAGTAAACTACATCAAGCCTTAACTACTTTAAACTTTAAAACCACCACATTCTTCCTTAGAGATAACATCTGAGGTTGCTGCTGCCGGGCTTTCCCCTTTTGCAGGGAGAAGAGCCACTGGCCCTTTCCTCCAGCAGAGAGCGCAGCCAGCCCTCTCCTCAGTGACTGGACCCTCATCATGAATGTATTTATAATTGTTACTGAAAAGCTCCACTACAAAGTCTTCATTTTAGTTACATTTATTTATTTATGTTTTTAACAAGTTTTGAGATTTTAAAGCTAATTATTTTTGGCAAATTCTGTAACAGAGATAACTTATTGACTTTCAGTGGCTTTAATGTTAACCTTGGAATGCGGTCCATTATTATTTAAGAATGACCCTTTATTATGGAAACACTAATCTTGTTGCCTAAACCCAGCCTGCATATTTTCCTTGTGTCATTTTTGCCATCTTTTAAAGAAAAACTATCGTGGGTTTATTCTATAGTATCCATAAAGAGGTGGGGCTCAAGAGGCCACCCCAAATTGGGCGGGGCTTCCCTTCTCTTAAGCTAGCCTTTTTCTGTTCACGGGTACAGAAATCCCAGACGTATCCCTAAATTGTGAGAAATGTCTCATCTATTCAAATGAAGGACTGGGAAATAAAAACATGGTGAAAATGAGACTTTTAATAGCATGCTTGGGAGTGGGCATCCATTTTACAGGATCACCAAAAGACCTAGTAATTAATGGGCTGGAGCCTTTTTTCAGTTACTCCCTTGGTCTAGGCCTAGGGAAGTTTCCTAGGACCTGTGTTATCAGCCGCATGTACCACTTGTATTCTTTCTTTTTACCCCCACATTCTGTTTGCTCTGGGGAAATTTAGTAATGGCCTGGCCATCTACTGTTTCTTTACTATTAAATTAAATTAAATTAAATGCATCTTAATAAACTAACAATAGACAACAAAGACAGATAAAACAACAATCAACAGACAAGCACCCATAACACATAGACAAGGCTTAATAAATCAGAGTTTTTTTCATGGATCTTTTCCTATTCTGTTCTCCATAGCATTGACTGGCCTCTAACATTATTTTGGCTAAAATATGGCATTATATGGTAATTTTCAGACAAAGCATTAAAGAGTCCTTTTGTAAAATGACTGGTAGCCCTATTTTCTCTAGCTGTTGAGCCTTCCCACACTAGAGGCAGAGGATCTGGGGCCTTAGGTATTACAAACTTTCGATCCACAATATGAATTAGGCATAATGCAGTTTGAACAAGAGCCCATCTAATTAAAGATGACAAGGGTACTTTCAGAGTACCTTTTGACATTTTAATTTCTTTATCCTTGAGTATACAAACTAAAAATTTACAATGATGTGTTTGCCTTTTACTCAAATTCTTCCCCATTATAGCTTGGCTAAAATAAAAGACATCCCCACCCACTTTATGGTTCATGACTTCCAATGTTGTCATGGGCTTTGTATGCAGTGATTTTTTCCACCTTTTCAGTGCTCCCACCTTTCTGGTGAACTTTCTTTGTTTTTCACTCCAGTGAATCTTCTTCTCCATGTCCCTTTTTGAGTAGCCAGATGTGAATGCTGCATCCATTTGTGGCTAGGGTTCAAGGTCTGGAGAAGGGGCTGCACACAAATGAATATACTAGACAAGAAATATAAATTTAGAAGACATGGGGGAGCCAGGCGGAGACCTTACTCTCCAGTGGAGAGTCTCTCTCAATCCCCAGACCCTTTAGCTTTTATTTACTGGAATACACATTTGCCCTTTAGCAAAGCAAACAGGCATATCAATGGTAAAGTTTGGTAAACAATAAAAGGATCATCAGGTTAGGGGATTGCCTTCAGCTATTTGGCCAAAGCAGGGCAATATTATGCTGATTTTCAGCCCTTGCTGAATATCAAAATTCATTAGCCTCCCAGCAGACTTCTCACATAATTATGCTAACTACTTGTTGGTCTTAGCCTCTGGCAGACCTCTTCACTTTTCTTTTTCTTTTTTTAATATATTTTTATTGATTTCAGAGAGGAAGGGAGAGGGAGAGAGAAAAACATCAATGATGAAAGAGAATCACTGATTGGCTGCCTCCTGCACGTCCCCCCAAACCCCCAAGGGATCAAGTCCACAACCTGGGCATGTGCCCTTGACCAGAATCGAACCTGGGACCCTTCAGTCCCAGTCCGCAGGCGACACTCTATCCACTGAGCCAAACCAGCTAGGGCCTCTTCACCTTTCAACAAAGAAAGGGGTCAGACTCTAAGAAAGAAACTCACATTCAATAGAAAAGTGAACAATATTTCTGAGCTCCAACTGCAGCTAGGCATGGCACTAGTACTTTTATATGTTAAGTTACTCGGGCTTCTTAAAAGCCCTATGGGAAGATGCCATTGTCCCCATTGCCCAGAGGAGGAAACTGAGTTGAGTAAATGGAGAATTGGAACTCAGATCCATTGGCCATCACAGGAGGTAACACAGGGGAGTTCCCAAGAGGCTACTTAGAATGACTGGGTTTAGAGAGAAGAAAGCAGCGGGAAAGAATAAGACCAGTCAACATGGATATATAATGGAAAAGCAGAAAAGTGACAGCAAGCAGATGAATGTTCCACAGAGAGGGCCTTGAGGAATCCATTATCCACTTATCCACCCACCCATCTATCCATCCACCTATCCATCCATCCATCTATCCATCCATCCACCTTTCCATCCATACACCCATCCATCCATCATCCATATATCCACCCACTCATTCCCCCCCTTCCATTCCCCACCCATCCATCCATCCATCCATCCACCTTTCCATCCACACACCCATCCATCCATCCATCCATCCATCCATCCATCCATCCATCCATCCATCTATCCATCCACCCACTCATTCACCCACCCTCCATCCCCCACCCACCCATCAATCCATCTATCCATCATCCATCCATCCACCCACTCATTCACCCACCCTCCATCCCCCAACCACCCATCCATCCATCATCCATCCATCCACCCACTCATTCAACCACCCTCCATCCCCTACCCACCCATCTATCCATCTATCCACCCATCCATCTGTCACTCTTTTATCCCACAAACATTGATGAAGTGCACACAGTTTTACGCCCTGATAGGCTCTCTGAGCAGTAAAAAGAGACACAGTCCTTGCCTTCCAGGAGCACCCAGGGAGCAGGTGAGAGAGATTTTGAATATCATTACAAAACTGTTTTAAATGCTTTATTCAATGAGATTCTTAACTCAGCCCATTGAGATCAGGGATGACTTTAAAATAAAAGGTCTGCCAATTGAAGGGTTGCAGGCAGGGAAGGCCTTCCAGGCAGAACTAGCCGTGCAATGCTAGGAGGAGGAAGGGAGCACTGCTCACTCAGGCACTGTGTAAAGCAAAGAGCAGTTGCATCTCAGGTTGCAGAGGAGCTGATGGTGTGGACTGTGCAAAGACACTGGCCTTGGGCTATAGCGTGGAGTCTTAAACCAGCAACCCACTGGCCAAAGAATGTGCATGTGTGTCCATGTGTGTATGTGTGCACATGTGTGTGCACATGTGTGTGTGTTGCTGGCAAGCCTCTGTTGAAACACTGAAAGACCTGCCACAGGTGGCTGTCCTTTCCTTCTGGGAAACCACAAGTGGGCCTAAGTAGTGACTGCCCTTGGAAGGGGCATGAGCTGTCGGTTCACGAAAGTCGCCCACATCCCCCTCACACATTGGTGTTATCTGCCAGGCCCCTGTCCCCAGGTCATGTGCAAGCCCTGGCATAGAGCTGTTAAAGGGAGCTTGGAGTTTAACATGAGCCTCAGTCTGTCTTCTGAGCACCCTGCACCCAGGGAGTGGGCTCCCAGGAGCCCGACACAGGCTTGGCACACAGTTGGGCATCACTACATTTACGTTGAACCGAATTAGATTCACAAGAAAGATTCTGGCACAAAACCTCTTTTCGGGCAGCTGATAGTCCTCACACAGTGAACACTGAGTTAATTCCCAATCACCGTGATCGCACTCCCGGACCCATTCCCTGCAGTAAACCCTTCATTGCTTCTACTCAAAACGCTAACCAGTCTTCCGCATGTCTGTGATGTTGTGTGAATCTATATCGTACTCATCCATTCGTTCATTTATTCGTTGGTTCAACAGATATTTCTGAAGCACCCATATATGCCAGAAATTATATAAGAGATTGATAATTTATTAACAATAATAAGCAAAACAGACATACTTCTCACCCTTCTGACTTACTGCTTAATAGTAACGATGGTAAAATTCATATGGCATGCATGGCACCAGGCACTGTGCTTGGCACTTCCCTAAACCATTTTTTTAATGCTGTGATGGGTACCATTAAGTCTGTGACGGGTGCCATGTCATCATGGATTTTAGAGGTGAGTAAACCGAGGCACGCGGAGGTGATGTCCACAGTCACACAGCTGGAGAGTGGGCCCTCGCAGCCTGGCCCTCAGTCTGTCCTCATTGCTGCTTGTCCTGCTGGAATGGCACTGGGAGGTGCCCACTGAGCCTCAGCATGCTGGTCATCGGGTGTGGCCAGCCCTGGCGCTGCCTAGGGCAGTGGAAACCCGGGAGGCAGAGGAGCTCCAACAGCAGGCTCTGACTCGTGCCCATAGTAACCAGTTTTCCCTGATGTCACACGTTTCTGCTGCTTCTTTTGAGTTGGAGGCACCCAATGCAGGACTAGCACTAGGAGGCAGCGGGTTTGCAGCCAGCAGCTGACGGCTGCAGTCTCCATGTGCAAGGCAGCCAGCTGTCCCGGGACGTGGTCCTAGGAAGAGACGCCTCAAGGAGAGCAGGCCAGCCAGGCCTCCTTCGCTCCTGCCATCCCTGGTCCTGGAGGGCTGCCCGTCTCCTCCTCCCCCAGGCCTCGGTGTGCTTTTCTAAATGCATCGGGAGCCCTTTTCTCTTTCTTGGCCCAAGAAGAGGCCTGGGCTTCAGGTCACATTTGCTGCTTATCATGCCACCCCCTCCCTCTCTGCCTTCCTCCCTGGAAGGGGGGACACTCCCCCCCAGCAGCCTCGCACCTTGAAGGGCACACAGCACATGCAGTCTGGCTGGAAGAAGGGGCCCAGAAGAATGTGTGACCTGCTCAGGGCACCAGCCCGCAGGGAGCGAGCGGCATTGCACTGAGACTCTAAGCTCCACGTGGGCCCAGTCCACATGTGTGTGTGTTCCTGTCTGCGGCCCGTTTCCGGCACAATGCCAGGTACACGGCGGGCGGCTCAGTGAATGCCATAAGGGAGTGCCAACGACCTACTTTAATTCTTCCAAAAAAGAGCAGCAACAGAAAATGCAGGCTTCAGCAGTGTGGTGACTGCGGGGGTGGGCATAGAGGGGATAAAAATGAAGGGAAAAATGAAACTAAAATAAAAAAATAATAAATTTAAAAAGGAAAGAAAATGAAGGTTTTGTGTCGGCTGTGCTTTGTATGCAAACTGATAGCTGTTTGCCCACAGCTAAACTATCTGCCCCTGTAGCCGCTGGGCAGGTGGGTGGTGCTGAGCCGAAGATGTTTAATCAAACAGCAACACTCCCAGCCGAGCCCCTGTAGCGTAGCCACTGACACCCCAGTGGGTCCCCTGGCACCCAGTGCCCGTCACTTTGGTCTGCAAAAGAAAAAAAAAGCCAAATGAGCCCCTGGTGCACACGGCAGCCACCAGCTGGGAGTGAGGGGTGGGTGGTGTGGCTGGACACAGCCCCTCGGATGAGTACAGTGAGAGTTAGCCAGGGGGTGCCATGCGATGCCGGGAAGAGCAGAGGACAGGGTCTCGGTCACGTGCTGTGGGTTTCAAGAAAGTGATTGATCCTCAGGCACAGAGATGAACTCACTGTCTCTCTATCCCCTAACCCCAGGCGGGAGTGGTGGGCATTCTCACAGGCCCTGCAAGGCCTCCCAGGAATCCCTCCCCAGACCCCATGGCACAGCCTGCCAGCTGATAGGCACTGTTTGTTTTTTCAAAGGAAAAAGAGGGATGAACAGGTGCACCTATGGCTAATGGTCCATTTCCTCCAGCTAATCTGGAAGCATCTGGGTGAGCAGGGGCATCGAATGGGCTCTAGCGGTTAATACATTGGGTATGGCTGATGCTTAATGTCTGATTGGCCAGGCTCTTATCCACTGAGCTTCGGTGTTCAGGTCTCTACAATGGGGATATATTTGTTTAAACAGGAAAATAAACAAATTTATTTTGATAGCAATAAAAATACAATTAACTGCTTTGTCTTTTCTGGGGGAAAGCAAACTACATGGCTAATTATAAAAATACCCTAGGAAAGACTCTTGGTCCACTTTATTTTATTTTTTATTGTTGATAGTATTACAGATGTTCCCCATTTTTCCTGTTTCCCCCCTCAACCCAGCCCCGGACCCACCCCCTGCCTTCACAGGTTAATCTCTTCCTGTTCTCCCAGCCCCACTCCCCTGAGATCTGTCAGTCTGTTCCATATGTCCAGGTCTCTGGACCTATTTTTGTTCTTTAGTTTATTTTGTTGATTAGATTCCACACATAAGTGAGATTATATGATACTTGTCTTTCTCTGACTAGCTTATTTCACTTAGCATAATACTCTCCAGGTCCCTTCATGCTCTCTCAAAGGGTAAGAGATCCTTCTTTTTTATTGCTGCATAGTGTTTCATGGTGTAAATGCATCCCAGCTTTTTTATCCACTCATGTACTGATGGGCAGTTGGCTTTTTCCAGATATTAGCTATTGTAAATTGTGCTGCTCATAGGGGTGCATACATTCTTTCTGATTGGTGCTTCAGGTTTCCTAGAATATATTTCCAGAAGTGGAATCGCTGGGTCAAACAGCAATAACATTTTTAATTTTCTGAGGAAACTCCATACTGTGTTCCACAGTGGCTGCACCAGTCTGCATTCCCACCAGCAGTGCATGAGGGTTCCCTTTACTCCACATCCTCGCCAGCACTTGTCATTTGTTGATGTGTAGATGGTAGCCATTCTGACAGGTGTGAGGTGAAACCTCATTGTCGTTTCTCGCATGATTAGTGAAGTTGAGCATTTTTTCATATGTCTACTGGTCATCTGTATGTCCACTGTGGAGGTTTTTTTTTTCCTCATCTTTTAATTGGATTGTTTGTCTCCCAGGTGTTGAGTTGTATGAGTTCTTTATATATTTGGGATATTAACCCTTTATCAGATGTATCATTGGGAATATGTTCTCCCATACAGTGGGCTCCCTTTTCCTTTTGTTGATGGTTTCTTTTGCTGTGCAGAAGCTTTTTGGTTTGATGTAGTCCAATTTATTTATTTTTCCTTTTTTCTCTTGCCCTAGGAGGTGTACTGGTAAAAATACTGCTACGAGAGATGTCTGAGATTTTACTGCCTATGGTTTCTTCGTGGATTTTGATGGTTTTGTGACTTACATTTAAGTCTTTTATTCATTTTGAGTTTATTCCTGTGTGTGGTGTAAGTTGGTGGTCTCATTTCAGTTTTTTGGATGCATCTGTCCAGTTGTTATAATGAGATATTGATAGTATTACCTACTAATGTCATGTGAGGATTAGATTTAATGCAAGTAATGCCTCTCCCAAGTGACCTGCAATGGTAAGTGCTCAGTCAAGGGAACTGTGGTTAATAAATGTACCAGTTGCTGTTAAGTGTGCTCAGCTCTTGTGTAACAGGTGTGATAAGTGGGTAATTGATTCCTTTGTGTCCAACCTCAGTCTTCTTCTCACCCCTCCTGAACCTCAGCCTTTCTCATGAACACCCAGGGAGTGGAAATGATACACATGCTATTAGTGAGGCGTTAACCTGGATAGTTAATCCTATATAATTAAAGGCTAATATGCAAATTGCCCCCTTGACTGGGAGTTCAACCAGAAGTTTGACCAGGGGGTGGGGCCGACTGGCCAACTGCCTGAGGCCCCTCCCCATGGTTGGCTGTTATAGTAATCATTATGGTACTTAATGTTAGGACCTTAGAATGTAAGGCTTAAAGCATGTATCCCTGTGTGGACTGTTACAGTAATTATTATAGTACATAATGTTAGATATAGGAATACTGTGTGAGACCCAAGAATGCACCCTTGTAACACTTATGCACTCAGTAAACAACCTATCTGATGGGAACGCCCAAAGCCTGTACACAGCATAGATTAGCAGACCCCGGGTGGATCCACATATGGCAGCCGCTGATAACACACACACCAGCGAGGACCACGTCTACAGAGGGGTATATAATCAGACAGTCTGATCAACTCAGCAGCGCATAGCTCTCCTGTCACCAGAGCGTGAGGACCTGTGTGTGCTCACGTCTCAGTTCCCAGCACGAAACTCTGCCCAATTAACTGTCAATCGACGAGGGAGACAGCAGTCAACAGCGCCGTCTATCCCTTTGTGTGTGTCAGCGAGCATCGCCGGGTGGATCCTTCCCAGTGTCTGAGGCCCATCAGGGACTGGTAAATAAACCCCCTGTGTGCTTGCATCTAACCTGTTTGTCTGTGTGTAATTCTCCAGCTTGGCTCAGATCTTGGTGCTGTCTCTGTGAAAGTGTCTGACTAGAAGGTATTGGCGCAAGCCTCAAGCGGATGGTCCAGACCACCTGTGCATGTCCCACTTAGGAGCAGCACCTATATGGGAACCCCCCGCACCTCGACATAGGTGACGGGCCTTAAATATATAAGAAATAGAAGCTTATTTGGGACATTGGCCCTACCCTCGATCAGCTCTGATGGGGGCAGGCTGGTCAGACCCCACCCATGCACGAATTCATGCACCAGGTCTCTAGTATTAGATAGTAGTTCATGAAGATGTGAGCCCAGGCTGAATTCGGGGTACGCCCGGGGCAGCCTCCAGCGGGTCTGAAGGACCATGAGGCCCTCTCTTTCACACTCTGCCTTTGCACATGCTGTTCGCTCCTGCAGAGCCCTGTGGCCCATCTGCCCGTTAGACTTTCGCCTTCACCGGACGTGAGGTGTGATCCTGTCATTATTATTATTGCTTCACTATCGACTGGACTGTTTTTGCAGAGCAGGGAACGAAAGCCCTGGGATGAGGGCTGGTCCCTGGGCACATGGGGTCCATGTCAGATCCCAGTCTCACCTGAGGTAGCTCCCCTGCCTGCCCCCACTCACCCACCACAGCCAGTTCTGTGCCCCTGGTAACCAGCTGCAGGAAAAACACCTCATGCCCCAAGTCTCTGCCTTGGGCAAGTGGGTGATAGAAACAGGGAGGGCACTGGCCTGTGGCAGTGGCTGGAGCTATAACCCTACAGTGGGAGGTGGGAGGGGGGAGGTGGGAGGTGGGAGGTGGGAGGTGGGAGGTGGCAGGTGGCAGGTGGCAGGTGGCAGGTGGGACCGCTGCCCCTGGAAACCCTTCCTGCTCTGCGAGGGGAGCCGCAGACAGAGCCTCCTGAGGATCCCGCTCTCTCAGCGGCGAAGGCCGAAGGCCAAGCGCCAAGTCCTGCCAGCACTGCCTTTCATTTTCCTTTCCTCCAGGAGTGGAACAGGAAGCTGTGAAGGAGGTGATGACTTCCAAGAGGCAGCGTCCCCCCATGCAATTCAGTCTCCTGTTCCCACCTGATCTGCACAAGGGGCAACTGAAAGAACCACTGGGACTGCCCCTGGTGTGGAGGGTCTGTCTGTATGTGTCTGCAAGTCCTGGGGGCTGATTCTTCGGGTGCAAAGGAGCAGAAGACAGGCAGCTGGAGGAGGAAGGATGCACTTAGGTCAGGGGGCAGGGTGAAACGGGCGGGTGGCTCTCTTTGTGAAATTCACAAGGACCTACCTACTCAGAGGGCAGAGATGGAGGGTTTGCAGAATGTAGTCCCAGAGTTTACTCGCTGAGATCAGCAGGTCCCTGTCCTTCCGAAGACCTGTGTGGACCAGGGACCAGCCGTCAGGGCTGCTCGGTCCAGGTGCCTGCCGATGCGGGAGGAGGTCTTGGTGTCTGACTTAAATCTCTGGTGCTCGGGCCTGAGCTCTTTGCTTACAAACCCTCCCAGCTGCCTTGGGAAGGAAGGGGAGGAGGGGGAAATACTGTCGCCCTTTGAACAAGTATTTTTACTTTGGGGAGTTTATTCAACAGAAATAGATAAAGATGCTTAATGAAGGTCTGCAGTGGACAAAAAATAAAATCAGCAATGTCTGGCCCTGGGTGACTATTCCGTGAATATTACTAACATAGAAAAAAGTCCCTGGTTTATTTATAACAGAAAACAATCGGGTGCACACAGTATTGTATTGTACCCCACAAGTAAATACTCAGGACGCAAGACCAGATCGAGTCATTTAATAAGCTGGCCACTGAGAGGGAGTTATGGCTCCAAATCTCCCAGTCCCGAAATGGTGGCAACATCATGCTTCTATAGGCAAATATTACAAAGGTATCGATTACATCTTTGGGTTTGGAATGAGGAGCCTGCTTTGCACAAAGCAGTTACAGAAGTGAAATTGAGCAAGTTAGTTAACTATAAAGATTAATTATAGTTGTGGGCTCCGGATCACTGAGTCAACCGGAACGCATTATCTGTGGCCACTGAGGCCACTGAGGGTGATTGTGCTGTCCTGGTGCCCAGGAACAGAAGAATGTGCTTCGATGACCAGTGAGATCACAACCAATGGGATATTCACACCACCAACAGCGAAGGATTTAATCGGGGACAGCACATATAAGTGCTGGGGTCCAACCCCAGCAGGTCCAGGGGTCCCAAAGGTGTGGACGGAGTCGGCGAAGAAGGAATGACACGGAGACAGCGTTCAGTTGATCAGCAGCCTAGCCAGGATCTCCAGCCAAGTTCTGGTCTCGATCTCCAGAGAGGTTCTGCTTCCATGTTCTCTTGCTAGGTTCTCCAGCCAGGTTCAGTCACCAGGTTCTAGTCAGGCTCTCTTGCCAACCTCTGCAGTCAGGTTCAGTCCAGGATCCCTTGCCATGTTCTCTCCAGCGAAGTTCTTCTGTCTGTAGGTTCTGTGTAGGTTCTGTCTTCTTGGCTCTGTGTTCTAAGTTCTGTCTCCTCCTAAGTTCTGTGTTCTGAGTTCTGTCCGTTGTTGTCTTGTTGCATCTGTATTTATACCAGTTGATTCTAATCCTGTCAATTTCTATTACAAAGGTTAGGGCGTTTCTTATCTCCATTCCAGGGAGTAAAGATTATGTAGCTTAAGCATGATTGTTCGTAGTTAAAGTGATTAACTACCCGCCTGGCACTTAGTTAAGGAGTTTCATCCCCTCCCTAACTTCAGGGGAAAATCCCTACCTGGGGATTCAACCTTTCTCGGAGAGGTGACCTTGGTTAAAACACAGCGCCAAGAAGGTGAGCAAACATATTAAGAACAGTATTCCATATATGCCAGGTCCCTTGAAACAGCAAGGATGGACCGGCTCCCGGCATATAAGTTCGAAAATCAAAGTAACTTTTCTGTTGTTAAACAAAGCAAATAAGTACAGAAGCCAAACAGCAGGGTTAGAGTTAAACTGCAGTTTCTATCTGATGACTGCTACCAGACTTCAGCAGGAGCGTTCGGCGCTGGCTGTGCGGGCTAGTCTTTAGAATGTGGGCACATCAGCACCCGAGGACATCACCCCATGGGTAACAATGCTGAGCTAGGGCCGCACAGCGCACCGCTCCCAGGGGCTCCCAGCCACAGCTGATGCCCGCGGGGGCCACAGGGAGGCAGCCACTAGGGTCCCCTGCCCAGGCCGGTGCCCTGTCTGCTGAGTCACCAAGCCACCCGGCTCTCACCCCGAGTCCCTGGGCATGGCCTGTCCATGTGGGTGGGCGACGAGCGGGGCCCAGGGGCGCTGACCAGCGGGCCGGGCGGGCCTGCGCCTTTGCAGTGGAAGTGGCAGCTCCTGTATCACCCAGGGGACCAGGCCGGCTGACGGGCTGGCGCGCCTCTTGCTGGGTGGCCTCGGTCACTGGCCGCCACGGGCGCCGACGCTCAGATCTCGCAGCCTGGGAGCGCCGCTCAAGGCGGATGCCGGGTAAAGCTGGCTGCGAGCGCTGTGCACGGACGAGCCTGCTTTCATGGTGTATTTTCCTTTTGTGATTGAAGGCATCGTTTTCAAAGACGGAAAAGAAAAAGAACCCGAGTAGCACTAAGAGATATACACTCGGAATTCGCGCCTCCCCCCCCCCCCCCCGGAAATGCTCTGGAGCCCTGGGCCCCTCCGGCGGGTCCGGTGGGTCCGGTGGCCACTCCCCTAGCCCTGGCGCTTCAGCACAGCCCGCTGCAGAGGCGGGCAGCCGTCCCGGAATGTGACCGAGAGGCTCTGCGGGCGCAGCTCACACCTTCCCATGACGCCCGGACAGAGGGCCGCCTCCCTGAGGCTGAGGACCCGGGGCCCGGTGCTGGCGGGGCCAGCTCTCCCAGGGGCTTCGAGTCTTGGATTAGCTGGCGAGGGAAACTGAGGCAGGACCGCAGTCAGGGCCTGGGCTTCTGCTCCCGCACAGCGCTCCGCCCACACCACCCCTGTGTTTGGGGGAACGCGTGCCTCGGGGAGGAGACTGTTTTTGATGCGGGAATTACAGCAAACGCCGCTCCTTCCAGTTAAACCTCCACCTTCTCGTTTCCTTTTTAGAAAATCGATGCACCAGCGGGCCTCCTCGCCCCGCGGGCCCCAGGTGCACAGGTCTGTCTCCTGCAAGGACCTCCGGGGTGGCCTTGGAGGGCCCCGGGCAGCTACCTGCACAGAAGCACCGGAAACGCAGGGCCTGTGGCTTAGTTTCCCAGAAGAGGCAGTGAGCAGAGACCTAAGGAAATGTCAGCTATGGATACCGAGCGTTTGGGTGACGGCTGCGTGATGGCGGCATAGACGGGACAGAGACATTTGAAAGCGTTTGATGGAGAAGTTTAGCAGCACCCGTCAAGCAGGGTTCAACTGGGGGTGAGAGACAGTGGTGAAAAGTGAGGATACATATAACATTCTTTTCTGGGGAGACCCTAGCATCTATTCATTCCTGCCTCCTTAGGGCTGCAGGCAAGGTGGGGTGTGAGAGAACGTGGGCATGGCTCAATGGATAGAAAAAATAGGTTCTGAGGAATGAGGTGCTTTTCTAAGTCAGGGGGACAGGATCCCTTTCCTCCAGCTGATAACCTTTCTTATGACCCAAATCAGCCGAGCAGAGTTTGGCATGCCTTAGAGTCAGGCAAGCTAGAGTCGCCTGCTCCCTCCCCCACCCACTCACTATGTGGCTTTGGGCAAATCCCTGAAAATCCAAGCCTTACTTCCCTCCTCTGTAAAATGGGGATGTAAGCATGACAAGAGGCCTCCTTTCTCTTCCATGATTCCCACCTCAGGGGCTTTGCACTTACCGTTCCCACTGCTTGGGATGCTGTTCCCACATACATGTACGTGTAATGTCTGTGCATATATAAACACATATTGACATGTTTGTGTACCTGTGTGCATGTCTATATGTGTATATATAAATAGATCTAGACATATATAGATGTGTGTCTATTTGCAGAGATATGTCTATATATGTTTGTATTATGAATAAACAAATTGTAGCACATTTACACACAGGAATGCCACATAGCTGTTAAAAGGAGTGAAAGAGATCTATAAGTACCCAAAACACACAGGCCTCAAGAACTAACGTTGAGTGAAAAAAGTAGCTGGGTGGTGGACTCAGTAAAAGAAAGTAAGAGCAGACAGCATGGCCCTGAGACTCTGGCTGCCCCTGAGGGAGCAAGAGGAGGTAGGAAAGGATGGGAAAGAGGAGGGAGGGAAAGAGTGGGACTGCAGGGCCCCAGCCGGTGTGGCTCAGTGGATAGAGCGTCGGCCTGCGACTGAAGGGTCCCAGGTTCAATTCTGACCAAGGGCATGTACCTTGGTTGTAGGCTCCCAGCCCTGGTCAGGGGCATACAGGAGGCAACCAATCAATGTGTCTCTCTCACATCAGTGTTTCTTTCTGTCTCTCCATCTCTCTTCCACTCTCTCTAAAAATTAATGGAAAAAATATCCTCGGATGAGGATTAAAAAAATACAATTAAAAATATATTTAAAAATACAGAATGGGCCTTCAGGGAGAAAGAGAAGGAGGGAGAGAATGGGCCTGTGGGAATTTGAGAGGACTTCAGCTGTGTGGATAGAGTCATTTCTTTAAAAAAAAAAAAAAAAGAACAGAAGAAAATATGACAAAATGTTACAGTTTGTTTAACGTGAATGCACTGGGGTATGTATATTTCATATTTTAAAAGGAGGGAGAGAAAGGAAACGAGATTCCAGCCCCCATTGCAGCTTTGCCACTGGACATCAGACAGAGGACATAGGTTCTTTGAGGCCAGTTCTCACAGAAGGATGAGTAACGCTCAGAATTCAGGGCCCTGCGAGCGGGTGGCAGAGGCGTCTGAGGGAGGGACAGGGCGCGGTGCCAAGTGGCAGGAGTGTGAGTCCCAGTGCCTTTCCAGAGGTGCCCTATGCAGAGAGACATTTGTTTTCAAAACTGATCAGGAATCATGTGGGTGCAGCTTCAAGCAAATGTGACGCCAAGAGAAATAACAGGTGCTACTGTCCCAGCACACACTCTGCACCGCAGGCACGGACACGCCGGCACAGGTCTGCGCCGATGGTGCTCGCCCCACCGAGGGCGCACGGGTGGTCGAAGCTTTACTTTCCTCTGCTGTTATTTTAAATTATGTGCCATGTGCGTAGGTCACCTGCTCAGAAAACAAACTCATTTATTTATTTGTTGGCAGTATTATTTTTAAATTAATTGAAAGGCCACGATCTTGTCCGTTCCTTCCATTCTAAACCTACTCAAAACGCAGAGGCCCTGAGTCCCATTTCTAAAAGGTTCTCACGGGGTTGTATAGTCAACCTCCTCCCTGAACACCCAGCCCCATGCTGCCTTGAGGTCGCACAAAGGGAGGAGAGGGTGTGAGATTGGTGCTTAGGGAAGCTGGGCAGTTCCCTCAGCTCCCTGGGCCCGGGGCACTCCTGAAGGGCGCATGGGGCAGCCCCACCGGCTCTATGAGAGGAAAAGTAAGTTCAACATGAGCATCAAACTGTGTCAAAATAGCACCCGCACATTCACGGGAGGTGTGATTTGCCGGGCAAACGTGATCTCTCCAAAGCCTTGGCTCTGTCTCCCCCACTCTCACAGGAGGGCCGGCCGCCTGTGCCCGGGCCCCCTGCGGCCAGGGAGACCTCTGGCTTCCGAGATAAAGCAGGTCCTCTCTCCCCGCAGCGAACATTCTGACGGTGATCATCCTGTCCCGGCTGGTGGCGCGGAGGCAGAAGTCCTCCTACAACTACCTCCTGGCGCTGGCCGCCGCCGACATCCTGGTCCTCTTCTTCATCGTGTTCGTGGACTTCCTGCTGGAGGACTTCATCCTGCGCACCCAGATGCCCGCGGTGCCCAACCAGGTGGTGGGCGTGCTGGAGTTCTCCGCCATCCACACCTCCACCTGGATCACCGTGCCGCTCACGGTGGACCGCTACATCGCCGTCTGCCACCCGCTGCGCTACCACGCCGTGTCCTACCCCGCGCGCGCCCGCAGGGTCATCGCGGGCGTGTACGCCGCCTGCCTGCTCACCAGCGTCCCCTACTACTGGTGGCCCGACCTCTGGGCGGAGGGCCACGCCAGCTCCGCCGCGCACCACGCGCTCGTCTGGGCGCACTGCGTCACCGTCTACCTGGTGCCCTGCTCCATCTTCTTCGCCCTGAACTCGGCCATCGTGCGCCGGCTGCGGCGGAGGAGCGCCCTCCGCCTGCGCGGCTGCCCCGCGGGCCGCACCACGGCCATCCTGCTCGCCATCACCTCGGCCTTCGCTGCGCTCTGGGCGCCGCGCATCGCCGTCATCCTCTACCACCTGTACGGCGCGCCTATGAGGAACCGCCGGCTGGCGCACGTGGTGGCGGACCTGGCCAACATGCTGGCGCTGCTGAACACGGCCGCCAACTTCTTCCTGTACTGCTTCATCAGCAGGCGCTTCCGCGCGCTGGCGGCCACCACGCTCAGGGCGCTGTTCACCTGCCGCAAGCAGCCCGCGCAGTTCCCCGCCAGCCACAACTTCTCCATCACCAGCAGCCCCTGGGTCTCCCCCGCCAACTCGCACTGCATCAAGATGCTGGTGTACCAGTACGACAGGGATGGTAAGCCTGCCAGCGCCTCCCCGTGACCGCGAGCTGATTCAGGCCGGGGTAGGAGGGCGGCGACAGAGGCTGCCTGCCTCCAGGGGCTGAGCAGATCAGACTTCGGGTGAGAACAGACAGAGGAGAACAAAGTTTGCACTTGCACCATTATTGTCACAAAGGCACCGTGACAGCTTAAGTCCCTGCCAGTTGAAGGTCGTGTCATCACCCTGTGGCCAGTAAGGACGGGGTAGAGACACGTGTGAAATAGTCTGTGACTTGGCCCTGTCGACAGTCACACTCACTGGAACTGTATGTGGCGCATGAGGCACAGTACCCCTAGCTGAGCCACTCTTCTTCAAAGAGCTGGGGTCACCCGTCACTTCCCAGTGCTCTTCCCAGCAGCTAGCAGTGCTGACCAATTTGGGATTTTTCTGGGGTGCCCTGTGTCCCAGAGAAGTTGTGGTTTTGGAGTGGCCCCAGCACTCGTCTCTGCAAAACGAATCTGTGAGAACAGGGTGGTATCGTGTCAGCACCCTGTGGCCAGTAAGGATGGGGTAGAGACATGTGTGACCCTGGCCAGAGCTTCTTTGGAAAGACTCCAAACCAACATCACTCTACCCTCAGCCTTTGAGGTCCGAGGCACAGTCTTTCTGTTCACCGTGATGTGGACACTATATCCAACTCCTTCAACGCAGAAACCCTACTGCTGCATGGCGGAGAGGATGGTTTCTTGAGCCCAGAAGAAAAAAGCCCACTTTGCCATTGTTTCAGTTCACCCGTGTGAGCTGTGTGCAGTCCTGTTAGTCGAACAGCTTCCTGCTGCAGCCCTGCTGCGCTTCCTGGAGAAGCCTTTCGCACACAGCCGCCATCGCCTCCTTGCTTGCTGAAGCCCCCACCACCTCCTTTTAGTTGAAGTGACTTCTGAGCTGGATTTGATTTTTGAGGGCCAAGAGCTGTAGCTCTCCAAGTGTGAAGACAGGATTCTCTGCTTTGCCCACAGGCCAGCTGGCTTTGCCATCCAGCCACACATGCAGACACACACTTTGCAGTCACACATGTACAGGCACACACATGCAGTCACACGTGTACAGGCACACACCTGCAGGCACACACATGCAGGCACAGTTGACATGGTGTCCGTGTTGTCCACTTGTCTGCCCTTGGATGCACATGGCGCAGGATGGTGGTGAAGCTATTTAACCCAGATCCTTTGCAAAATGATAAAATATAAATTTATGTATTTATTCTCCCCTTGCCTATCCAAGGCAAGAACAGTACGAGGTGGTAATTAATAGCAGCTTCCCTGGAAATTACCACTCATGCGTGTGCACACACACACACACACACACACACGAGCGCATACACACAGTTGACTATATTAGCTTCTGTGTATCTAGTGATGTGTTTGAAAGGAAAAACCACACTGGAGCTCCTCTTATTCCACCTTTCGTTCTCTCTCAGATTCCCTGTTCTGGAGGAAATCACCTGAACAGCTTTGGAACTGCGTAATAGTCTTCGTGACCAAACAAACAGCAGACGGTCTGCCTGAACCCTTGGTTCCTCGGCATTTGTTTCTATATTAGAAGACATGTCCCCCTTTTCCAGGGAATTGGATGCGTGAGCGCAGTAGTGAGCGCCCAGAGCCACAGAAGCCCTGAACGTCAGCCGGTGCCCTCAGTACTGACTTGGTGTAATTTTAGGTCATGCTAGTCCTGATGATCCTAATTCCTGCTCCTTTTTACTAGTCGCAGTAGAATATCATCTTACCCAAAGTTTTGATATGAAAGTCAGTGCAGAAAACAAAAACCAGCAGAGCCGAAGCCGCCCGCCGGGCAGCACCCTCTGCAGGGAGCCCTAGTGGGGCCATATTCTATCCTTAGAACAACTGGACACAGCAAGTCTTGCTCCAGCAACGAACAGCTGCTGTTCTTCAGTCTGAGGACAAGATAGAACTGGCTTGTGTTTGGGGACACAAGGTCTGACTCTACAGTATGTGAGAATGTTAGGCTCAGTGGCAGGCTCCCTTTAGCAGAGGCTCATACAGCCATGAGACTGGGGAGCAAGCAGGTTCCTGCCACTCTCCCCAAGGCACCTGCGCCCGAGTGGCATGGCGGGTAGGCTCCCACACACCTGAAGTTGCATTTCTCTGTTTCTTTTTTGCTAAGCATGTGTAGTCAGATGTGTGTTCATTTAACATGTGTATGAGGAGATTCCACCACACTTCCTATGAATAAACATTGACCTACACTTACATTTATAGTAGCCCGTCATTCTGAACATGCCAGCTTGAGCATATGTGAACGGGCCGCAATGCAATGTCCATGAAGGTTAGGCAGTTCCTTTTTTAGAATGCATGCAAGATGGGAGAGGTACGTGTGCGCTCAGTGCTCTCCGCTCCATGGTTTGAGTTACACGTGAGAGGTCATTGCTGATGTTTAAAAGTAAAAGCTGGGCGTGCGTGTGAGGTGTTTTCCTTGTTCACTCACTTGTCACTTCTGTTAACAGTAGAGGCTGCACCAAGTAGCCCTGTGACCCCTTCCTTCTGACTGTATTTTGTATTTTGATAAAATGATATTTAAAAGAGGTCTAGTTTTTAAATTTTTCCTTTTGCATTGTTTATTTATATTTTTCAATTACAGTTTGCTTTCAGTATTATTTTGTATCAGTTTCAGAGTTAGACAATCACATACTTTTCAATCACATAATTTCCCCCGGCACCATATATAGTTACCACAGTATTAATGACGCTGCAACATTAAAGTACAAAATGCTGTACTTCACATCCCGATGCTATTTCATTACTGCCCATTGCTACTTCTTCACCCTCTACAGACGGTCTGATTCTTGTAGGCACTCTGCAGTACTGTCTTTTGACTAAAATGCATATGAACACCTGTTGGGTTAGGTTGATACATGTCTCCTAAATGCATTTCAAATAATCTATGGACTTCTAATTTATTGTTATTTTCAAGTTATTATTATTTATAGTAATAATTGTGGGCAATAACGAAAAGGTTTTTTTAAAATTTTGTCTTTTCCTCAGGCCAGTTTGTAAATAAAGCCTTGCATTGTGAAGCTGCCGTGTAAGCAGCTGCTGCTGACAGCACCAGGCACCTCCCTCCCAGGTCTCTGCGGTGCCGCTAGCTGCCTCTTGTTCTCTGTGTCTGTGTCCTTCTGGACACGCAGTGATGCTCCATGCTCCAGACACACGCACTGTGTCTTCTGGCTGAACAATGTGAGGACTGACATGTCTTGTGGGGAAGGAAATGAGGAGGATGAGAGACAAACCATAAAAGCCAGGAAACGAGAGGGCACACACTTCATTCTGCAAACACTGCAATTGGAGAAGATTACTTTGCACAGTTGTTCCTCCTTGTCCAACGGGGAGGCCTATTTGAAGTGAATATAAGACACTAAAGTAGGCTATTCCAGCTCAAGTAACGGATAGAGTATTATAATAGAAAACCAGGAATTTTCATATTTTCTTAATTAGAAAATACATTGTATTTGGACTTGTCTCTATTATAATAAATTCTAATATGGTGCACACGTGGTGTTTGGTATTTGCCTATATGTTCAAGCCCTTGCAGAACACTGACTCAAATTGTTTCGATGAGCATCTTGCTTATACTTCATTCTGATCCAGCCTACATCCTGGTGAGTCAGATATATTTCAGAATTTAAGGCCGCTGAACTCAGATTCCAGCGGTCCTGACTTAGGCAGCTTGCTTGGTTTAAATCTGAATGCTCTTATGTCCACATCTTCTCTGTGCCTTCCAGACAGTCAGAGCTCATTGTAGGTAGAAACCTAGCATAAGGCTAAGAGCTTAGACTTAGAAGTCAGACAATCATAGGTTCGTGGCCCAGCTCCACCATTGACCAGATGTATGGCCGTGAGCAAAGCCCTGAGACCTCTGAAAGGCCATCCTCAGGCAGAAAAATGGTGCACGAGTTAATTTTTTCCCAGTTGCCTGCAAGGTATGTATGAGCTTTCATGGTCAGTAAGCCAAGGTTTTGAGTCCATTATTCTGAGCTATAACTTTGCCGGCTCTGCCACTTCCTAACTGCATGGCCCTGGGCAATGTTCTCAATCTCTCTGGGTCTCCGTTTCCCCTCCTAAAACAGGGGTAACAATAACCCAGGACATACTGCATGGGGCAATTACTAGCAGTAGAACTAAAAAGAGCCGCCAAGTGTACATCCTTTCCCAGGAGAGGATGCGGGGCCCAAAGAGTTAATGATTTTGTCCAGAGTAGAAGGCAGGTCACCTAACATTCTATCCTCCCGACTCTGCCTCATTGCTTCCACGATTCTGACTCATGCTCCATAAGGTCACATTATCTTTGGCCCTTTATAGACTTGGGTAGACTGCATAGTTTTTCAACCCTTCAAACCCAGGGCATCCAAGCACGAGATCTATTATAAAAGCATCATAATTAAAATATTTGGTTTGACCTTCCCCTGTGAGGGAAATACTTCAAATTGACTGCACAGTTCTCATACTTGTTATGCATTTTCCTCACAAACCACCATAGATTCTGACATCCACCCACAAACTGTTGTCACAATCAACCTTTGCATCAACTTGGAGAATGAAAGTAACTTACAAGTGGTTGAGAGGGAGATATAGGAAAGCAAAGACTTTGCTAGGAAGGTCACACGTAGACGCTGTTAGGCATGGCCACGGCGTCCTCATTAATTTTGCTCACCATGCAGGGAAGCAGGAGAAGAGTGAAGTGATGGCAGCTGAACTGTGTAATAATAAGCCTCTGGTGGGTGTGCTCAGCTAAGTGTGACGGCTCGGCCTCTGCGGACGCGTGCGATGAATCCACATACTTGCCAGGCACCACAAGGAAAAGAGGCCCGTGTCAACTGGGATAAATAGACACCATGCGTTTCCTGGTTTATTGCGAGAATCTATCACTGTCATGCCAGAAAAATAAAACTTTTCTGATTAAAAAACAACAACAACAACAGAGAAAATAAACCAGGGCCACTGGGAAGAGGATGCTTTCTCATCAGCTCTGCGGGAGGAGTCACGGGCCTCAGGCGCTTTGCTGCTGTGACTGTCAGGAGCACATTTTCTCTCCACCGGAGACAGGACAGGAGGGTGAGGCTTAGACAGAGCATGAAGCAAACAGATTAAACTCCAAGAAGAAATATCCACGTGATGCTACTGACTTTGCAAACGGTCTTTGCAGGCATCCGTAGGACCTATTTTCCCAGACATATTTCCACATGGACTATCAGTCAGTCTTGGAGAGAAGCAACTTTCACTCAGAGAGTTTCAATGAAAAGCCTTTCATCAAGAGACTGCTAAAAGTGGTCTGAGCAGGAATACGGAAACCAACAGGAGCCACTGCGGCACCGAGGAACTAGAAGTAAGAGAAGCTTTCCCTCCTGAGGCCATGGGTGACAGCGGGAACCGCCTCTGCAGCCCAGCCAGGCTGTGCTGTGGAGGCAGCCTCCCAGCAAGCACCCACGCCCAGCCGGGCCATGATGCCAGAAAGGAGGGCGGTGCCCAATCTCGCTCTCCCTCCCCTGATATCATGTGATGCCTCCCCTGGCCATGCTCAAAGAGAAGTCAGCCAGGAAGAGAGAGCAAGTGGTGCAGTCCACAGGGACCAGACACCCAGACACAAAAGAGTAAAAAAAAGATCCAGGGTGAAGTGAGACAAAAAACTATTGAAGAATACCCAGCAAGGGTTAGAGTCTTAGTTCTCTACCATTGGATATTGGAGGGACCTTAAAGAGCATGTCACTCAAATATCAAAGGAAGCTAAGGCCTCAGAGATTCCCTGACCCAAAGTCACACAGCCTTGATGTTGGTAGGTCCTCTTTCCAACAATTTTCTAGCACATCCCCAAAAACATAGTACAGACCGTCATATACTGGTTTTCTGTCTAACTGTCATGGTTAGACATTTCTTTTATTGATGCTTAGCATTTCTAATGATCAGACTCTCAATCTGAACATGTTCAGGAATAAAATGGAGAAGGTCAAGAGGGTGGGCACTCATTTTATAACCACATGTCCTAGGTACTCTGTGGTCATTCATTTACTTGACTAATCTGAGTTGAAAGGACTGTGTGTCAGGATCTATTACCGAAGTAGTGACTCACCAGCGAAGAAGACAGGTGGGACCCTGCCCTCTCAAAGTTTCAAGAGACAGTTAGTTATCCACAGGGAGTTCCCAAAAGACTGTCAGCTGATTTCTCAACAGAAACATTTCAGGCCAGAAGAGACTGGCATAAAATATTCAAAATGATGAAAAGCGAGACCTAAAACCAAGACTATTCTATCCAGCAAGGCTATCATTTAAAATTAAAGGAGAAATAAAGAAGAAGTTAACGGAATCTGTTACCACCAAACCAGTATTACAAGAAATGTTAAAGGGCCTTTCAAAACAAAATAGAGGAACATAGTTAATAGAATAAAATGGCAATAAATACATGCCTATCAATAATCAATTAAAATGTAAACAGATTAAATACTCCAATAAAAAAACCCATAGGGTAGGCAAATGGATAAGAAAGCATTTATATATATATATATACTAGAGGTCCAGTGCACAAAATTTGTGCACAGGTGGGGGGTTACCTCAGCCCAGCCTGCATCCTCTCCAATCAGGGACCGCTTGGGAGATGTCCGACTGCCGGTTTAGGCCTGGGCCTAAACCGGCAGTCGGACACCCTTCTCGCAATCTGGGACCTCTGGCTCCTAACTGCTCACCTACCTGCCTGTCTGATCGCCCCTAACCACTCTGCCTGCCTGCTTGATTGCCCCTAACCACCTCTGCCTGCCTGCCTGATCACCCCTAATGACTCTCCTGCCAGCCTATTGCCCCCAACTGCTCTCCCTGCCTGCCTGATCACCCCTAACTTCCCCCCTGCTGGCCTGGTCATCCCCCAACTGCCCCCCCCCACCAGCCTGGTCGCCCCCAACTGCCCCCCACACCACTGGCCTGGTTGCCCCTAACTGCCCTTCCCTGCCAGCCTGATTGCCCCTAACCCCCTGCCAGCCTGATCACCCCTAACTGCCTCTGCCTCAGCCCCCACCACCATGGCTTTGTCCAGAAGGAAGTCAGACATCCGGAAGATAGCCGGTTGGCCGGGTCTAATTAGCATATTACCCTTTTATTAGTATAGATGCATGCTGCCTACAAGAGACCCACATCATAATGAAAGATACATGCAGACTAAAAGTAGAAGGATGGAAAAGCTATTTCATACAAAGGGAAAGAATAAAAAGCTGTGGTAGCAATACTTATATCTGACAATATAGACTTTAAAACAAAAGCTATGCCAAGTGACAAAGAGGGACACTACATAATGATAAAGGGAGCAATCCAACAAAAGGTTATAACCCTTCAAAACATTTACGTACCCAACATAGAAGCACCTAAATAAGTAAAGCAAATCTTGATGGACATAAAGCAATACAGTCACAGCAGGGGATTTTAACACCCCATTGGAATTCGATGGATAGACTTTCCTGATAGAAAGTCAACAAGACAACAGCAACCTTAAACATCACACTAAACCAGATGGATGTAATTGATATCTTAAGAACATTTCACTCGAAAGCAGCAGAATATACATTTTTCAAGTGCAAATGGAACATTTTCTAGGATAGATCACATGCTATGACACAAAATGCCTCAATAAATTTTAAAAAATAAAATCACATCAAGCATCTTCTCTGACCATCTATAATAATAAAATGGTAATATGCTAATTAGACCAGATGTCCTTCCAGATGAAGCTAGGGCCAGAGGGAAGCCCAGGTCCCAGGTGCCAGAGGGAAGCCAGTGCCGGCAACCAGGGCAAGGAAGGCCTACTCTTGCACAAATTTTGTGCATCAGGCCTCTAGTAATGGTATAAAACTAGAAATTAATCACAAGAACAAAAACTAAAACACACAAAGATATGGAAGGCTCAAAAACATGTTACTGAATAATGAATAAGTTAACAATGAGCTCAAGAAAGAAATTAAAAGACACCTTAACAAATGAAAATGAGAACACAAGAACCCAAAATTTATGGGACACAGGGAAAGCAGTTCTCAGAGGATAATTCATAGTATTATAGTCCTATCTCAAGAAATGAGAAAAGTCTCAAGTAAACAATCTAATTTTATACTTATACTTAAAGTAACTTGAAAAGAACAATTAACAAAGCCCAAAGTGAGTAGAAGAAAGGAAATAATAAAGATCAGAGCTTAAATATACAAAATAGTCTACAGAAGATCAATCAATCCAAGAGCTGGTCTACTGTGATGTTTAAGGTTGCTGTTGTCTTGTTGACTTTCTGTCTGGAAAGTCTATCCATCGAATACCAGTGGGGTGTTAAAATCCCCTGCTATGACTATATTGCTGTTCATCTCTCCCTTTATGTTCATCAAGATTTTCTTTACTTATTTAGGTGCCTTTATGTTGGGTGCACAAATGTTTTTGAAGGGTTATAACCTTTTGCTGGATTGCTCCCTTTATCATTATGTAGTGTTCCTCTTTGTCACTTGGCATAGCTTTTGTTTGAAAAGATAAACAAAATTGATGAACCCTTAGCCAGACTCATCAAGAAACAAAGAGAGAAGACCCAAATAAATAAAATCAGAAATGAAAGAGGTGAAATAACAACAGACACCACAGAAATACAAAGGATTGTAAGAAAATACTATAAACAACTATATGCTAACAAGCTAGAAATCCTAGAAAAATACAATCTTCCAAATCTGAATCAGGAAGAATCAGAACAGGTGAATAGGACAATAACAATTGATGAAATTGAAGCAGTAATCAAAAAACTCCCAACAAATAAAATCCCTGGTTTGAAGGGCTTCACAGGGGAGTTTTACCAAATAGTCAAAGAAGAACTGACACCTATCTTCCTCAAACTATTCCAAAAAATCCAAGAGGAAGGAACACTTCCAAGCTCTTTTTATGAAGCCGGCATTATCCTATTTCCAAAACCAGATAAAGACACTACAAAGAAAGAGAATTAGAGGCCAATATCCCTGATAAACATAGATGCTAAAATTCTCAACAAAATGTTAGCAAATCTGATCCAGCAATATATTGGCAAGATCATACAACATGACCAAGTGGGATTTATTTCACAGATGCAAGGCTGGCAAAAGATTTGCAAATCAATAAACATGATACACCACACAAAACAAAATTAAGGATAAAAAAAATCACATGATCATATTAATAGATGCAGAAAAAGCATTTGATAAATTCCAGCACCCATTTATTATAAATACTCTCAGCAAAGTAGGAATAGAGGGATCATATCTCAGCATAATAAAAGCCATAGATGACAAACCCACAGCCAACATCATATTCATATAAACATTCCCCTTAAGATTGGGAACTAGACAAGGCTGTTCATTTTCACCACCCTTATTCAACGTACCACTGGAAGTCCTAGCCACAGCAACCAGGCAAGAAGAAGAAATACAAAGCATCCAAATTACAAAGGAAGAAGTAAAACTGTTATTATTTGCAGATGATATAATACTGTATATAGAAAACCCTAAAGATTCCACCAAAAAAATACTAGAACTGATAAATGAATTCAGTAAAGTAGCAGGATACACAATAAATACCCAATAAATGTATCAGTTGCATTTTTATTTGCTAATAATGAGCTATCGGAAAGAGAAACCAAGAGAATAATTCCATTTACAATTGCATAAAAAATACATAGGGATAAATTTAATTAAGGATGTAAAAGAACTGTGCTTGGAGAATTATAACACACTGATGAAGGAAATTGAAGAAAATATAAATAAATGGAAGAATATACATTGCTCATGGATAGGAAGAATTAAGATCATTAAAATGTCTATGCTATCTAAGCAATCTATAGATCAATACAATTCCCATCAAAATACCAATGCTGTATTTCACAGAACTAGAACAAAAAAATGCAAAAAATTTAAATGGAACCACAAAAGACCCCAAATTGTCACAGCAATCTTTAGGGGGGTCAAAATAAAGTTGAGGGTATCATTCTACCAGACATCAAACTATACTACAAGGCTATTGTAATCAAAACAGCATGTTACTGGCATTAAAAACAGATTCATAGCCCTGAATGGGTGGCTCAGTTGGTTGGAGCATTGTCCTATGCACCAAAGGTTGTGGCATACACCTAGGTTGTGGGTTCAACCCTGGTCGGGGCAAGTTCAGGAGGCTACTGATCAATGTTTCTCTCTCACATCAATATTTCTCTCATTCTCTCTCTCTCTCTCTCAAAAAAAAATTAATAAAATATATCCTTGCCCTAGCCAGTTTTTCTCACTGGTTAGCATGTTGACCCTCAGACTGAAGGGTCATGGGTTTGATTCCATGGGTACATACTGAATCAAAGGTACATACCTTTGATTGCAGGCTCCATCCCTGGCCCCAGTTGGGGCATGTGCAGGAAGCAACCAATCAATGTGTCTCTCTCAAATCAATATTTCTGTCTGTGTGTCTCTTCCCCTCCCATCCACTCTCTCTAAAAGTCAATGGAAAAAATATCCTCAGGTGAGTATTAACAAAAAAACAAAAAATATATATCCTCAAGTAAGGTTTAAAAAAGGAGAGAGCCCGGCCAGCATGGCTCAGTGGTTGAGCGTCGACCTGTGAACCAGGAGGTCATGGTTTGATTCCTGGTCAGAGTGCATGCTAGGTTGTGGGCTCAATCCCCAGTGGGGCGTGCAGGAGGCAGCCAATCAATGATTCTCTCTCATCATTGATGTTTCTATCTGTTTGTTCCTCTCTCTTCCTCTCTGAAATCAATAAAAATACCTAAAGAGGGAGAGAGAGAGAGAGAGAGAGAGAGAGAGAGAGAGAGAGACAGAGAGAGAGACAGAGAGAGACAGAGACAGAGAGAGACAGAGACAGAGATCAATGGAGCTAAATAGAGAGCCCAGAAATAAATCCACACCTATATTGCCAATTAACATTGGACAAATGCAAGAACACGCGAGGGTAAAGATAGTCTATTTAACAAAAGGTGTTGGGAACATTGGACAGATACGTGACCGCCTTCTTCACCACATACAAGAATAAACTCAGAAAAAAAGAATAAAATAAAAACAGATTAAAGACCTAAATGTAAGACTCAAAACTATAAAATTCCTAGAAAGAGAACACAGTAAAATCTCTGACATGTGTCTTACTAATATTTTTTCTACTATATCTCCTTCAGCTACAGAAACAAAATAAAAATAAACAAATGGGACTACAGCAAACTAAAAAGATTTTGCACAGCAAAGTAAACCATCAACAAAACAAAAAGACAACCGACTGAATGGGAGAGCATATTCACCAATGATACATCCAATATTTAATATCCAAAATTTATAAAGAACTCATACTACTCAACACCACAGAAACAAACAATCCAATGAAAAAGATAGGCAAAGTACCCGAATAGGACATACAGAGATGGCCAAGAGACACATGAAAAGATGCTCGATGCCACTGATCATCAGAGAAACTATAATTAAAACCACAATGAGATATCACCACAAACCTGTCAGAATGACTACCATCAATAAAGCAACAATCGTTGGAGAGACTGTGAAGAAGAGGGAACCCTCGTGCACTGTTCCTGGGAGTGGGACTGGTGCAGCCACTGTGGGAACAGTGTGGAGGTTCCTAAAAAATAAATAAAAATGAAACTGCCTTATAACCAAGAGATTTTGCTTCTGGGAAAATATTTGGAGAAACCCAAAACACTAATTTGAAAGAATAAATGCAGTGTTATTTACAATAGGCAAGATTCGGAAGCAACCCAAGTGCCCACCCGTATATGAGTAGAAGGAAGAAGCCTTGGTACATTTACACACAGAACATTACTTGTCCACTAACAATAAAATGAAATCTTACCATTTGTGACAGCATGAGTGGACCTAGAGGGTAGTGTGCTAAGCAAAGTAAGTCAAACAGAGAAAGGCGAGTATCATGATTTCACTTATATGTGGAATCTGTAGAATAAAATAAACAAACAAAATAGAAACAGACTCATAGATACAGAGCACAGACGGGTGGTTGCCAGAGGGGGGGACTTGGAGGCTGGGTGAAAAGTGAAGAGGTAAGAAGTCAAATGGGCAGCCATGGGGTGTGAAGTACAGCACAGGGAATATGGTCACTATTGCAATAGCGATGCAGGGTGCCAGGTGGGGATGTGAAATAAATTATATAATTTTCTAACCACTATGCTATGTTCCTGCAACTAATACAAATAATATTAGATGTAAACTGTAATTGAACATAAAATTTAAATTTAAAAATAAAAATTTATGTATGATGATATAAATTTGCCTCGTACACCCACCCACCCATAAAAAAGGAATTGGTGTAGCTTTATCTATACAACAAAACTATTTAAGATAGGGTTCCTACAGAGCTAGCGCCACTGGTACCTTGCTCCTCAAACCATGGCCCACCTGCCAGAGCGGCCTCACCTGGGCAACCCTGGGCCTTGGGAGGATGCAGCATCCCAGGCCCCGCCCAGGCCTTAGAGCAGGATCTGAGCCTTAAGCGGAGCCCAGGAGAGCCCCACACACCACAGTTAGGACACACTGCTTTCCCCAGAGTGGCTTTGCCGCCCTGGGAAACTTTTCAAAATCCCACACCTGAGGTGAGATCCAGGCAGCAGTATGTTCTAAATTCCTGATGCTTCCAGCCTGCAGCCAAGGTGGAGAACCATAGATTGTTTTTGGAAGAAAACCTAATATCACTACCATAAATAGCAATCAATAAAGAAAACAAAGATGATCAATAATTTTTACCACGTGTGATTGTCTAAAACTAATATCTATAGTTTCCCCCTTATCCATGCTTTTGTTTCCTGCTGTCTCAGTTGTAGTCAACTACAGTCCAAAAACACTAAATGGAAAATTCCAGAATAAACACTGCGTAAGTTTGAATTGTGAGTGGTCTGAGCAGCGTGGCGGAGTCTCCCACTGCCCTGCTCTGTCCTCCCTGGGATGTGGACCATCCCTCCCCCAGGATCCCCACGGTGTAGACACGCTCCCAGCCTTGGTCAGGCAGCAGCTGTCTTGGTTATCAGGTCAAAGTTCACGACAGAGCCCTGCTGCTGCTCCAGTCACCTGACTTACTAGCCCCAGCCACAAAGTACACCAGGGCGAGGCTGCAGTTCTGAGGTGCGAGAGGGAAGACATGAAGGGCCTCCTCCAGGAAAAAGGGTAGGGGTAGGAAAGACCATGGCACATGCAGGGTTCAGTGCTGCCCGAGTTTGGGTGTCTCAGAGGTCTTGGAACGTCTCCCCAGTGAACACAGAGGAACTATGCATTCTCCTTTGTTAGAAAACAGCAGCAAAGGCCAAGTGTCAAGGGCCTGATCGCACAGCTCGGTGGCAATGAGCAAGGGCAAGGCTTTTCCCCCATGTGCCCAGCCCTGCCGTCCAGCCCACGTGCACCTGGACTCACCAAGGCTAGACTTGGGATACGTGGGTCTAGCCTGCACGGGTGCTCGGCGGCTTCTTCAGCTCATTAGTCCCCGCCTTTGCTGCTCTTGAGACTCACCTGCAGGTTCTATAAACCCATGCCAGACTCTCACCCGGATGAATTAAGTCAGAAACTCTGGGGATGGTGTAGGCATCTGAATGGTCTAAGCATCCCCGGGTGAACCTGATACACAGCCGGACAGAGAACTGTCTACGTGGGATCAGTTGGGACACTATAACGCTGCTTTTCCAAAGAGCCTGTCACGGGGCCACTTCACTAATTCCAGCGTCACATACTTGGTGGGCTGTCACCGTGTGCACTCTCTCGCTGTTGCGGATGTAGGGATGAGAGATCACACCCATATACCTCCTCCTGGGTTCGGAACCAGTCGGAAAATACAGTGGAAATGGGTGCATGGAGATCCATGTTCAGCTCTGTTACGGGAGGGAGGGGAGTGGTGGTGGAACCAGGCGATGGACCTGCCCCAGCCAGTGTGGATCTGACTCCATAACCCACGAGTCATCCTGGAGCTGCGTGGAAGAAGGCACCCAGGCGCTGCGGCAGGTGTCTGCCCTCAGCAGAGCCCAGAGTGAGGACATCGGAGGCGACCTCCTGCGCAGCCAGCTGGGCTTGCCCAGGGGAGGAAGCTCCTCCCGGGCAGGTGGCCTGAGGGATGGAGAGGGAGAGAGCCTGGTCCGCAGTACTGTGCTCCTCCTCCCAGGCTCAGGAGCCAGGCTGCCTCGCTGCTCCGCTGAGGAGGAAGTGGGTACAGGGGCGATGTTTCCATCCAAACCACTGGAACTTCAAGTCCCTAAATGATGGGCTAAGGTAGAACCATTAGAAGAGAGAACGGTGTCTCCTACACTCACCTCCTTATGGCATTTGCAGTTTTACAGCTGCGCTCAGGGAACTCCTGCCCACAGAAAGAGTCGGTGTGCTGTGCTGTCAAGATACTTAGAGGAAATTGAGAAAAGACCCTTCTTTTTTTCTTTTCTTTATTGATTACGATATTACATATGTGTCCTACTCCCCCCACTGCCCCTCCCCCCGCCACTCATGCCCTCACCCCCTGGTGTCTGTGCCTTGGTTCGGCTTATATGCCTGCATGCACGTCCTTTGGTTGCTCCTCTGATCTCCCCGGGGCCTCATCATCCTCACATGAAAGCTGCTGGGGACCTCCAGAGGTCAGAGTCTCGGCTGGCACACAGGGCCCTAAAAGCTCTGAAATAAAAAATAATTTTAATTTACTTTTATTAAAATAAGGAAGCCAAGCAGCACTTTTAGGAATGAGCAAAGGTCGTGCCAAAATCAGACACCTTAACAGCAGGACCACTCCCAAGGCAGGCGTCCGGGGTGCAAGGATGGGTCGTGCTGACCTGGTTTGGAGTCCTGACTTCACCACATTCCAGCCAAGCAACACTGCACGTGTTACTGCTGGTCTCTGAGCGACTGTTGCATCACCTGGAAAACAGAAACAACAGTGCTGACTTCAAAAAGGGGTGTGGGATTACTCGTAATACCTTAAAGTGTCTGAACACATTTGTCTTATTAGTAAGTTATATTAGTTCCCTGTGATCAGGATGGTAGAAACATTGCATTTTTCAGAGCCTCTCTGAGAAACTGGGTCCCCTTTGCAATGCTGAGGCCCCTCCCAGGAAGAAAGGGTGTAACTATGTCGTGTTCCAAAGTAGAGGAAGCATGTCACTCACTGCAGCCCTCACTGGCAGTCCCTGAAGACAGCATCGGGACTTGAAGGCTGGAGGCGGCCCATCCATCACTCCAGACTCTGTTTCAGTTCCATGAAACGTGGCCTCCAGTCTGACCCTAATTTTTTCTCCCAAACAGTTGGCATCCACTGCTAATCTCTGGAGCAAAACCTCCGCCTCCGGGTTCGGTGTTGGAGGCCACATAGAGGTCTCTGGCCACCTCATTAGCGTGGGCACTGGACCCCGTGCTGAGAAGAGTGAAAGCAGTTCCTGTCCCCACCATGTCATGTGTGCCCCTATGGCTCTGAGAGAGGAATCAAATATTCCTCAGTGAAGACAAGGACTTCTTGTCATTGTAAATTACTCTTGCAAATGTCTTATTTCAAAGAGGCTTTAAAGAAATGACACCCTGTGGCTAGATGCATGTGCCTCTTAGTGTCTCTGAGTGCTAAGGCAGGGGTTGGGCTCCGGCCTTACTGTCCCGGGAGGTCTGCAAGGAAAAGGCCACAGCTGGAGAGGAAAGGGCAGGCCCTTCCCCAGGAGTGAGAGCATCGTGGCACCTGCCGCCCAGGGAGGAGCAAGTCACGCACAGCTCAGCGTCTCTTTGCCTCGACTGGGAGAGTCTATAGGTCTTCAGTAGTTTTCCTGGGGAGAAGATGCTGAAGATGGGGCTTGAGACGAGAAGAAAAGGGATGGGATGGGCCGTTTTTCCTGAGACCCCATAATGAGCCAGGTCTGCCTGGAGAGGCAGCTCCTCTGCAAATCTGACTATCCTCGCAGTTCTCTTCACTGGTTTCCTGCTATAATCCTAGACCTTAGGCCGAGTGCTGTTTAGCCATTTCATCTTGTCTCCGTTGAGCTGAAATGGTAAAGAGGAGTGTATCCCAGCCGCGGTCAGCACAGCTACAGAGGCTGAGCTGCCTCACCCCCAAGAGAAAACAAGAGCAGACCGCATGGAGAGACCCTGCCGGCGAGGCACCCATGCCTTCAGGACGCCGACTTCTCCTCTGGCTCACACATATGCTGCGGGTCAGAAAGGATGTCAGGGATGCCATATTGTCCACCGTCCAGAAAAGGCTAAGGTGTGTGACAACCCAAAGACGCCCCTGCCTCCATAGCCTCCAGCACACGAACAGCTGCCTTGAAAATGGCCTGTTAATCATAATGCCCCCAATGTCTGTGCGTTGCCTCTGTGCATTCACGCAGCTCCCCACCTCAGCATCTCTGGAGCCTGAGTCACCTCTCAAGCTCCCGGTCTGAGCTCTTGCTCCATGTGGAGCCTCCTCATTCTTCCTCTCTGGCCTGCGTCTTCCTTGGTGCTGTCTTCCAAGGACTTCAGAGGACCTCACTGTTGTCACTACGGACAGAGGCCACCATAAAAGGCCAACAAGAAGCGAGAGCAGGTCCACATCCCACGTAAAGGTGGGAAATGTGCCTTCTTATAGGTCAGGTCATTTTGGGGGGAAATGGATGAAGTTTCTGACTGTGAGTAAGTAGCTCATAGAAGAGGAAACCTAGATGGCTAATAAAATAGTAAGCATGCCACCCGGCCAGCATGGCTCAGTGGTTGAACCTCAACCTATGAACCAGGAGGTCATGGTTTGATTTCCTGTCAAGGGCACATGCCTGGAATGCAGGCTCCATACCCAGTGCGGGCCATGCAGGAGGCAGCCAATCCATGATTCTCTCTCATCATTGAGGTTTCTGTCTCTCTCTCCCTCTCCCTTCCTCTCTGAAATCAATAAAAGTATATATTAAAAAAATAGTAAGCGTGCCCTTGGTCTCTAAAAATTAAGAATGTGAACATTAAAACATCAGCAATGTTTACCCCTATCAGAGTGAGAGCAATTAAAATAATTTTATGTGTTTGGAAGGTATGAAAAAGATGGGGCCTTGGTGAGAATAAGAATGGGTATAGATACTTTGATGATACACTGGGAAACATATAGAAAAATTGGTGGCACATTACCTTACAACCAAACAACTCTATTTCCAGGTGTATCCTTTAGGACAAATAAATGAGCACACTTTCACTCCGTGGCTTATTCACCCTCTAGCTTCTAAATCATCTTTAGCCTTCTGCTTGAGTCTGGTGCCTGGGGATGGATAAATCTAGAGGATCCAACTTGAGGGCCCACCAAAGTCCTCTCAAAAGAACCTAACACCTCACTTTAGAATATATGGATCCCTTGCCCCAATTTCCCTCAGCTCTGGGGACTCACAAAAGCTAGGAAACATGAAGACTGTAGCTTGATCAGCGATTGCATCTCACTTTGGCTCATCACAGCATCCGAATGAGTGAGGACCAGTTTGTGGTTTGAGAGTGTGTGTCTCCCCCAGGTAAGAAGCGTGAGCACATGAATGTGACATGGAGGGGACGGTGTGTAGATGGGCAGACAGTGCTAAGGCGTTGGGTTTGCACTTGGCCACTGTGCCACGTGGCTATGCTGTGATCGTCATGCTGAATAGAGAGACACTGTTATGAAATATCACCATGGTTACCCAGCGCTGCTCATCAGAACTTGCACTGGTCTGAGAAGACAGGGCCCCAGTTCACCAAGATCCTTTAACACAGGCAGAAATCTAGGAGTTGCAGGAGTCAAATTGGCCTCATCCAGTGTATACTACAGATCTGAATCAAGCTGTGGTTTTTGCTGGCCCGTGGCCACATTTCTATTTAAGTGGTAGTCCGAAACAGGACAAATTTGAAACAGCCAATTATCAATTCTTCACCTTGCAATATACATTGGTTTTCCTCTAGCAAAGGGCTAGATCACAAATAATTTTGATTTTAGGACAATACCACCTCTGTCACAATTACTCAGCTCTGCCATTATAGTGTAAGAGCAGCCATAGACAATTCATAAGTGAATGGGCGTGGCTGTGTCCCAATAAAACATTATTTACAAAAACAAGTAGAGCCACATTTGGGTCATGGACTGTAGTTTACCAAACCCCTCCTCTAGCAGATTGAACTAGTTGTCAAAGATAGAATCACCTTCAAGAAACATAGGAAATATTTTGCCAGAGAATCTTGTTTCCTCAGAGTCTCATTTATTGCCCAATAAATTGTACATTTATGGGGACCAACTTTTGAGACATTCTAGTAAAGGTTGGTGGGAGGGAGTCCATACAGTAGAGATGTTGAAAATGCTGGAAATACTAGAGATAAGTGACAGAGCAAAGACCCTGAGTACACGCGAGGGGTGATTCCAGAGAACAGGTAAGATGCCTCTTGGACCCTAAGAAAGGGAGCGAGGAGAGGCTGGGTTGGAAAGAGGACTTCCCTTTTGACTGGTGGCTCCATCTGGTAAGAGGATGGCAGATGGTGGGAAGCATGAGGAGGAGAAGGCTTGACATTGTCACTAAAGACAATGGACATGAAAGCTAAGCAAGAAAATGGAGGACCCAATTCACTCATTTTAAAAATGAAACAATGCCACCTGCCTCCCAGGTAGTGATCAGGGTGAACATGGCTAGTTCATCCAGGCATGCAAGAATCCTGAAGTGTGTGAGCAAGGGGGCCTTGGGAATCCCGGAGGCTTCCCCAAATGACGGTGAGCATCACTGAGAGTGGAGATTGGTTTCATGTGGTGCTCAGACATGATGTCAAACAATTTTAATCCATATAGTGGGACAGCTTTTCTCCTCTGTGCTGTCTACCTTTCTAATCACCTCGCCTAGAAGTCTTCATCTGGTGCTGGCATGTCTATACCACCCTCTTTAATAAGCGCCAAGCCTGTTTTGTCTTCCTTTCTGGTTAGCCCGCGATATCTGATTTCACCCATATGCTGGCGGCACCAGTGACTGGCTGGTCCGGACGGAAAGTATAGTGTCAGTCACTGGTGACTGACATGGCGCTTAACGTGTTAACAAACTATGGTGAGTCCCAGACTTGGAGCTTTAACACTATCTGAGTAGAACTTAATTTTGTGGGTTTCTTTTCCTCTTATTTATTTCCATGTCTGTCTCCTATTTATGGCAATTGATTGATAATTGTTTTTTTATTTATGATATAAACATATGATGTATTATATCAATTTTCCTTTTAAAGTATATGTAAAGTGAGTCATTTTTAAATTAAATGTATTGTGGTGACACTGGTTAATAAGATTATATAGGTTTCAAGTGTCCATTTCTATTGTACATGATCTGTATATTGCACTGTGTGCCCACCACCCAAAGTCAAATCTCTTCTGTCACCACATATTTTCCCCCTTTACCCCTTACGACCCCTTCCCCCTTCCCTCTGGTCACCACCATGCTGTTGTCTCTGTCTATGAGTTTTTGTTTGTTTTGTTTGTCCATTTGTTGCTTTCACTTTTATATCCCACATCTGAGTGAAATTATATGGTTCTTGACTTTTTCTGTCTGATTTATTTCGCTTAACATGATATTCTCAAGGTCCACCCATGTTGTCACAATGGCAGTACTTCATCTTTTCTTAGAGCTGAGTAGTATTCCATTGGTATATGGACCACATCTTCTATGTAATCAGCTATCTAAGGGCACTTTGTTATTTCCATGTCTTGGTCACTGTGAGTAATGCTGCAGTGAACGTAGGGGTGCATATATTTTGCAAATTCTTGTTTTCAAATTTTTCAGGTAGATACCTAGAAGAGTAGTTGCTGGGTCATATGGTAACTCTACTCCTTTTTTCTGCTGTGGTTTTTTTTTTTTCTTTCAATTTATGTTTATTGTTGAAAGTATTACAGTTGTCCCCTTCTTCCCCCATTTACCCCTCCTCCCAGTTCCCACCCCCTCCCCAGGCCTTCACTGCACTACTGTCTGTGTCCATAGGTTATGATTACATGCATATAAGTTCTTTGGTTGATCTCTCCCTGCCCCTCTCCTCTAAGAATCATCAGTCTGTTTCATACTTCCATGTCTCTGGATCTGTTTTTGTTTGTCAGTTTGTTTTGGGTAACTCTATTCTTAATTTTTGAGGATCCTTCATACTGTTTTCCACAGTGGCTGTACCAGTTCACATTCCCACCAGCAGTGAATGAGGGTTCCTTTTTCTCCACAACCTCTCCAGCACTTGTAACTTGCCTTGTTGATAATAACTATTCTAACTGGTGTGAGGTGGTGTCTCATTGCAGTTTTCATTTGCATTTCCTTAAAAGCTAGTGAACATCTCTTCACATACCTGTTGGCCATTTGTATGTCATCTTGAGAGAAGTGTCCATTCAGGTCCTTTGCCCAATTTTTAATTGGATTGTTTGTTTGGTTTTGAGTTGTATGAGTTATTTCTATATTCTTTCTATATTTTGGATATTAAGCCCTTATTGTAGCTGTTGTTTGAAAATGGAAGGTGAATCATTTTAAAGAAAAAAAATAAGTAACTAGGTTTCCAGGTAGCACACAGATGTGGCAGAGCAGTGAGGGTGCTGTAAGAGTGAGGCACACTGGAGGGGGAGGGGTGCGGGGGAAGGTCTCTCCCCCAGCAGCTGCTGCCGCTGCTGGACTCAGACACCGGCTCCCCAGCCCATCTCACTGCATAGCTTTCATTGCTCACAGTGCAGAGCCCAAAGCTGAAGCCCTGTCCCCGGGCCATTTTCTTTCTCTGCAAAGGTGCAGCTCGCTGAGGACACGGTCAGCAGCGAGCCTGGTGCCTGGTGAAGACAGGAGCCTGTCCGTCAGCTCTGGCCTGTCGTGCAGGAAAGGGAGCAGGCCCTGGTGGCCTGAGAAAAGGGCCCATCACAGTCCGGAGTCAGGGAACTGTGCCTGCTCTGCCCCGACCCTCATGAAGAATCAGGGCCCTGTGGCAGCCACTGGTGCTGATGAGAAAATGTGAGGGAGTGTGGGGGGAATGCTGAGGGTGAGGAGCGGCACTGGCACTTGACCCAGGTGGTGGGGCTCCTGGAGGCCAAGGGGCCGAGCCCCTCAGGATTCCAGGGCCGAGCCTGCACTGCTCGTGTCCCAGGTAGAAGTTGCTGTTGCTGAGCACAGGTGATGCTGGTTTTGCTCACCACTCTGTCCCCATAGCGACAGTGAAGATCTGTTCACTGTCTAATGAAGGTGAACCTTAGTTAGAGAGAAAGAAGAGGAGGAGGGAGGGAGGCAGAGAGACTGACACGCAAAGGGGAGAAGGAAGACAAAACCAGTCTCCTCAAGGGTAGGGACTGTCTAAGATCTTTCCCGAAATGTCTCCATCTGGTGAGAGAACAAGGCTCAAGGGTGGCGCTCAGTGGTACCTTAAAAAAAAAAAAAAAAAAAAAAAAAAAGAATATATAGAAAGCTGAAGACCTTTATAAATAACAATATAACTTACCCGTGGGGACATCCAAATCCTTCTGACAGATAATATCTATTGAGAACCTCCTACAAGGGGTCAATAGATGCCAACAATGTGGCTTTGGCTGCCTTCACTCGTCTGGCTGAGCATCAGCCCTCATGCGCAGAGCTCGCCTAGATCAGCCCATGGGCCTCACTGTCCCAGCAGCAGGGCCTCCACAGCCTCATTTTACAAGATAAAGGCCCCGAGAGCCAAGGATCCCGCTCAGAGCCACTCACAGACTGAGAGAGCGGTGGGGCCACAGCCCCAGTCTAGGTCTGTGTGTCCGCAGAGGCCGGGGTCTGTCCCTATGTGACTGTGATTATGACACCCGAGCAGCGGTGACCTCAGGGGTGTTTGAGAAGTTTCGATCAGACACAGAAAGGAGAGAGGGTAAGAGGCCACTTGGGAGACACTGCTAGGCTCCCCAAGTGTGGCTTCTCCTCTCTTTCTGGGCAGATACCCTCTTGAGATGAGGCATCGACATATGCCTTTCCTCGGCCAATGGGATGTGAGCTCACATGACATAAATCACTTCTTGGCATTTAAGACCCACTAAGTGCTCGCTTTCCTTGCCGAGCCATTATTGCGAGAATCTGGGCCAAGCGCACACGTGGAGGTCAGACACCCACACCCGCAGGGGATTTTAAATGAATGATAATAAGATAACTCTATGTTGGTGACGTTTGCTACTGCAGCACCACGTCGTCTACCATGAGTAACAGTCACAAGGGCCCCTATCAACAGTGAAACGCAGGAAACAATGTGAGCACGGAAGTCTCTATTGGATGACAGTCCGAGGTTTTCCACCGGCGCCGTCAACCCTGTTGAAAGGTGGTGACATGTGCTGGGTAGGGGGCCTGGCCTCTGGTGCACTTCTTCCGGGACAAGCACCCGCTGGGTGGGCGTGGTTCCTCTGAGTCTGTTTTCTCCTCTGTAACGTGGGACAGTCACCTCATGGCAGGTGAGGAGTTTTAAATGGCACCTAGGAACTGAACACATGACCTGACACAGGTAAGGCCTCCAGAAATGTAACTGTTTTCACGAAGTCTGGCAAGAATGAAAAGCACTAGTTTCCCTCTCCTCTGCAAGGCCCATGAGTCCTGGAGGAGTTAACCCAAGACATGCATGCACATACACACATGCATGCACATGCGCACACGCACATACAGGCCCTCGAAGCCCCATGCCTTCCCTTCGGTTTCTCTCCCGAGGCAGAAAGGAAGCTGCAGCCTAATTGCATTTGCTTCCTGAGGAGGCCTGTGCAGGGCACCTGGGTCCAACACTACGTGCCGGCAAGGCCGTCCTGCAGGCAGCAGGGACACAGGCCACGTGCAGATGTGAGGGCTCTGGCATCTGAGACATGGCCAGACCTGCAGGTCCCCAGGTGGCCGCCCAGCTGCCGCCCCTCCGTGGAAAGGCTGGCGGCGGTCTGCAATCAATCCCCTTCTTAGGGGCCCCAGGGACTGGAGGGGGAGAAGACCACAGACATTTCCCCGGGGCCCCGGGAGGCAGAACGCACAGCCCAGTGTGAGCGCAGAGCTCCTGGGCAGACCCAGGCCGGGGGTCTCCAGGCGGAGCGTCTGCAGGCCTGGACGGGATGGTGCGCCCAGAGCGCTCAGCCAGCACCTGGCACGGGGTCGACCTGGTAAACTGTAGCCGCTGTAATTAAACGTATCTGTTTACTCGCTGCACAAGCATGTACTGCGCTCTGAGCATGTGTCAGGTCTCGCTCCAGCTCAGAAGACACGGGTAAAGCACTTAAACTGGCTCCGCCCTCACAGAGCCAGGTGCCCGTGGGCAGAAGTCAGCATGCAGCTGGGGATAACTGAGCCCAGAGCAGGACCTGAGGGGCAGGACACAGGGTGCGGGACGGGAAGGACCTGAGGGGAGAGCCCACCTCGGCCCAGCTGGCCGGGAAGTCTCAGGCACTTGGAGGGGAATGTGAGCGGTGAGGAGAGGAGGGCCAGCGCTTCCAGCAGAGGCACGCAGCAAGGCCGGTCACTGCCTGGAGGCGACAGGAAGGCCCACAGCCACGGCACTGCCGTTCTCGGGTCAGAAGAACCGGGGTCAGTGCCCAGGGCCCAGAGGGCCCACGCCCTGAAGCCAGAGCAGAGGGAAGGAAAAACAGCACAAAGCCCCAGGAGGTGGTTTGGGACCATGGACCCCGGAAGGAGAAGCCCACTAAGGCAGGGAGGGGCGGGGCTCCTGGTGGCAACTGAGCCCAAATCAAAAACAAACAGAAGCTGACACCTGTCTACACAGAGGCGCTCACACTAAGGGCACTGCAGGGAGCAGCCTGCCCTGACTGCTTGCCTCCACACTGAACTGCCGCCTGCACGGGGCCCCTGCATCGGAGCAGCCCTTGCTGGATTCCATTCCAAACACTGGGACTGAGGCTTTGGCCATGCACCCCAAGCAGAGCAGCTCCGTGCTGCCCAATCGGACCGTGAGGACTGACTAGTCAGGAACCAAGGTGAGGCCCTCTGACTATAGAAGCCAGCCCCGCTCTGGCTCTGGGAGAGCATTTCCCTTTCCACTGCGCTCCCCTGGCTGAGCGGACACTGACAGTGCCTCCAGGAACATAGCAGAGCAGACCAGCTAGATGTCCCCCCAGAGCAGCAGGGGGGAGCAGGGCAGGGCAGGGAGGAAAAGGGCAGGGAGGAGCAGGGCAGGGCAGGGAGGAGAAGGGCAGGGAGGAGCAGGGCAGGGCAGGGAGGAGAAGGGCAGGGAGGAGCAGGGCAGGGCAGGGAGGAGAAGGGCAGGGAGGAGCAGGGCAGGGCAGGGAGGGGTAGGGCAGGGAGGAGCAGGGCAGGGGAGGGAGGAGCAGGGCAGGGCTGTCCAGCCCGAAGGGGACCTGGCCCGAGGCTGCCTCACAGTCCAGTGGAGCTGTTCTCAGAGCCCTGCTCTATCACAATCGAGCTGCTTTATACTGAATAAAGTTTCCTTCTTCACTGCACCCCTAATTGGGGATTCCAGGTGGCATGGAAATGGCGCCAGCCACCACCACTCTACAAGTTATTTACTGGGCACCTCCATGGACCCGGCAGGAGGCTGGGTACTAGGAGACGGCAGTGTAGGTTGAAATGGCTGTTGCACCGTGAGCCTCGGGCTCCAAACCCAGCATCTGGAAGACAAAGTGCTCAGCAAGTGTTTGCGACAGAGACAACAACAGCAATAGTCGTATTTGTTCATCTCTTACCCAGGCCTTCCACACCATGGACAGGTGAACTCATCTAATCCTCACAACAACTCGCACCTTAAGTATTGAAAGAGGACGTGAGGGGCAGAGGGATGAGGTAAGGTGCCCAGGATCGCACAGCTGACAGGTGGCAGAGCCTGATCTTACCCACAGCCTGGCTGCACAGCCACGCTCTCCCCCGCCCGCGGGGCGCCCGCCTTCCTGGGCTGCGGGGAGCTGTCCGGCTTGCAGTGCTGACGCCTGTGACCTGGGAAACCCCTTAGAGCTGAGCCTGCAGGAGCCTCTCTAATGGGGCACATTGTCCTGAAATAAAATAAACCTCTGCATGGCGACCTCAGAACAACAGTGAGTGTGGGCACACCGCCAGGCGCCCAAAGAGAAGGAGCAATAGCGCTATGTGGGCAGAAAGGGGCCCCCAAGGTGGGCCTGAAGGGTGAACAGGCATTTCCTGTTGATGAGAGCAGGGCTGTGTGGGAGGAGGAGGGAAGTGGTGAAACGGTGTCAGAGGGAATCCTAAACCAGTAGGGATCGTTGAAGTAAGATTTAAGAAAGGAAAGGACGAGGGCAAATAGTAGGAAAATAGCACCAGAGAGAGCAGACCTGTGAGTACAGGTCTGAGGGTGTGAGGCTGGAGGGGGTGCTGTGAGACTCGCATTTCACAAGGACATCTGGCCGCCCTGTGGAGAGGCCCAGGCTCTGCGCTCCCTGCAGAGGACTCTGGTGAGGGGCCTGGACCTCACAGCCGCTCTGAGCGAGGGCAGAGCTTCAGAGCCGCCTCCATCACACGTGGAGAGGAGCAGAAGCTCCCGCAGGAGCCAGAGGTAGGAGACGGATTAGAGACAAGGCCCGGGAGCCCTGGAGAGGGTGCCCTGGCTGACGCACAGCTGGTGCAGGCAGCTGCCCTTCTGTGGATTTGAGGGGATGGTGTCACTCACTCACACAGCTGCCCAGCTTGCTTTATTCACGCAGCCCTCATTCACCGTTCACGTAAGGAGCCACCAGGATGGCACTAGACCTGGGCACTGAGGAGTCACAACAAATCAGACCAACGTAGACCTGCCCTCTTGTTGCTCCAACCTGCTGGGACACAGCCCCGAAAACACAATTAACTGTAGAATCCGGATTGTCAGAGCTATGAGGAAATGCACAGGGCACTAAGGGAGAAAGGATGGCCCTGGTTTAAACGTGGAATCGGGGAAATCGTCCCGACCCGAACCATGGCCAACAGGTAGCCAGCTAGCAGCTAGGCAGGTGAGCACTCCAGGTAAGAGAGGCAGCTGTGTCTGCAAAGGCCCGGAGGTGGGAACATGCCTAACATGTACCAGGAGCCTCAAGAAGACATGAGTGGCCATGGCGGGGTAGGTCGGTTGGTTAGAGTGTCGTCACAATACACTCCCCAGTCAGGGCACATACAAGCGTCAACTAGTGAATGCATAAATAAGTGGAACAACAAATCAATGTTTCTCTTTCTCAAAATCAATAAAGAACTTTAAAAGAAGGCGTGTGTGGCTGGGGTGCGGTAGCCAGGCTGGTGAGAGGCATGTGAGCTGGGGCGGGCAGGAGCTGGCCGTGATGGGCCTTTTAGGCCTTGGTGATGAGTCTGGATCTCATTCTAAGCACAAAGGGAAAAACTAGCAGAGGGTTTAGTTCTAACTATAAATGGTCAAGTTCACATTTTCCGAAGGCCTCTCTGACTGCGGATGCAGAGTGAATATAGATGAGCAAAGGTGGATGCAGGTGAGGTGACCCCAGAGGGGCAGGCAAGAGACGACATGGCCCTGGACCAGGCGGTGAGCAGGAACACCCAGTCGTAGTGGAGAACTGTCTGGGAAAGGCAGACAGATTTTTGAAGGTCACATGGAAAGAGAGGACTTTACAAATAGCACCACGTTCACCCCATTTCTTAGGCCGAGAACCTGAGTTATCTTTCCCATGAGAGGCGGCTTTCCCCTTGCCGGGAATTAGTCACTCTCCCAGCCCCCCAGGGCCCTGGTTTCTGATGGAAAATCACACCGTGATTTTGCACGGATCTTCCCTCCTCCTGTGCATGGTTGAGTCTTTCTCCCATAAAGTTAAGCTCGAGTGCTAACAACCTTATGCCCAGGACCTATGCAACCTTGTGTGGAAATAGGGTCTTTGAAGATGTCCTTTGAGGTGAGGTTATCCTGGACGGGGGTGGATGCTGCATCCAGTCATGGGTCTCTTTCTGAGAAGGGACACGGGCAGAGGGAGGTGCCTGAGGGAGCCGGGGGGCACCCAGGGCACCAGCACCTGCCACAGGCCAGGGCAGTCTCCTTCCCTCTGCTGGCTGGCAACGGGCCCCGTCCTCGCAAGGGCAAGGACAGACCAAAGAGAGGCAGGCCACCCCCACTTGGAGGTGGCAGGCTTCAGAGGCAAAGGAAGTTGCACAGGAGGCTTGGTGTGGGCAGCCACACACCAAGGGATCTCGGCCCGCCGCCAGGATCGTAGAGTTCATTCAGGCACCGGTGCTTCCGGATCAGCCCCTGACCTCTCCAGGTCTCATCCTGGGACCAGCTCCCACGGGAGCAGGGAGTAGAGCACACAGTCCAAGGCCAGGGGGCCGAGGAGCCCCCATTGCCTGGGTCCAGCTCATGGGTCAACCCAAGGTCACGTCGTCTCCATGGCCTCCCCCAACACCTGTCAGAAGTGGGGATGTGCCCCCCTTAAATATCTTAAGTGTGAAGAGACTGAGTCAGAGGGAACCTCATTCATTTCAGAAGACAGAGGTGGGATGCACCCTGACAGTTAGACCAGTGAAGGTCGGGGCCAGCACCCACAGCCAAGTCCAGCTGGCTGCCTGCTTTGTAAATAAAGCTTTATTGGCACTCAGGGGAGATGTTGTTTAAGGCCACAAACTGGGACTTAGAAGATAAGTAAGTCCTGGCAATCATGTGAGTGCCCAGCATAGTAATAGAGTCAGCAACACTGTGTCACAGACTCCTGAGTGGCTGAGAGACCAGATCTGAGCCAACCCCACCACAGAACAGAAGGGATGGTTCCCTGACATGCGGCAGTGTTAGCAGTGCTGTGGTGGTCATCATATTGCAATGGATAAAGGTATCAATCAACTAACTTATACCATGTTATATGTCAATTATATCTTAATAAAAACAAATATATGAATACAAATGTATAATAAAAAAAAGTCCTTTTTCTTCTTTTTCCATAGATAACCACTATTCACAGTTTATCATATGGCCATCAAATCATTTTCTACAGATAAATATCCTTTAAATGCACACATGCGCATACACATGTGTGCGCGCACACACACACAGAGGCACACACACACACACGCAGATGATATCATACTGCACCTGCTGACATAAACTTGCTTTTGTCAGGCTTTTTCCTGGATGTTTTTCTCTGTCATCCATATGGGGTGACCTCATTGCTTTAATCATGGCAAAGTCTTCTCTGATGAAGGACCAGTGTGCACTGCGAGACTGTCAGCCGCACACCAAGGGATCTCGGCCCCGCCGCCAGCGCAGAGCACACTGGTCCTTCATCAGAGAAGACTTTGCCCCAGGCCCGGCACGTAGTAAAGGCCGTGAGTGCTGTGGAGCTTTATCGCTAGGCTGTCGATAGGCCGAGGGCCAGGGGACTCGGACGTGGCTAAGCACGGGCAGCTGGGGCAGGAGCCGGTTGGCTTCGCCAGCAGGACTGGCTGCAGCCTCATACACTCCAGGGTCCAGCATGGTCCCTGCACCCCTCCCCCTCTGGTAGTGGATTGTGGGGGGAGCAGGGGAAAGAGGCGAACACGTGCACAATAGAAGTCAAAATGGCGCAGGGGGAGGTGCCTGACCTCAGAGGCCTCAGTCTTGCCTGGGAGAGGGCTCATTGTAGGGGATGGACCCATCGACAGCCCCCGAAAGCTTGGGGAGTTGATTGGCTATTTTGAAAAGTTCCTGGTTATAACCCCAGGGAAACAAAGAGCTCTTTCTCTCTCACTCAGTGATCACATCCCCCCGTGGTTGGCACATCTTCTGTCGCCCACAAACATGCAACCATGTAGGTCTAGGCCACCTGGGCCCAGGGAGGACCTCCGGCTCCAAAGGACTCAGCTTTCCTAGGAAGCAGAACCCTGGGCACGGGCCTTTGTTTGGCCTCAGTGAAGACACATTGGACCTTTTCCCTGGGGGCAGGTGGAGATGGGGCGCTGAGAGCCCAGAAGGGGAACTCGCTGGTTTTGCATCATGAATAAGCCCTCCCACACCACCAGGAATCCGTGGGAGTCTGCTTTGCAATCCCATGGAAGAGCCTAATTTCCTATGACAACAAAGTGAAGGAAGGAATAAATGCTTGCATGAATTAATGAATTTTATCATCACTCCATGAGACAGATGCTATCACTAGCCCATTTTACTGATAAGTAAGAGTAAACTGAGGCTCACATGGTGAGACAACTTGCCCAAGTAGAGAGCTAGAGAGCTCCTGGGCTGTGAGTCAGAGCCTGGCTTTCCCGCAGCCCTGAGCCGAGAAGCTGGGCCTCTGCCTCGCAGCACACGGCCCTCCACTTTTCTTGGGCATAAATATTAGCGGCGACACTCGCTGAACGTCATGTTTCCAGGCCCCACACTGCTGTGGCTCTGGTTTCATACATCCGTGTGAGGCCAAGGGTTTGTGGAGGGAAAGAGGAGGGAATGAGGTGATCACAGGGGCAGGGTGCCTACCAAGGACGGGAGGAATGTAAGTTTGTAATATGTGGTCCATTACGTCAACTCTCTCCTTCATCTTCCTACAGCTTTTTCAGTAAACAGTTCATGTTTCGTAAGGGCTATTTAAAGAGACAGAGAGAGAGTCACTGTGCCGGGTTAAGCCAAAACTTCATGCCTAACCTATTGCCCTCAGCCTCTCCCAGAATGTCACCGCCAGCCGGTCCCCCGGGTCCCTGGGCAGCACCAGTGAGCGGTCTGCCCTCTAGACCGGCTGTCCCTCAGGAAGGGGCCGCCTGCGCTAACCCACTCTTCTCCCTGCCTTCCCGCCCGCCCGGCCTTCCAAGGCCTCCCGTGTGGCACAGCCAGAACGCTCCTTCCTGCGGCGCCAGGGGGCGCTGCCCAATCCGAGGACTGTTGAGAAAAGCCAATGAATCCTTCAATTTACGCAGTTGAATTTTTAAAGCTTTTATTTACTTTATTGGGGTGACATTGATTAATACAATTACATAGATTTCACGTGTACAATTCTATCACACTTCATCTGTATATTGTACTGTTTGTTCCCCACCCCAAGTCAAGTCTCCATCCATCACCATTCATGCCCCCTGTACCCCCTTCTAGCCTCCCCAAGCCCTCCCCTCTTGTGATCACCACATTGTTGTCTGTCTGTGAATTCTGTGGTTTTTTTGTTTAAGCCTTTCACCTCAGCCGCTCTCTCCTCTGACAACTGTCAGTCTTTCTCTGTAGCTATGAGTCCGTCTCTGTTTTGCTTGTTTGTTTGCTTTGCTCATTAGATTCCACAGATGAGTGAGACCATGTGGCACTTGTCTTCCTCTGACTGGCTCACTTCCCCTGGCATCATGCTCTCCAGGCCCACACTCAGTTGAATTTTGTTTCTCAGCAGCCCCTGTTGGGGCAGGCTCGCCGGAATGGTGCACAGGCGCGCAGGGTGGTCCCTCTCCAGGGGGCACAGGGCGTGGCCTGGCTGAAGGCCTGGGGGACACTCAGAGCCACGCCCACTCCAGACACACACACAGCTGCCTGGCACCCACCTACAGAGGCCGTGGCGCGCTTGGCGGGGGCAGTACTTTATCACAGACATTGACCCAGTGCCCGGCTTAGGCTTGCCCACTCTTAGTTTTAATATTGATTTGAATGCTGTGCAGACAGTGACACCCATTTCCTGCTCGTCACCCTCCACTCGGATAAGTCACCGGCCTGTCCTCCCCCAGGGTGGCCTTCCCAGCTAATCCCCGTTTGTCCTCTGAAAGGGAGCCGCTAACTAAGCATGAGGGTGGGATTCCTCCAGACACTAGAGGGCTTTGGAGGGTGAGGATGGAAAAGGAAGTGGGTAAGGGGAAGGGAGAGGGGAAGCAGAGAGCAGTGGGGAGAGCAGCCAAGCCCCTGCTGGGAAGCAAGCTGGGCGGCAACCACGGAGGACGCAGTGGTTTCTGCAGACATTGGGCCTGCCAACCCCTGCCCGTGCCATCTTCAGAAACACAGGCATCGCTCCCAGGGCAGTGAGGAGCAGGGTGTGGGGACGCAGAGAGCAAAGGCCCAGGGCTCACGTGCCTGCCCACTGCGTTACAGGGCAGGTGACGGTGGCTGGCCCAGGCCCAGAACACGCGCTAAGAGGAGGAAAATGGGAGAGAGGAAGACAGGAACCGGAAAACAGAGACAGAAAGATGAACAGGAAAGGGAGGGCGGGAAGAGCGCTGGGAAGTGGTTGGTGTGGGGCACAGAGCAAAGGGAAACTCGGAAGTTCCAGGACAGGACAGGAGACCCTTCAGCCAGGATCTCACCCCAGGACGCAGCATGAGGCCCACCTGGGTGCATTCTCAGTGTGTTCTTGAATGTTTTAAAGAACATATATGAACAAAGGGGCATAAATTAAGCATTGGGGACGCTGTCCCTGGGCAGCCGGAGAAGAGTAGTATGAAACAAAGGGGTCTCTGTCCAGAGGCAGGATGCCATCTGCTGGAGAGAGGGCAGGCGTGCGCAGTGCTTGCAGCAGTGGCGCAGGGTAAATCCTCAATGAACATCAGCAACCCTGGGCCCGGGGGTCCAGACAGAATGAGCGAGGGAGGAAGGAAAGAGGAGCCGAAGGGAAAAGGAGGAAGAAGGGCTGGCTGGTGGATGAGGGCAAGTGGCAAGGAAGGCCGACTGGCTGCAGGGGCGGGGCTGAGAAAGAGCCTCACACTCCTGGTGTCCCATGAGGAGAAAGACCAGCCGCCTGCTGGCCGCCTCACTGAGACCCTGACAGAGGGAGGCGACCCGGGAAGACCTTTCATGCTGTTGAAGTTTGCACCACGTGGAAATGTTGGTGACTCAGATATAAAATCAAGCGTTTCTTTAAAAGTTGGTCAGGTTAATCATTGCTAGGGAAGAGGACCTCCAAGCATATACATACCCCTTTGCAAACACTTGGGGATCCTGTTTTATTTCCTGTGAAGAACAAGAGAGCCAGTGTTCGCCTTCTTCCAGCCCCAGAAGCAATTCACTGCGGGTCCACCCACCCCGCCGCACCAACCTCCCACCTCCGGGCTGCTGCCCAATGCCGCCAGCTGGCCCTGCGCGGCCCTGGGTGCTGCCCACCTATCAGCTCAGAGGAGATACTTGTTCGAGGCCGGCTGCTCAGCTGTGTATGGTGCCATCCCCTCCCGTAGCCCAGCCATCTCCAGGGAATAAAAGTTTCATCAGGTATGAAATGCAAAACAGCTCCAGCCAGAGCCCCTTTTCCTTCATCTGAGAGGGAGGGTGAGAACGTTGTTTACTCACTGGTTTTCCAAAGTGCAGAGGAAGCCATGAAGCCTCCGCCCCTCGCCCAGCACTGCAGTTCCCCGCCTGGCACCCATCCCTCCCCACGTGTGACCTGACCACGCCCACAGCAGCTACAACTGTCCGGTGGTTTGCCTTGTTATGCCCAGATTTCAAGACCCCCCAAAGATCCACCAGGGAGCACCAAATCCGATACAAAAGCAGAGAGTCTTTTATACAAGCTCGCTTGGTTCCCTCCCCCCCCCCCCCGCCTCCATTACTGGATGCAAGAGAGAGCCCCGAGTCCCAAGAGAACTAAGAATTTATAGGGCTTGGGGTCGGGGGTGGGGGCAGGGTGAAGCTAGGGTCTGGTTACACAAAGACAGGGGGGTGGCTAGCATACTCTTGGCCTTGGGCTAGTTTCCCCTGATTTCCCATTGGCCGAGATAAGGGCAGGCTGAGTAACTGATACATTCTGCGGCTTTTTCTTGGAAGAGGGGTTAAGGACACAGCTACCAGTCCTGTTCTGTCCTTTCAGCCTGCCTCTGGGAGTTTGGTTTGAGGAGTGTGTTCAGGGGAAGGGAGTGGCAGCACCGGATCTGAGACTGAAGGTTGTTATGGGGGAGGGGAGACAACAGCGGCTTCTGGAGGAAGCAGTCAGGCAGCACCTTGTCCTCCTGCCCTGCCTATCTCCAGCGTCAAAGCCGCTCAGCCGAGGCCAGCCTGACCTTGAGTCCCCAAGAAGACTCACTCCTCCTCCTCATGAATATCTGCCCTGGGTCTGGCATCTGTGTCTGCAAGGCCACCTGAGAGCCATCACTCACTGTGCACCCACCACAGAGTCCAGCCCAAACCTTGGCTGCAGGTTCCCAGGGGCTGACTCTGCCCTCCCTGCCCATTTCCCCTACACAGAGTCAGGTGCAGGGACTCACCCTCTCTTGCCTCCTGGCCTGTGCACACGCTGGCCCCTCTCCCAAGAATATCCTTCCATGAGAGAAGGTGGGTGCCGGGAGCCAGTTCCAGCATGTCATAATTGCAAGAGTTTCATCAAAAGGTTGATGGAACTTGGAGACTCAACAAGGCTGAGTCACATATGTTATCCCCTGTTGGGAATGGCGGATGGCATTTCCCCAAACCTGAATAGGATGCATTAAATTGATTGTTTGCTGCCAGACAGCTCAGGGCATCTTAATCTACATGTTATTGCCTCCTTCTGGCCAAACACCTGAACAGACATAGGCAAATTCTTCCAATCTGACAATGGACTGTGTATATAAAACCCTACCCTTTAAAGTGTATATCTCCGCTTCGCCCCAGGATAATTTGTGTTAATAAAAAGCATGGGGTCCTGAAACGAGGAGATCTTAGTTTCTTAAGCTAGACACCTCTGACCCCCAAATGCCTTTCAAAATTATATTTCATCTCTAGACTCTTTATTAAGTTACACACAGCCTTTCTCCAGATTGCTGAACCCTTCTTAATGTTGGAACAAGAACCCCAGCAATGGGTTAAATCAACTATGGTCCACTGTTACAACAGAATACCATGGAGCTACTAAATATAATGAGAAAGAAGAATACAGGTACCATGGGAAAATGTTACCATGTGTTGAGAAAGCCCAGTTGTGAAATCCTACTGGCAGCTGATATTTATTGAGGACTAGTGGCCCAGTGCATGGATTCATGAACATTGAAAGGAAATTAATTAGAAGAAATATTTTAATATCACTATTTGCCCTTTCTCTATAATAGAAGTGTCAACCAAATTCATGATCAACGATGACAGATTGAAACACACACGTGTGATTGATGCCAGCAAGAGCTTTCTTTGTATCATGCATGTGAGAGTCAACTTAGCCTTGTATAGATGTAGAATAAACTTGCTTAATAGACCTGCTTTCTGATTTAGCTAAACTTTTTCCAGGCCAGTGAAGCACCCCAACTTCTCTTTCAGGTAATTGTCAGCAGCACAGCAGTAAATATCAACACGAAGCAGATTATTACTATAGATCACCAGGGAGAACAAAGGGTGAAATATTTAACTGCAGCAGTGTTTGACTATATTCTGCGCAGTGAGAAAACCTGAAGTCATTTTCAAGATCCACCATTTCTTCTTTTCAGTCAGGTCAAGCTTCTAAACTTTCTAAATCTCCATTTTCTGGCTAATGAAAAGAAAAGAGGATTCTACCAAGTCTCTTATCTACGTACTCCAGGACTTCTGTGAGGATCAAATGAGATGAGGCACGGGAAAACGCTTCACAGACATTTGGTTAAAGTATAAAATGTTTGCACCTGGCTATAAAGCAAGTCATGTTCCTGGACTGAAGAAACTCCAAGGAGGCTAGTTGCTAGGGAGAGGAAGCGGGGCATTGCTACGTGAAGTCATTACCTGGATGGTCGGACACTTAGCATATTAGCCTTTTATAGAGAGAGATGGACTCTGTGCCCTGCTGTAAGCACCGCACATGTACTGATGACCTCTGGAAGGGAACGTGGTCACCTGCCACTTTGCAGGTGAGGAGCCTGAGGCTCAGAGAGGCTGCACGTGTCCAGGCTGCCACACCCAGGCAGAGGCATCTTGGGTGTGTGTTCATCTTCAGTGCCTGCACTCTTAACCCACACAGCATCGTACCAAACAGAAAGCACTTGTGCAGAGTGACCTGGTTTTATAAAAGCAAAACCAGAAAGTATCCCATGTGGAAAGGGGATGGGGTTGAAAGCCTGTTTTGGTGTGTGCCCAAGTAGTGTGTCTGCAGGGGTGTCTCTGAGAAGGAGGTGGGTGAGGTGGTTCCAGGAAGCAGCCTGAGCTGGAGTAGCGGGGCACGTGCTTACTGAGGCCAGGCTGTGGCAGGGAGGATGAGGCAGGGCGCAGCAGAGAGGGAGCCTCGGTGCAGGGAGCCTGGTGCTGGTACAGGCCTCAGAGTGTCCCTCAGTGGGTGGAGGTCACCAGACCTTTATGCTTCCTGCTCCACCCGTCGCTGGAGGAGGCCACCATGGAAAGGGTGTGCGCCATCAAGTGAGGTGGCTTTCTGCACACAAGACACGCAGAAAGGCCTGACAGCTGACACCTGCTGCCAGCAGCACACCCAGCACCTGGGCACCAGCGCTTCCGACAAGGGGCAGGTGCAGTACGGCACATCCCCCCACAGGGACTTGCACTCTTCCTCCCGTTCGCCTGTGTGCTCTATGGTGAACGCCTGTGCTGCACGGGGAAAACTACTACACAGCGCTTGGCTATAGTAACAGAAAGTCATAAAGTAGTGGCTCTGGCTATTAGGAGAGCACTTCCTCCCATAGAAAATACGCTCATGTCCTCTGTCCTCCCATGGCTACCTTAGCCTGTGGTTTCCACCCTCATCATAACCTCACGCCGGCACTGTGACTGCTGCTGCTCCAGCTGCCACACCCGAGAGAGGATGGGAGGGAGAGCAAAGAGCAGCCTCCCAGCGGGGTCAGCCCATTTACAGATTTTTCCCCAGAAACCCCTCCTGATGACATCTGGCCACACACCACTAGCCACCCTTGTCTGCAGAGAAGCCTGGAAAATGTGTTCCTATGATTGCCCTTGCGATGGGTCATGGCCATGAGGAAGGGGTGTGATGACTGCTGAGTGAGCCACGAGCAGCCTCTGCCACGATGGCTAACTCGGTTTGGGTCCTGACACAGTATGTGCTTATTTATTGATCCCAGGAAATGCCAGTAGGGGCCTGGGAACGAAAGAGGGGGATGATGGCCAATGGAGCGTGAACTATTAATTGAGTCACTACTGTGGGCAGCAGGAGCTGAGTGCCATTGGGGAAATTCTGAGGACCCACGAAAACACTTGCCTGGATGGCCTGCCAAGGCACAGGGCCACTGGAACATTCACACAGGCCCCCATCGGCTCAGGGGGACATGTTGGGGGCCCGGCATTCATTCCCCAGCCCTTCAAGCCAACACAGCGGAGATAAACTGGGCCTCGACTTTTTTTTTAAGTGTCGGCAGTTGGAAGTCTAGCCAACCTGATCATATCGAGCGTTCCCATCTCCCAAACAGTGTAGGGCAATGGCAACCTATCCCCAGACCCAGGAGGTAAATTCTAATTAGTCTTAACCAACCAGAATGTTTCATAGCGCTGGCAACCCGCCCTGTAGAAACTCAGCCCTGGTCGTTCCAGGTCAGGACGTGTGTGGATCACCCTGTTAGAAAAGTGGCCTTTAAAACACACAGGGTCTGACAGAAGATATCTAGACTCAAACCTCATCCTGACTCTTACTTCCTAGGGGACCCCGATTGTCAACACGGTGCCAGAGGCCAGTTCCCCGGTTTGCACATTTAAAGGGCTTGGCACGAAGCCTGACACACTGAAAACTCAGTAAGTAGTTGATATGATTATGACAATCATAGTCCCTGAGAAGGCGGAACCAGAGCCTCCTTCGCACCTCCAGGCTGCTCAAAACATAGGGCCCTGCACCGACATTCAGTGATAGAGCCTTCTCCCTCCTCCTCACCTCTCACTCCTCCCGCAAGAGGCAGAGCAGTGGTACCTGAGAGTCTGTGATCCATCAGCTCCATTGGCCCAGTGCCCCCTCTGACACCTGCAACTCCCTCCCCACCCTTTCCCTCTCCCTGTCCTCTTCCCCATCTCTCCTTTCCCTGCTCCCCTCTTCCTCCTCCTCCTTCTCTGTTCCTCCCTCCTCATCCCCAGCTGTCCCCATAAGGGGGTCTCGAGTTCTGGACTGCAGGAGGGGAATAAGAAAGGCTGATTAGGGCTACATGACCACGCTGCGCTCTTCTATTGCATTAGCCAGCAACGGGCTTACATAACATTTTTATCTTTGTCTCACTCCTGTGTCCACTAACTTTTCAAGTGGTCTGAAATCATAGAGCAAAGGAGCAACCACCTGCCTACCCCACCCTCCTCAGCCCACAGGTACTGCCCTGGTGCCTCTTGCCCACTTGGCAATTTCCCATTGAGGCCAGTTACTCAGTCTGATTAGCATGGCGACCGCACCTATGCAGGGATTTCACAGCTGTCAAGGTTTCCTTTCATGGGCACAATCTTATAACATGTCTTCCATATTTGTATTGTGTGTGTTCACCACCCCAAGTCAAGTCTCCTGTCACCATTTATCCCCTGCTACCCTCTCCTACCTCCCCCACCTCCCTTTCCCTCTGGTAATTAGCATACTGTTGTCTGTCTAAGGGTTTTGTTTTTTCTTAATCCCTTCACCTTTGTCACCCCACCTCCTGGCCCCCTCCCTCTGACAGCTGTCAGTTTGCTCTCTGTGAGTCTGCTACTATTTAGTTTGTTAGTTTATTTTGTTTATTAGATTCCACATATGAGTGAGGTCATATGGTATTTCCCTAATGCCTCTGCAATAAATTCAATAAAAATAAATTTTTAAAAAATATTTCCTTTCCAAAACATCCTACATGTGCTTGAATTGTAACTCTTTCCCCATCGATTCTTACTCAAGTGGGTTTGTGTGTGCAAAGTCAACAGAGAAGAGCCATCATAGACTCCCCTGAAGGAGTCTCAGACTCAGCCCATTAGGTTTTTAAAGAAGCCTTCCAAGGCACATCATACATGTTTGTAAACAGCCCAGCGCTCGGCCATCTCCTGGACCACAGCAGCTGCACCCGTGGAAGGCAGGCTATGTGCCAAAAGTTCTGAGTGGCACTTTCCATGCATTCTTGATCACATCTAGTCCTCACAACAACCCCATTTTCAGATGAGAAGACTTAGGGTCCAGTCCCAGGAGGTGACCAAAGGCAGCGCCAGCAGTTACAAACCTCAGTCTCTTGCCTCCAAAGTTCTGTCCTCTTTTCACCACACCAGGGTAGCTCTTGGCAACCCTCCCATGTATGTGAGAAGACATTAAGCCAAACCTCAGCACTGAGTGGCCTGTTTTGATGCTTAAAGTCATAGACTAATTCCTAGGTTCAAATCCTGGCACTCGTCTGTGGGTTGTGTGATCCCCCTTCCTGGTATTCACACCCTATGTAAACGTCTCCCTTCCAGTGCGCGTGGGACCTGTGACCTGCTTCTAATAAGTAGAGCATGACAAAAGTGACAGATCTCACTCCCATGATTAGGTTACAAAAGACTGTGACTCCTGTTTTGTGAGAAGACTCTCTGTTACCTTCCCAGTTTGCATAAGACCAGCTGCCAGGATGGAGAGGCCCATGTGTCCAAAGACAAGAGGCACTGAGCCCTCAGTCCACCCGCCACAAGGAATTCAAACCTACCAACTGCTATGCCAGTCTGAAAGCAGATCCTTCCCCTTGGACCTTGAGAGGCAAAGCCCCTGTGGCAACGTAATTGCAGCCTTGGAGAGACGCCCCAGGACGCAGCTGGGCCCCACCTGGATTCCTGACCCACTGACACTGTGAGATAGAAAATGTGTGTTCTCCTAAGTTGCAAAGTGCCGGTGGTTTTATCCAGCATCTAGAATGGTCGGGAATCTGGAGAAGGGCTGAGGTAAATTATTAAAGAGTCTAGAGATGAAACAATTTTGGAAGGCATTTTGAGGAGCCAGAGGAGACTAAAGAAACCAAGTCTTCCTGTCTCTCTGTACCCAGAGCTTTTTATTTACACAAATTTCCCTGAAGCAGATATATACATCAAAGGTGAGTTTGGCATACAGTAGGCATTGTTAGATTGGGGGAACTGCCTTGAGCTGTTCAGGTGTTTGGCCAGCAGGAAGCAATAACATGTAGAATGAAATGCCCTCAGCTGTCTGGCAGCAAGCAATCATCTATGCAAATCTTTAGGTGCAACATGTGATTCAGCCCTGCTGAATACCCAAGTTCCATCAACCTTTTGATGAAACTTCTGACATTTATGACATGCTGGAATTAGCTTCCGGCAGCTAAATTTTGTGGTTGTTTATTAAGCAACAATAGGTGACTAAGACACCATTCAATCATTGACTCATTCAAATCTGCACTGACCCACTGTGAGATGCCAGACACAGTGCAGGACTGAGGTACAGAAGAAATGAAGGCATAGTCTGTTGCTCAGGTGGCTCCGCCTACTGCAAGGTCAGACATGCATATTCATGAGAGCAGATACAGAGCCCACAAGAAACAGGCCCAATCCATGCTAGAGGACACAGGGTCCATGAGCATGGCAACATCCTTTGTCAAAATGTAAATCCTAAGTGTGTTTAAGAATATTCATTTTTAGGTCTGCCCAATCTCTCTGTAAGCAGAGCAACTGACCGGCACCACCTCCTCCGTAGGGGAGAGAGAGGCCACCCACCTCCTCAGCAGCTCAGTGCTCAGTCTGCCCCAGCCCTTCAGTGAGCAGAGCTACCTGCCCGCCCGCCATAGAGGTGAGAGGGGTACGCAGCCCCCTGCACTATTGGAGCAGCGCCATGCCTGACCCCACTCCCCCAACAACAGAGCACCTGGCCTACCCCACCACCCTGCCACTGGCCCAGCCTGGACACAGGGACCTGCCACCCCAAACCAGGATGCCCAACTAGGTGCCCCTGGACGACTAGCCCCACCACCTTGACGTGGTGCACCCAGGACTGCCAACATGGCCCAACTCCCTCAGATGAACAGTCCTTTCATCGTGACACACTGTGCCTTATCCGGCATCCCTGGTCAAATGGCCTGGCCACTGACACTGCCTGGTAGACATGACCTGATGCCCACCCTCCGACACACGGACCTTCCACAGAGACTGATGTGCCTAACTGAGTACCACCAGGAGACTGGATGCATTGCTGTGACCCGGTGTGACCAGTCATCTCTGAATGCAAGGACCAGCTGCTGGGAACTAACCCTCATCATCTGGCTCCCCAGGCTGTGAGACTGCTACAACAGGAAGACAAAGGGACAACCTCCAAGTGAGAGAAAAGGAGGAATCACCAGAAAAGGAACTCAGTGAAATAGAGGCAAGTAATTTGTCAGATAAGAAATTCCAAGTAATGGTTACAGGCTTGTCAGACAGCGGAGTGAGAATTACAAGCAGCTTAATGAGAATTATAAGCAGCTGAATGAGAAATACAGCAACATGAATAAGAATGAATAGGAAAGAATGACATAGCTGTAATAAAGAACACCCTGGAAAGATTCCACAGTAGACTAGAAGAAGCTGAGGACCAAATCAGCTAATTAGAAGACAAGGTAGGAAAAAAAAACACCCAATCAGATCAGCAATTGGAAAAAAAAGTAAAAAAAAACAAGAGGAGAATTTAAGGGAGCCTGGGGACAACATGATATGAAACAATGTCTGCATCATATGTGTGCTAGAAGGAGAAGAAGCTGAGCAAGGAGTGGAGAACCTGTTTGAAGAAATAATGACAGAAAACTTCCCCAACTTGGTGAAGGAAATAGTCACACAAGTCCAGGAAACACAGAGTCCAATCAAAATGAACCCAAAGAGACCGACACAAAGACGCATCATAATTAAAATGGCAAACATAAAAGACAAAGAAAGGATCTTAAAGGCTACAAGAGAGAGACAGAAACTCACCTACAAGAAAACTCCCATTAGACTATCAACTGATTTCTCAATAGAAACATTTCAGGCCTGAAGGGAGTTGCATGAACAATACAAAGTAATGAAAAACGAGGGAATAAATCCAAGAATACTCTATCTAGTAAGGCTATCATTCAAAATTGAAGGTGAAATTGGGAGTTTCTCAGACAAAAGAAAGACTAAAGGAGTTGATTACCACCTAAGAATGCTAAAGGGACTGCTGTAAGAAGAAAAAATAAAAAGAGAGGGAGGAACACAGGCATAAAGAATTTAAAATGGCAACAAATAAGTATCTATCAATAATAACCTTAAATGTAAATGGATTAAATGCTCCAATCAAAAGACAGGGTAGCTGAATGGATAAGAAAACATGATATCCTATATAGTAAAACCCTAATATGCAAATAGACCAAATGGTGGAACGACCAGTTGTTATGATGCGCACTGACCACCAGGGGGCAGACGCTTAATGCAGGAGCTGCTGCCTGGTGGTCAGTGTGCTCCCACAGGGGGAGTGCCACTCAGCCAGAAGCCAGGCTCACGACTGGCGAGTGCAGCAGTGGTGGTGGGAACCTCTCCTGCCTCCCTGGCAGTGTGAAGGACCCCTTGGGGGATGTCTGCTGAGGGGTCCCAGACTGCGAGAAGTCACAGGTCCGGCTGAGGGACACCACCACCCTCCCACCACCCCCCCCCCCATGTACAAGAGACCCTCTTCTGAACAAAAGAGTCACACAGAATGAAAGTGAAGAGATGGAAAAAAATTTTTCCATCCAAATAGAAATGAAAAAGAAAAAAAAAGCTGGGGTAGGAATACTCATATCTGACAAAATAGGCTTCAAAATGAAGGTCATAACAAAAGACAATGAAAGTCATTCCATAATACTAAAGGGATTGATCCAACAAGGGGATATAACCCTGGTAAACATATACATGCTCAATATAGGAGTACCTAAGTACATAAAAATTTTTCGAGAGGACGTAAAGGGAGAGATCAACAGCATTACAATCACAGTAGGGGATTTTAACACCTCACTGACATCACTGGATAGATTTTCTAGACAAAAAATCAACAAGGAAACAGTAATCCTAAAAGACATACTAGATCAAATGGAATTAATAGTCACTTACAGAACATTTCACCCCAAAGATACAGAATATATATTCTTCTCAAGTGCACATGAGACATTCTCAAAGGAAGACCACATTCTAGGGCACAAAGCAAATCTCTACAAATTCAAGAGCATTGAAATTATATCAAGCATCTTCTTGGATCATCATGGCATGAAACTAGAGATCAACTACAATAAAAACACTTCAAAACACATTGAGGCTACATAGCATGTTATTAAACAATGAATGAGTCACCAATGAAATAAGGACAAAATAAAAATCTTCATGAAAATGAACACATAACAACCCAAAGCCTATGGGACACAGCAAAAGCAGTCCTGAGAGTCCCTAGCACTACACTACAGGCATACCTTAAGAAATAAGAAAAAATAGCTAAGACGCTATCTAACCCTACAACTTAAAGATCTAGAAATATAACAACAAGAAAAGCTGAGAGTAAGTAGGAGGAAATAAATAATAAAAATCAGAGCAGAAATAAATGGCATAGAAACTAAAAGAAAAAAACAAAAACAAACAAACAAAAAACAAAACAAAAAAAAACTACAAAAGATTCATCAAACCTAGAGCCGGCTCTTTGAAAAAATAAGCAAGATTGATGCACCTTTAACCAGACTCATCAAGAAACGAAGAAAGAGGACCCAAGTAAATAAAATCAGAAATGAAAAAGGTGAACTAGCAACTGACACCACAGAAATATAAAGGATTGTATACAAATACTATGAGCAACAAGCTAAACAAGGTGGATGAAATGCACAAATTTGTAGTAAAATTCAACTTTCCAAAATTGACTCCGGAAGAAGCAGAAAACCTGAACAATAACAACTTATAAAATACAAGAAGTAATCAAAAACCTCACAGCATACAAAAGCCCTAGACCAGTGGTCAGCAAACTCATTAGTCAACAGAGCCAAATATCAACAGTACAACGATTGAAATTTCTTTTGAGAGACAAATTTTTTAAACTTAAACTACATAGGTAGGTACATTGTTATTAACTTAATTAGGGTACTCCTAAGGCTTAGGAAGAGCCACACTCAAGGGGCCAAAGAGCCTCATGTGGCTCGCGAGCCGCAGTTTGCCGAACACGGCCCTAGACCAATGACTTCACAGGACAGTTTTACCAAATATTCAAAGAAGAAATAACACCCATCCCCCTCAAACTATTCCAAAAAGTTCAAGAGGAAGGCACACTTCCAAGATCTTTTCATGAGGCCAATATTATCCTAATTCCAAAACCACATAAAGACACTACAAAGAAAGTGATGAGCATATCCCTGATAAACATAGATGCTAAAATCCTCAACAAAATATTAGCAAATCAGATCCAGCAATATATTAAAAAGATCATACACCATGATCAAGTGGGATTTATTCCAGGGATGCAAGGCTGGTACAATATTCGCAAATCAATAAATGTGATGCATCATATAAACAAATTGAAAAACAAAAATCACATGATCATATAAATTAATGCAAAAAAAGCATTTGACAAAATCCAACACCCATTTTTGATAAAAAATCTCAGCAAAGTGGGAATAGAAGGATCACACCTCAACATAATAAAAGCCATATATGACATACCTATAGAAAATATCATACCCAATGGGCAAAAACTAAAACCATTTCCCCTAAGAACAGGATCGAGAGAGGGTTGTCCACTTTCACCACTTTTATTCAACATAGTACTGGAGGTTCTAGCAACAGAGATTACACAAGAAGAAAAAATAAAAGTCATTCAAATTGGAAAAAAGGAAGTAAAACTGTCAGTATTGGAAGATGACATGATATTGTACATAGAAAACTCCAAAGACTCCACCAAACAATTAGATTTAATAAAGGATTTTGGCAACATAGCAGGATACAAAATGAACACCCAGAAATCTATGGCATTTTTATACACCAATAATGAACTCTCAGGAAGAGGAATTTAAAAAATAATCCCATTTACTATTGCAACAAAAAAAAATTAAGATACTTAGAAATAAACTTAACCAATGAGGTAAAAGACCTGTACTTGGAAAACTATAGAACATTGAAAAAAGAAATAGAAGAGGATATAAACAAGTGGAAGAATATACTGCCTTCATGGATTGGTAGAATTAACATTATTAAAATGTCCATACTACCCAAAGCAATCTATAGATTCAATGCAATCCCTATGAAAATACCAGTGGCATGCTTCACAGATCTAGAACACACACTCCAATAATTTATATGGAACCAAAAAGACCCCAAATAGCTGAAGCAATCTTTAGGAATAAGAACAAAGTTGTAGGGATCATAAGACCAGATTTCAAGTTATACTACAAAGACACTGTAATCAAAACAGCCTGGTACTGGCATAAGAACAGGCATATAGACCAGTGGTCGACAAACTGTGGCTTGCGAGCCACATGTGGCTCTTTGGCCCCTTGAGTGTGACCACGAAGTTTCAATTACACTGTATGTGTGTGCCCGCACGTGGTATTTTGTGGAAGAGCCACACTCAAGGGGCCACAGTTTGCCAACCACTGATATTGACCAATGGAACAGAACAGAGAACCCAGATATTGGCCCAAGCCACTATGCTCAATTAATCTCTAATAAAGGAGGCAAGAACATTGGTGTATCACATTTATTGATTTGTTATACAATAGAGTAAACACAGTCTCTTCAATAAATGGTGTTGGGGTAATTGGACAGCTACATGTAAAAAAAATGAAGCTAGACCACCAACTTACACCATACACAAGAATAAAGTTAAAGTTGATAAAAGATTTAAATGTAAGCTGTGAACCCATCAAAATCCTAGAAGAAAATGTAGACAGCAAAATATCAGATGTCTCATGTAGCAAAATTTTCTCTGAACAACATCCGCATAAGAGAAACAAAGGAAAAAATGAAAGAATGGGACTACATCAAAATAAAAAGCTTCTGCACAGCAAAAGAAATCAGCATCAAAATGAAGAGGGTGCCCATTGTATAGGAGAACATATTTGCCAATGATACATCTGATAAAGGGGTTAATATCAAAATATACAAAGTACTCATAAAAATCAACAAAAGGAAAACAACCAACCAAATAAAAAAATAGGCAGAAGACCTAAATAGACACTTCTCCAAAGTAGACATACAAATGGCCAAGAGACATGAAAAAATGCTCAATATCATTGATCATCAGAGAGATGCAAATTAAAATAACAGACCTCACACCTGTCAGAATGGTACCATCAACCACTCAACAAAAGACAAGTGCTGGTGAGAATGTGGAGAAAAGGGAACCCTTGTGCACTGCTGGTGGGAATGCAGATTGGTGCAGTGATTATGGAAAACAGTATTAAGTTTCCTCAAAAATTTAAAAATGGACCTGCCATTTGAACCAATGATCCCACTTCTGGGAATATATCCTAAGAAGCTTAAAACACCAATCAGAAAGAATATATCCATCCCTATGTTCATAGCAATGCTATCTATATATAAAAAAGCCTAAGCGACCATTACTACCAGTCAACAGAACGACTGGTTGACCAGTCACTATGACGTGCACTGAACACCAGGGGGCAGATGCTCAACACAGGAGCTGCCCCATGGTGGTCAGTTCAGTCCCACAGCCAACCTCCCGCAGCCAGCCAACCTCCTGCAGTCCCTCCCCCAGCCAGCTGGCCCCCATCAGGATTGGGCGAGATGCACTGATTGGCCCCAATCGCCAGCCAGGCTAAGGGACCCCACACGTGCACGAATTTGTGCACCAGCCCTCTAGTCATATCCTATCTGATAAAATAGTATACACAAATTAACCATCACACCCTCACTCCGTCACTTCATCAGAAAGATGGCTGTGGCCATAGAGCTGGAGTGAGCAGAAGGCTTGCGTTGCCCCCGGCAATGGAGGAAGCCAAGCTTCCTGTCTGCCCTGGCCGGCACTGGGCTCCACTCAAGGCTACACAGTTTCAATTATAGAAGATAAATAAACCCCAGATACCTGCTTCCAGCCTGCATGACCTCCGTTCAAGGAGGAGCTGGGAGCCTCAATTTCCAGGGGCAACCAGATCTGGGCTCCGCTTAAGGCTACAAAGTTTAAATTATAGAAGTTAAATAAATCCCAGATACCTGCTTCCAGCTTGCGGGCGAGGCCAGCCTAAAAACGCCCATCAGCCCCTCACCCAGGCTGGCCAGGCACCCCAGTGGGGACCCCCAACTGAAGGGGGTGTGACCAGCCTGCAAACAGCCATCAGCCTCTCACCCAGGCTGGCCAGGAACCTCAGCAAGACCCCCCCCCCCACACACACACACACACCCTGAAGGGGCTGTGGCCAGCCTGCAAACAGCCATCAGCCCCTCACCCAGGCTGGCCAGGCACCCCAACAGGACCCCCCACCCTGATCTGGGACACCCTTCAGGGCAAACCAGCCAGCCCCCACCTGTGCACCAGGCCTCTATCCTATATAATAAAAGGGTAATATGCAAATAGACCCTAACATCAGAACGACTGGGAATGACTGGTCACTATGACACATACTCACCACCAGGGGGCAGACATTCAGTGCAGGAGCTGCCCCCTGGTGGTCAGTGCGCTCCCACAGGGGGAGCTCTGCTCAGCCACAAGCCAGGCTGCCAGCTGCCAGCACTGCAGTGGTGGTGGGAGCCTCTCCCACCTCCTCAGCAGCGCTAAGGTTGTCTGACTGCAGCGTAGGCCTGCTCCCTGCTGGCAAGTGGACATACCCCGAGGGCTCCTGGGCTGCCAGAGAGATGTCTGACTGCCAGCTTAGGCCCGATTCCCCAGTGGTCAGTGCGCTCCCACAGCAAGTGTGTTGCTCAGATGACCATCAGGCTCCTGACACTGGGCTCATGGCTGGTGAGCACAGCTGCAGCAGCATGAGCCTCTCCCGCCTCCACAGCAGTGCTCCTGATTGGCAGTGGTGGCAGGTGCAACGAGGCTGGGATGAGCAGGAGAGGTGTGGGGCAGGCTCCATCCAGGACTGGCCTGTGGGGATCGGGCTGAAACCAGCAGTTCAACATCCCCCGAGGGATCCCAGATTGCAAGAGGGCACAGGCCAGGCTGAGGAACCCCACCGGTGCATGAATCAGTGCGCTGAGCCTCTAGTTTACAATAATTAAGATCTGGAAACAGCCCAAGTGCCCATCAGTAGATGAGTGGCTAAAAAAGCTGTGGTACATTTACACCATGGAATACTATGCAGCAATAAAAAAAGAAGGAACTCTCACTATTTGAGACAGCATGGAAGGACCTGGAGACTATTATGCTAAGTGAAATAAGCCAGTCAGAGAAAGACAATATCACATGATCTCACTCATATGTGGAATCTAATGAACAAAATAAATTGAAGAACAAAACAGATCCAGAGACATCGAAGCATGCAATAGACTGAAGCATTTCAGAGGGAAGGACGGGAGCGGGAAGAGATTAACCAAAGAACTTATATGCATGTATGCATAGCCCACAAATAGACAACAGTGCGGGAAAAGCCTGGGTTGGGGCTGGAATGGAGGAGGTCAGTGGAGGAAAAAGAGGGAACACCTATAAAATTTCCAATAATAAATGTATTTTTAAAATGTATATTCCTGAGCCCTGGCCCTGGTCTTTGAATCAGGTGCTCTCACCACAAGATCAGAAGTGTGTGTTTCCTGAGAGTACCCAGGAGAGTCTCATGCACACTGAAGCATGAGGTCCACATCACCGGTGTCTCCCTAGCACCGCGTCGGAGCCGGAAGGACAGGCAGCTTTGTAAGAGGCCGGTTTTGTATTAGTGAATCAAACTGCTAAGTCCATCATCTCACATTTATGAAGTTCATTCTTGTCCCCTTCATCAGAGCTCTAAAGTGGCAGCCACGAGCCTTTGGCTGGCTGTTTAGTCTTCCTACCCCAAGTCCTCACCAAAGGTTATTTTTTGTGGGGTTTTTAAATATACTTTTTTGAATTCTTTATTGTTTAAAGTATTACATGAGTCTTCTTTTCCCCTATTGACCTCTCCCCAGCCACTCCCCTCTCCCCACACACATGCCCTCACCCCACTACTGTCTGTGTCCATTGGTTATGCCTATATACATGCATACAAGTCCTTTGGTTGATCTCTTACCCCCCTTCCCTCTGAAGTTTGACGGTCTGATTGATGCTTCTCTGTCTCTGGATCTGTTTTTGTTCATCAGTTTATGTTGTTCATTATAGTCCACAAATGAGTGAGATCCTGTGATATTTATCTTTCTCTGACTGGCTTATTTCACTTAGCATAAGGCTCTCCAGGTCCATCCATGCTATTGCAAATGGCAGGAGTCCCTTTTTACAGCAGCATAGTATTCCATTGTGCAGGTGTACCACAATTTTGTAATCCATTCATCTGCTGATGGGCATTTAGACTATTTCCAAATCTTAGCTATTGTAAATTGTGCTGCTATGAACATAGGGGTGCATATGTCCTTTCTGAGCGGTGTTTCTGATTTATTGGGATATATTCCTAGAAGTGGGATCACTGGGTCAAAAATGGGAGTTCCATTTTTGACTTTTTGAGGAAACTCCATATATTCTCCACAGTGGCTGCACCAGTCTGCATTCCCACCAGCAGTGCATGAGTGTTCCTTTTTCTCCACATCCTCTCCAGCACTTGTCATTTGTTGATTTGTTGATGATAGCCATTCTGACAGGTGTGAGATGATACCTCATAGTCATTATGATTTGCATCTCTCAGATGATTAGTGGCTTTGAGCATGTTCTCATATGTCTCTGGGCCTTCTGTATGTCCTCTTTTGAAAAGTGTCTATTAAGTCCTTTGCCCATTTTTTGATTGGGTTGTTTATCTTCCTTTTGTTAAGTTGTATGAGTTCCCTGTAAATGTTGGAGATTAAACCCTTACTGGTAATAACATTGGCAAATACATTCTCCCATGCAGTGGGCTCTCTTGTTGGTTTGTTGATGGTTTCTTTTGCTGTGCAGAAGCTTTTTATTTTGATGTAGACCCATTTGTTCATTTTCTCCTTAGTTTCCATTGCCCAAGGAGCTATATCAGTAAAGATATTGCTATGACATATGTCTGCTATTTTGCTGCCCATAATTCTTCTAAGATTTTTATGGTTTCCCATCTTACATTTAATTCCTTTATCCATTTTGAATTTGTTTTTGTCCCTCTGCACCCTCAAGCAGCCTTCCCCTCCCACTCCCCCCCTACACCCCCAGCCAGCCTTCCCCTCCCACTCCCCCTCTACACCCCCAGCCAGCCCTCCCCTCCCCTCTCCCCACCTCCCAACTTTTGCTGGGGCCAGGCTGCCTCGAAGGGCCTGCTGGTCTCTGGGGAGAACCCTCCCCTTGAATCCTCTCTGAAAGCTAATTCAGCCATTTACTCTCAATTTGTAGCGGGTGCTGTCATCTCTCAGATTTCAAAGAAGATGAATGCACGGGGCAAATTGAATTTAAAAATTTAATTGAATAAAACAGAACCAGACGGCGTGATGGAAGACTTTGATCTGACAAAGTGCGAGGAAAGTGAGTGTTCCCGAGGCCGGTGTGACGGGCTGTCTGGACCTTGTCTGGTCTCTTCATCAGCAGGAAAACCGTCTCTGCAGTGCAGGGGCGGCTCAGGCTGGTGCGGAGCTGGCTGCTCCCAGGCATTTCCAGGTCAGCACGTCCCCACACAGGCTGGCAGCCCCCCCCCCCGCCCATCCCTGCCTCCCACCCATCCCTGCCTCCCAACCCTGAGCCCCACAGTCAGGGACCTTGCCTCACACCTCACATACCTGTGTCCTGGCGCGGAGGAGCCTGACCAAGCAGACGCTGAGGGAGACAGGGGCTCCAGGGAGCGCTGGCCCGCAGGCCTGTTTAATGTGCACACAGGTTCTAATTAGCAGAGTTCCCCATTTCAAATGCATGCTTGCAGCTTCTCTGTAAACACTGCTACTCAGAATGAGGGCCACAGACAGCGCCTGGGCACCTGGGCTGTCAGCAACGTGTCGTGGCCATCCCGATGGTCCCGCAGGCACACCGACCCTTAGAGCTGGAGCGGACTTGCTTCCACACAGCGGCTCTGCCGGGGCACTGGAACCCCGGGAGGGCTGTTAAAGTATCCAGGCCCACGGGCAAGGCTGCTCCCCTTCACTTGGGATCTCCGCGGGGGCCCAGGCACCAGCCTTTCTTCAGGCTCCCAGGCTCCCAGGGGCAGCAGGGCCGAGAACCATAGCCTGGACTCAGTAGGTCGCAGCACTGGTCCTCCTATTCCCACGCAGCTCCTGTGTGTCCACACCCGCCAGGGGTCACGGGCCTAAGGCCCTGACTGATTTATGCGCTGCAGGCCCCTAGCTCTTCTGTTCCCAGGCCCTCTCCCTCCATCCCCATCCCCCCTCTTCTAACAGGTCACCATCAAGGGGAAGCCAGGCTCTCTGAGGGGAGACGCGCCGCCTGCTGGCCAGGACCACAGGGCCTGCCTCCCCGGCCACCCACGGGACAAGTGAGTGAGATAATCGTTATGAAACCACACAACTAAGTGTCCAGATGCATATCAGGTGCCTCATACCGGTGAGTTCTCGCCTCTCCGAGCCCCTCAGGCATCTGGCCTGACAGTGAAAGCAGTAGAAGGACTTGAGGTGAATCCCCTCCCAAGGGCCGGAGGGTGACACTGGCAGGTGTGGCAGCCAGAGGCCCCAAAGCTGGCCCCCTCGCCCCCCATCTGTGAGCATGCCGCTCCCGCAAGGGGTCGGAGCCGGTGGAGTCCAGGGTGTGGCAGATGCTGGGAGGAGGCGGTGGCCCCGATACCGGGCTGGGCCACTGAACCACAAAACAGATTCTCCGAAGCCCCACAGGGCCGAGCTCTGCCGACACCCGACTTCAGCTCGGGGAGGGCTTCAGACCTCGGCCTCCAGAACTGTCAGAGGGTCGCTCCGCTCCGTGTTGCTGTCTGTGCCCCTTGGTTGGTGGTCATGTGACCGTAGCCACGGAGTGTGTGTGTGTGTGTGGGGGGGATGTGACCACAGCGACCCCTGCCTCCCCACCCCCCCAGGAGGAAAGGCCCTCGCGTGCTCCAGCAGGGAAGCACCTCAGGTCTGGCCTGCTGGCGGCGTGGGCATCTGCACACGTGTGTCCTTTCCCCATGTGCACGTGTGACGCTCCAGTTAAACAGTCAAAGAGCCAGCCAGGCCCTCCAAGGTCCCACCCACAGCCCGGAGGGGGTGCTGCTTAGGGCTCAGGGGCCACATCTCACCACGCGAAGCAGGGCCTGGAGGACAGCAGTCAGCTCGGGGAGCAAGTGCCCCCTGCACCCCTCCCTTGGCCAGGCACGCGCTTGCACCCCCCTTCCTCTGGCCTTGCCCACAGCCCGCTGCGCCTCCCGAGGGAGATCGCTCCATGCCATTGGCCCAACAAGCTCTCCATGCACACTGGCTGTCCCAGGGAACTTAGCAGCAGCGCACGCAGTTGGGAAGGTAAATCATACACCATCCACCTTGCACAAGTTGTTGAGAAAGTGCATTTGGGGAGAACTAGCAGAGGGGAAGAACTCACTGCCCCTGCTACACCGTCACACTGAGTCACAGCTAACAGTGGTACAGCAAACAGTGGACAAGAGACCTCACTGCCAGTCGGGTCTGGCCCTGGTCACTCCCTGCGCTTCAGTGACTGCACCATCCTCGTCAGCACCAGAGCAGCCAGGACCAAGTCCTGCCCTGGCCCCAACCAGACTGCCCACTGAATCCTCCTGGGAAAAATCCACGCACCTAAAAGCAACTCCGGGCACCCATTCAAAGAAATTAACATTTTCAATGTCACAAACCAGCCCCACTCCCCAGGTCTTGCCCCAACCTTGGGACTTAGATAAAAGGCAAATTTCGTTCCCACTTCTCCTGGGGCTGAACTTTTTTTCTCGAGGTGTAAATGGCATCTGCTTTCTTAGTATCAAGACACACAAAATAATAGCATCTCTGCAAAAGTGTGGCTCAGTGGTTGAGTGTCGACCTATGAACAAGGAGGTCATGGTTCGATTCCTGGTCAGGGCACATGCCTGGGTTGCAGGATCAATCCTCTGTGGGGGGCATGCAGGAGGCAGCCGATCAATGGTTCTCTCTCATCATTGATGTTTCTAGCTCTCTCTTTCCCTCTCCCTTCCTCTCTGAAATCAATAAAAATATATTAAAAAAGTAAAAGGTGACAGCCAGACTGAGGCCTCATGTGAAGGCCCTGGGAAAGTCCACTTCTGAGCACGCCTTGTTGGCAGAGTTCAGTTCCTGCAGTTGTAGTACCAACTCTTCGTTTCCTGCTGGTGGTCACCTGGGGCCACGCTCAGCTTTGAGCCTCCACCTGAGGAGACCAAGGAATTCAGGTGGAGGCTAAAGCTGAGCATGGCCCCAGGTGACGTTCACAAAGTCTGTCCTCAACAGTCCTGCTCGCTCCTGTAGCCTCACACTTAGGACTTCTTTAATGGAGTAATCCACGTCCTGTCTGGGCTTCCTCTGCTCTAGCGGCCTTATATTTTCCCAGCATTGCTGTCTTTTCCAAAGAGCCCTGCCTTCTCAGGATGTGGCTGAAGTAGGACAGCTTCGGTTGTGTCACTTTTGCCTCCAGCGATGTTTCGGGCGTAATTTGCTCTGGGACCTGGACATCTCTCTGGTGTCCAGGGCACCCTAGAGCTCTCCTCCAACACAAGATTCCAAGTGAGTCCATTTTTTCTATCATCCTTCTTCACTGTCCAGCTTTCATACCTGTAACAGTAGGTAGGAGATGAGCAGTGGATAACCCAGCCTTGCTCTCAATGACACACCTTTGCTCTCAGTGGTCTCTCCTAGTTCTCCCACTGCTGCCCTTCCCAGTCTCCATCTCCTCTTGATTTCTGGCTGCTGTCTCCACTTGAATTGATGAGTATACCAATGTAAATAAATATTTAATGTCAACATCTTCATTGTCCATGTTAACACATTACAGACCAGTAGTTTTATTGCTAGCTTTACCCAGTGGCCAGATAAGTTTCTATTGAACGAGTACAAAAAACATTTTACATAAATGTAAAGGCACGCTTTGAAATGAAATACCCATTGCATTTTGAAGTTATTTATTACATGTTCTTACAAGCTAATATCTTTTTAAAGTATAATACTTTGTAAAACACTGTGTGATATGAAGCGAGAATTCTTGTGATCCATCCGCAGTGTGTTAAGTTGTGTGTTGCTTCTGTGGTCATGACTTGTCTTCTTGCTGCTCAAGTGCAGTCCCTCTTTGTCACGTTCCTCTTTCACGTTAATTAGAAGTTGGTTCAAATCGTTGCTAAGTTCTGCTAGTGACATGGGGTTATCTGCATATCTGGTCATTGATATTTCTTCACCAATTTCACTCCTCCCTCCTCTGAATCTAGCACAGTTTTTTGTATAATATGTTCTACTACAAATTAAACAAGTAGGTGTACAAAGATCTTTTCAAGTCTCCATTATCAATCATTTGGGGTATATACCCAGAATAGAATTGCTGGGTCATATGGTAATTCTATGTTTAATTTTTTGAGGAACAACATACTGTTTTTACATAAAAGCTAAATATACTTGGTTTTAAACCACTAAATTTATGCTAATTTGTTACTCAGCAATAGAAAATTAATGAACTTGAGTACTCTCTCTCAGTCCTAGAGATAGTAACTGCTTCCTACATCTGTTATTCCCATATTGTTTAGAGTTTTCTTTACCTCTGTTAGTAGATAATCCCATCAACTAGTAATAATTCTTTTTAAGGTTTTATCTTTTCAAATTACTGATGTGGTTTGAGTCCCCTGAATGGTCCCCAAGGGATAGAATCTATCTTACCAAATAATGGGCAACATGTAAATTGCTCCACTACACTAACCAGCAAATCAGGAGAGTATGCAAATTAACCCAACAGGGATGGCAGTTAATTTGCATATGTAGGCATGAAGCTGCGGAGCAAAGACTGAGGGCTCCAGCCCGAGCAAAGGCCTGGGTCCCGGGTGCCAGAGGAAAACCGGTGCTGGCAGCCAGGGGGAGGCAAAGCCTATTGCATGAATCTGTTTGTGCAATGGGCCTCTAGTATACATATAAAAGCCTAATATACAAATTGTCCCCTCAGGAGTTTGAGCACTTGCTATGACCTGTGCTGACCACCAGGGAGTGGTGCGGAAGGAAGGAAGGCCCTGGCCAGCAGCTGGCAGCTGGGGAAGGAAAGCCCCAGTTGGCAGCCCTGATCGGCCTTATCACCGGCCAGGCCTAGGCACCCTACCCATACACAAATTTCATGCACCAGACCTCTAGTCTTTAATAAACATTATGTCCTACATGAAAGCTAATTTGGAAAAATAGTTCCACAGTAACCCTCTGACAAATGGCAGAGTCAGAAACATCCACTCACTTTCAATTGTAAGTTCATAACAGTTTGAATTTGTTTGGGTTTGTTTTGGATGCAATTCATAACTCTAAGATCTATGACATTACATATTCCTGCACTTAAATAGGATTTTGGAAATAAACAATGATAGCTCAGTCATCTCAAAAAAAGGAAAGAGAACTTGAGTTTTGTCACTTCTTTCATTCTATTTGACCATTTGGAGTTTTTATTTGTGTTTAAAATTAAAAAGAGTGAAAAGGTATGAATTACTAGGTATAAATTTTGGTACATATATGAAATATTTTACTTAAATAATATGTTTAAAAGAGGACATCATATTTCTTTTAAAATTATTTATTTTAACTCTAATTATTAATTAAGAAAATAAGGTTTATTACTAATTATTCAGTGATCCTTCCTGAAATATTTTTGTTGTACAAAGGAGGAGGTACTGAAAACTAACCCCCTGGCTGTAAAATACTGGGTGTGCCAGTGGGGAGTACACTCAGTAACATTAGATTTGTACTCACTTTTTGTTATAAATATTACTTTGTCTTCATTCATTTTATTAAAGCAATTTTAGAGTCTTCCAGGCAAGATGGCAAGTAGGTAAATGTTGTGCTCATTCCTCCTATAATCACATCAAAATCACAACTAATTTATAGAAACACCATCATTCAGACCCACCTGACATCTAGCTCAACAGAAGGCCTGGTGTCGACACTGGTAGGAGGGGCAGAGACCCCAAAAAAGCTGGCTCCATACTCACAGGTGGAGGTTAACAATCAGGAGGGATATCTTGACTACAAAGGTCTTCCCTGAGAATCAAGGGGACCCATTCCCACTCTAGGCTGCCCCAGCCCAGGGTTCCAGAGCCAGGAAGAGAAGTCCCATAACTTCTAGCTGTGAAACCAGCAGGCATTGAGGCTGAGTGAGAGGAAGGGCTGCTGGAGCCCCAGGAGCTCCTCTTAAAGGACCCGCAGACTCATTTGAACTCACTGGCTCTGAGCTCCAGCACTGGGGCAGCAGCTCAACCAGCACCAGGGACATACATGGAGGAATTGAATTGTCTAACTCCAGGGCCAGAGCTGGCAGGGCAGCTTTCTCTCAGACAGCAGTGCTGGCAGAGGCCACTGTTTCTTTGCTGAGCCCTCCTCCACTGAGCGCCATATTTGAGCCGCTGTTATCCTGGCTAAACCATTCATCTTCCCTGGTGATGGCCTGAGACCCCACCCCACTCAACGTGTGGATCCATCCAAGTTGTTTCCAGTGCCTTTTCCATACTAACGGCCTGCCTTGGCACATGCTGTAGACTTTCTTAAATTCTCTCAAAGGTTTACAAAACCAAACAAATAGTATCTGGCCTTGGCATGCCATGTACCTCTTGCTAAGTGTCCCCAGGCACAGCACTAGTATCAAGTGGTCTTTATCCACAGCTTGGCCTCTTCTGGCCACCTCCAAGTCCAGCACATGCAGCAGCCATCTGCTTATCACTTTGTATCTCATGCTGAGTAGCCTTGTGCAGGGCACCTGTGGTGGCTGACCTTGGCCTGCAACTCTTGGGAGGCTCCAGGGCCAGCGCACCTAGTGGTCAACTCAGACCGTGCTGGAACACCACCCAATCACCTCCATGAGAACACACACAAGGGCAGACTCATTAGACAGCAGGGCCCCACTAAAGCGAGTCCTGCTCCATGGGGTCAGCCCTGCATAGCAGTTCATCTGCCATAATTAGAGCCAGTCTTTCTAGCTGAGAGGTGAACCCCTCTTATTGACATGCCAACATCAATCAAGGCTCCACTAAAACAGGAGAGTGCACACAGCCTACATAGATAATACACCTGAAGCACTCTGCTCAGGTGACTGGGAGGATGTGCCACAGGGCCCTGCAGAACACCTAATACATAAAGTTATCTACCAAGACTGGGGCACATAACTCTAACTAATACATAGAAACAAAAACAGGTAGGTAGCCTAAATGAGGCAAAGAAACATGTCCCCAATAAGAGAATATGAGAAATCTCCAGAAAAAGAACTAATTGAAATGAAGGTAAACAAACTACCAGATACAGAGTACAAGACAATGGTTATAAGGATACTCAAGAAACTTAGTGAGAACTTCAACAGCACAGAAACCATTTAAAAACAGTCAGAGCTCACCTGGCATAGCTCAGTGGTTGAGCATCAACCTCTGAACCAAGAGGTCGCAGATCGATTCCCAGTTGGGGCATATGCCCAGATTTCAGGCTCAATCCCCAGTCTGGGGCATTCAGGAAACAGCCAATCATGATTCTCTTTCATCAGTGATGTTTCTATTTCTCTCTCCCTCTCCCTTCCTCTCTGAAATCAATAAAAATATATTTTTGAAAACAGTCAGAAAGGAAGAATAACTAAAATGAAGAATACACTAGTAAGAATCAACAAAAGGTTAGATGAACAGAGAGGATGAAATTAGCAGTTTGGAAGACAAGGTAGCTGAAAAAAAGAATTTTAAAAAATGAGGAGAGAATAAAGGACTTCTGGGACAACATCAAGTTTAACATTAACCACCTGATAGGGATACCAGAAGAAGAAGAGAGAGAGCAAGGAATTGAGAGCCTATTTGAAGAAATAATGACTGAAAATTTCCCTAACCTGGTGAAGGAAAAAGACACACAAATCTGGGAAGCACAGTGAGTCTCAAACAAGGTTAACCCAAAGAGGCCCACACCAAGACACATCATAATTAAAATGGCAAAAGTTAAAAACAAGGAGAGAATCTTAAAGCTTCCAGAGAGAGACAGTTAGTTGCCTACAAGGGAGCTCACATAACACAGTCAGCTTGTTTGTTGACCAAAACTTTCCAAGCCAGAAGGTAGTGGCAAGAAATATTCAAAGTAATGAAAAGCAAGGATCTACAACAAAGATTACTCTCCCCAGCAAGGCTGTCATTTAGAATTGAAAAACAGATAAAGGGTTTCCCAGACAAGAAAAAGCTAAAGGAGTTCATCACCACCAAACCAATATTAGAAGAAATAGTAAAGGGTATTTTAGAAGATGAAGGAGGAGAAAGAGGAGGAAGAGGAGGAGGAGGAGGAGAAGGAGGAAGAGGAGGAGGAGGAGGAGGAGGAGGAGGAGGAAGAAGAAGAAGAAGAAGAAGAAGAAGAAGAAGAAGAAGAAGAAGAAGAGAGAAGAAATGAATAATAAAATGGCAATAACTTCATAGGCATTAACAATTATTTTTTATGTAAATGGTTTAAATGCTTCAATAAAAACACATATGGTAACTGAAAGGGTAGGAAAACAAGACCCTTACACAAGAGATTCCTTTCAGATAGACATAGACAGACTAAAAGCAAAGGAATTGAAAAAATATTTCATGAAAATGAAAAAAAGCTGGGGTAGCAATACTTAGTTATACTAGACAAAATAGACTTTAAAACAAAGGCTATAAGAGTGACAACAGAGTAATGTCAACATGAGAGAGTCCCTTGTCTTCTCCCCCTGAAATTTCAACAAGCTGACTACATATATTTGAACAAAGAAATCCCTGCTCAACACAGATGCATGCTGGAGAGACCCACACATTGAAACATTTAAAGGTGGGCAACCGGGAATAGATGGGGAGATGAGAAGAGAGGAAAGCACAGACAGCCCCTGGAGCTTGTGGCATGGCAGGCCATGGAGGAGGGAAAGCCTGATGGTGGCAGTGGACACTTCCTTTGGCCTGGAGGAACAGAGAGCTGCCGGGTGTGGGGAGATGGGAGCCCAGCAGGGTGAGCAGTGAGGGAGTGAACAGAGCAGATGCCTGACAGAGCACAGGGTTCTGTCGTGTGGCTCTCCACTGTTGGGCTAGCTGTGGTGTTTCAGACAAAGAAACAGAACTAAAGAGCCCTGCAGCTGCTTGGACTCCCAAAACTCACCACCTAATGCCCTTGGAGTTGGGTCCAGGAATGTATTACCGATAAAGAGCTATTGCAGTGCAACTACTGTTTCCCCATGTGATTGATCCCCAGGAGGGGTGCTTGGGGCAGAAACACATGGAGTTCAGGGTTGTCATTACCATTAGGGTAAACAAGCCCCACTCCCAAGCAGTATATCTGTGCTGTCTTACAGAAGCCTTGGGAGTTCATGACTAGGAGATGACAGAGGTAGAAATCTTGTGATTCCGTGCCATCTACTAGAAAATAGTAGAAAGACCTCTTCAGAAATAAATAAATGTGTAGGAAAGGAAGGACAGTGAATACCATGAATAACCACAGTAATGAGGATGACCAGAAAGAAAATGAAAAATCTCCAGAAAGCAAGATGGAAAACCTGGTAATATGTGCTATAAATAACAGAGATTTCGCCCTAACTGATTTGGCTCAATGGATAGAGCATCGGCCTGTGGACTGAAGAGTCCCAGGTTCGATTCCAGTCAATGGCATATACCTTGGTTGAGGGCACATCCCCAGTGGGGGATGTGCAGGGAGCAGCTGATCAATGTTTCTCTCTCATCGATGTTTCTAACTATCCCTCTTCCTTCCTCTCTGTAAAAAAATCAATAAAATATATTTTAAAAAAATAACAGAGACTTCAAGATAGCTGTTCTGAAAATACTCAATGAGACATGAGAAAATACAGACAGGCAATTCAATGCATTCAGAAATAAATCACTGAACAAAATGAGGACTTTACTGAAGAGACTAAAACCCTAAATAAGAACCAATCAGAAATCCTTGAAATAAAGATTAAGAATGAACTACTGAGCATAGAAAACAGAACCAACCAGATGGAGGAAAGAATTAGTGATATCAAAAATAGAAATCTATAAATGATGCAGAGGGAAGAAGAGAAAGATCTGGCATAAAGAAAAATGAAAGAGCTCTACGGGAACTATTTGACTCCATCAGAAAAAGCAGTATTAGAATAATAGGCATTCCTGAGAAGGAGAGGGAGCATGGAATGGAGTCTATTCAAAAATTAGTGTATGAGAACTTCCCCAACCTATGGAAAGAACTAGATCCTTGAATCCAAGAAGCAAACAAAACATCTAGTTACCTCAATCCAAAGAGGCCATCTCCAATGCACTTGGTAATGAAGATGTCAAAAATCAGACAAAAAAAAATTCTCAAAGCATCCAGGAAAAAGAATGAAGAGACCTACAAAGGAAAACCCATCAGAAATTCATTCAACTTCTCAGCAGAAACTCTATAAGCCACAAGAGAGTGTAACCAAATATTCAAATGTCTGAAAGAGAAAAACTATCACTGCAAATAATATATCCAGAAAAAAATATTCTTTAAATATGAAGGAGAAATTAAGATGTTCCTGAGAGATTTTATCACCAGAAAACCTCCATTGCAGGAAATACTCAAGCTCAAGGGAGTTATTCTAACTGAAACAAAGAAGATAAGGTCATAATACTAAAAGTAAGATCACCAAAAAACTTACAGCATAAATAGGAAAAGTGTGACAACAAAAACATACAAGGGGGAGGGGAAAAGTCTGAACTGGCAAGGGAGGATGAAGACCAAATGCACTCAAAAGAAAGTTGCAGTATATATGCAAGATTATTTTTATAAGCCTAATGATAACCACACAAAAATCCCCAAACCAGGACATAAAGCTTTAAAAAGGAGTAAACAGAGAAAAGATATATGGAATACCACCAAACAAAAGCAACAGAGAGAAACACAAAGGAAAAGAACCATTGAAGGCACAGAGCTACCAGAAAACAAAAGATAAAATGTGGTAGGAAATCATCATACATCAATAATTGCCCTAAATGTAAATGGTCTGAGTTCACCAGTAAAAAGGCACAGAGTAGCAGAGTGAATCAAAAAACAAAACAAAACCATATGCTGCCTACAAGAGACACATCTAAGCTGCAAAGACAAAGGTGGATTCAGAGTAAAAAGGTAGAAAATGATTCTCCAACCAAATAACATCCATAGAAAAGCAAGTGTGGCCATACTTATATCTGACAAAGTAGATCTCAAGAAAATAAGACACAGAGATGGACACTTTATAATGATAAAGAGGACACTACCTCAAGAAAATATAGCACTTCTTAGTATATATGCACCCAACCAGAGAGCTCGGAAATATATTACACAGCTACTCACAGCTAAAGGGAGAAACAGATCAAAACACAATAATAGTTGGGGACCTTAATACTCCATTGACAGGTCTAGATGGATCAACCAAACAGAAGATCAATAAAGTAATATCATCGCCCTAACTGGTTTGGCTCAGTGGATAAAGCGTTGGCCTGCGGACTGAAGGGTCCCAGGTTCAGAGTCCAGAGTGCTAACCATTACACGATGGAACCCCCTGCAGGTTCGATTCTGGTCAAGGGCATGTACCTTGATTGCGGGCACATCCCAGTAAGGGGTGTGCAGGAGGCAGCTGATCAATGTTTCTCTCTCATCAATGTTTCTAACTCTCTATCCCTCTCCCTTCCTCTCTGTAAAAAATCAATAAAATATATTTAAAAAATAAATAAAGTAATATCAGTCATAAGTGAAACACTAGACCAAATGGACATAATTGACATTTAGAGAACCTATCATCCCAGAACATCTTCTCCAGGGCACATGGAACACATTCAAGAAGATTGCAATTATACCAAGCATATTCTCTGACCACGATGCCTTGAAATTAGAAATCACCTGTGAAAAGGAAGCAAAGAAACCCACAAATATGTGGAGATTAAACAACATACAACTAAAAAATGACTGGGTCAAAGAAGAACTAAAAGGTGAGATCAAAAGATATATAGAGACAAATGAGAATGACAATACAGCATATCAAAACCTCTGGGATGCAGCGAAAGCAGTAATAAGAGGTAAGTTTATGTCATTATAGGCCTATCTCAAGAAACAAGAGAAATCCCAAGTAAACAACCTAACATTACATCTCAAAGAACTAGAAAAAGAAGAACAAAGGCAACCCAAAGTTCATAGAAGAAAGAAAATTATAAAAATTAAAAAATTGAATGAAATAGAGAACAAAAAGACTTTACAAAAAAATCAATAAAACAAAGAGCTGGTTCTTTGAAAAGATTAATAAAATTGGCAAACCCCAGGCTAGACTCATTAAGGAAAAAAGAGAAATAACGCATATAAACAAAATCAGAAATAAGAGAGGAGAAGTCGTCCCAGACATCACAGATATACAAAAGACCATACTGGAATATTATGAAAGACTATATCCCACCAAATTCAACACCTAGAAGAAATGGTAAGTTCCTAGAATTACATAACCTGCCTAGGCTAAATCATGAGTAATTGGAAAATCTAGAGCTATCAGTAGTGAGGAAATTGAAACAATCACCAAAAACCTTCCCAAAAATAAAAATGCAGGACCAGATGGCTTCACCAGTGAATTCTACCAAAAGTTCAAAGAAGATTTAAAATCTATCCTTCTCAAACTCTTTCAAAAAATTAAAAAATAGGCACTACTTTCTAACACATTCTATGAAGCCAATATAACCCTGATACCAAAATCTGGCAAAGATAACACAAAGGAAGAAAACTACAGACCAATATTTCTGATTAATACAGATGGAAAAATCCTACACAAAATACTAGTTAATCGAAAAACAATACATAACGATCAAGTGGGGTTCATTCCAGGGGCACATGGATGGTTCAACATACACAAATCAATCAACGTAATACGCCACATTAACAAAAGAAAGGATAAAAATCACACGATCTTGTCAATAGATGCAGAAAAGCATTTGATAAGATACAACATCCACTTATGATTAAAACATTCAATAAAATAGTAGGAATAGAAGAAAAGTACCTCAACATAATAAAAGTAATCTATGATAAACCCTCAGCTAATATCACACTTAATGGTGAAAAACTGAAAACTTTTCCTCTAAGATCAGGAATAAGACAAGGATGTCCACTCTCACCACTCTTATTCAACACTAGTAGCCTGGTGCATGAAATTCGTGCACATTAAAAGGGAATTAATTGCCCTAACCAGTTTGGCTCAGTGGATAGAGCATCGGCCTGCAGACTCAAGGGTCCCAGGTTCAATTTCGGTCAAGGGCATGTACCTTGGTTGCGGGCACATCCCCAGTGGGGAGTGTGTGCTGGAGGCAGCTGATCGATGTTTCTCTCTCATCGATGTTTCTAACTCTCTATTCTGTTGCCAACAACGGCTTCTTTTGGCTTCAGAGGTACTTTGTTCCAATAGTTGGTCTTTAAACACATTCTCTCCTCCCTGCTGTCAGGGACCATGGTGCAGGTGAATAGGATTGCTAGCTGGGAGGCCCCTGACAGCAAACTGGCCACCTGTCGATTCCATGAGGAAAGGTGCTCCCTCCACCCTCCTGTCAGGGTCCAGGGTGCAGGAGAATGGGGTTCCTGGCTGGCAGGCCACTGACAGCAAGCTATCCAACAGTGGATTCTGTGAGGAATGGGGCTCCCTCCTGTCCACTGTCAGGGTCTGGTTTGAAGGTCGGCCATGCCCCCTGTTGGGCCAGACCCAGAGTTCTATGCCGTGGCTTCCACCTCAGCAACCCAGGGCTGACTGCTGCTGGGCGCTCCTGGTGCTCTGAGGGTGGGTTCTTCCCTCAGGCCACACGGGAAACAGCTGGGGAGGGCTCAGCCCTTGGCAAAATGACCCAGGATTCAGTGGGTCCAAGCTCCAAGGGCAGGTTCCTGCCTCAAACCCCACCCTTACAGGAAACAGCTCCAGGAAACAGGTTGGAGGAGGGCGCAGCCGTTGCCAAGACAACCCCTATAGGACTGACTTCCTTCCGGTTGGTGGTGGCTATTCTTCTGGATGTGATGAACATCACCCATGGTTTTTATATAAGTAGATAGTGCTGGAAGTCCTAGCCAGAGCAATGAGGCAAGAGAAAGAAATAAAGTCATCCAACTAGTGAAGGAAGAAGTCAAACTGTCACTTTTGTGTGGATGACATGATTCTGTAATAGAAAACCCTAAAGGTGCCCAGGTGCGGTGGCAGGGCCCGGGCATTTTGCTGCGTCACCAGCCACCGCAGGGCCTCACCAGCCCTCGCTCTCACTCTTGCACGTTCGTTCGTTCTCCAGCCTCGCGCCCCTTTTCCTACACTTTCCTCCTCTCCCCAACCTGAGGAGCCGCTCTCTCCGCGCGGTGCATTCTGGGGACCAGGTCGAGCCCGCCACTGCCCCCCATCGCTGAGGGAAGCGAGTAGAGGCCACACCACGGAGAAAACGTTGGAGTGGCCACCGGAGTTTAGTCCACTGCCCAGCAGCTGCCGCCGGAGAGGCCCACCCACCCATTCACCCGTCCCCCTGCCCCGTTCACGATGCAGCCTGTTTCTGCAAAGTGGTACGATCGAAGGGACTATGTCTTCATTGAATTTTGTGTTGAAGACAGTAAAGATGTTAATGTAAATTTTGAAAAATCCAAACTTACGTTCAGTTCTCTTGGAGGAAGTGATAATTTTAAACATTTAAATGAAATTTATCTTTTTCACTGTATTGATCCAAATGATTCCAAGCATAAAAGAACAGACAGATCAATTTTATGTTGTTTACAAAAAGGAGAATCTGGCCAGTCATGGCCAAGATTAACAAAAGAAAGGGCAAAGCTTAATTGGCTTAGTGTGAACTTCAATAATTGGAAAGACTGGGAAGATGATTTAGATGAAGACATGTCTAATTTTGATCGTTTCTCTGAGATGATGAACAACATGGGTGGTGATGAGGATGTAGATTTACTGGAAGTAGATGGAGCAGATAATGATTCACAAGACAGTGATGATGAAAAAATGCCAGATCTGGAATAAGGAATGTTGTCGTCCCTGGATTTTGAGTAAGAAAAATAACTTCTCTGCAAGATTTCATAATTGAGAGAATTCCTGAGTTGATAGCTCTAAAGGCAGATGCTGCATTTGCCTCCTTTAACCCATTTTTCAACCTGTTTGTTTTCTTAAAGGCTTCACTAAGGGTTGATATGTACCATTGTATGGGGCAATTTTAAGTCAGCTAAGGCAATAACCTTATGCATGAACATTTCCCAGACTTCCATGATGCTGTTGAAGTCCTAGACAATTGATACAGCAGTTGTGATAAATAAAAACATTTCACCTTTACTTCATAACATAGATACTGACATGATAAGAAGCTCTTGGATTGTGGAAAGATAACTAAGTTTTAGATTTTAGAACATGGACTCAACCTGGCTGAAACAAATGGATTGATACCTTAAACTGGTAACCTGTTGTTCCTCTGGTATATTCTTCAGGATTGTTCCACTAAAGTTTTATTTTTCAAAAAATTTACTTCACATTATTGTACATAAGTGATCATTTGTCAGTGTTCCAAATGTATTTTAGCTAAAACTAGTGAATGCCCCAACTTAGATGGTTTTTGAAGCCTGTACATTTGGTATTGTTTGACCCTTAAACTTTTACACCTCTTAGCATGGAGGACAAAGAAAGGCTGTACATTGTTGCTTGAGAGTCTGTACATTTAGACCAAATTTGTATTTGCACTGTCAGTGGCAAATGAGTGAAAAAATGGTATTAATACACTATTGGATTTTTTATTTCTTTTTTTTTTGATCCAGCTTGTACCAGGGCTGAAAACCTCAATTTATGCTCATGACAGTGGGATTTTTTTTTTAATGTCTACATTCTTTCTAATAAACTGTTGGAAGACTTAAAAAAAAAAAAAGAAAACCCTAAAGACCCCACACACAAAACCTAGAAACAATAAACAAATACAGTTAAGTTGCAGGATACAAAATCAATGTACAGAAATCCATTGCCTTCCTATATACTAATAATAAAACTTCAGAAAAAGAAATGGAAAAAAAACACAATTCCTTTTGCAATTGCAACCAACAGAATAAAATACCTAGGAATAAACTTAAAGAACATGAAAGGCCTATATACTAAAAATTACAAAACATTGAAAGAGATTGAAAAAGACACAACAAAATGGAAAAATAGCCCATGATCATAGATTGGAAGAATCAACATAGATACAATGGCCATATTATCCAAAGCAATACACCAATTTAATGCAATCCCCGTCAAAATCCAAATGTCATTTTTTAAACAAATAAAACAAGAAACCATCAGATTAGTATAGAACAACAAAAGACCCTTAATAGCCGAGTGATCCTGAGAAAAAAAAAAGAACAAAGCTGGAGGTATCATGCTACCTGACTTCAAATTATACTACAGAGCTGCAATCATCAAAACAGCATGGTATTGGCAGAGAAACAGACACAGAGATCAATGGAATGGAATAGAGAGCTCAGCTATACCACCACATGTATATGGGCAGATAATTTTTAACAAAGGAGCCAGAAATAGACAATGGAGTAAAGATAGTCTCTTCAATAAATGGTGCTGGGGAAACTGGAAAGCCACATGCAAACAAATGAACAAAATGTACAAAATTAATTCAAAATGAACCAAATATCTAAATATAAGACCCAAAACAATAAGTTACATAGAAGAAAATATAGGTACCAAACTATGGACCTTGGACGTAGAGAATATTACATGAACTTGACCCCAAAGGCAAGGGAGGTAAAGGCAAAAATAAATGAATGGGGCTATGTCAAACTGAAAAGCTTCTGCACAGCAAAAGAAACTGACAACAAAACAAAGAGGCAGCCAACCAGATGGCAAACAGTAGCTCCAACAAAGGCTTAATTTCCAAAATATATAAAGAACTCATAAAACTCAACACCAAACAAACAACCTAATCACAAACTGGGTAGAGGACCTGAAAATATACCTCTCCCAAGAAGACATACGAACATCCAATAGATAGATGAAAAGATGTTAAACCTCACTGGCAATTAGGGAAATGACAATCAAAACTTACACCTGTTAGTGTGGCCATTATCAACAAGAAAAGCAATAACAAGTATTGGAGAGGCTGTAGAAAAAGGGAACCCTCATTCACTGCTGGTGGGAGTGTAGACTGATACACCACTGTGGAAAGCAGTCTGAAGATTCCTCAAAAAACTAAGAATAGAGCTACCATATGGCCCAGCAACCCCACTCCTGGGTATACCAGGGGTGGGCAAACTTTTTGACTCGAGGGCCACAATGGGTTCTTAAACTGGACCGGAGGGCCGGAACAAAAGCATGGATGGAGTGTTTGTGTGAACTAATATAAATTCAAAGTAAACATCATTACATAAAAGGGTACAGTCTTTTTTTTCAATAGTTTTATTCATTTCAAACGGGCCGGATCCGGCCCGCCGGCCGTAGTTTGCCCACAGCTGGTATAGTCCCTAAAACCTCAAAATCATGTATTCACAAAGATCTATGCACCTCTATGTTTATTGCAGCATTATTCACAGTGGCCAAGACATGGAAACAACAAAAGTGCCCCACGATAGGGGATTGGATAAAGAAGATGTGGCCCATACACAATGGAATACTATTCAGCCATAAGAAAGGATGAAATAGTGCTATTTGCAACCAGTTGGATGAACCTTGAGAATATTATGTTAAGTAAATAAGTCAGAAAAAGTTAAGAATATATGATTTTATTTATATATGAAATATAAAACAGAAATTCATCAACACAAACAGCAGTGTGGTGGTTGTCTTTGGGAGTGTGGAAGGGGGTCCTAATATATGGTGACAGGAGAAGATTTGACTTTGGGTGGTGGGCACACGGTGCAATATACAGACCTTGTAATACAGAAACCCACACCAGAAACCCATATGATCATGTTGACTAATATCACCCCAATAAATGTAATTTTTTTAAAAAGGCTATACCAGTGATGGCGAACGTTTTGAGCTCGGTGTGTCAGCATTTTGAAAAACCCTAACTTAACTCTGGTGCAGTGTCACATATAGAAATTTTTTGATATTTGCAACCATAATAAAACAAAGACTTATATTTCTGACATTTATTTTATATATTTGAGTGCCATTTAACAAAGAAAAATCAACCAAAAAAATGAGTTTGCGTGTCATAGGTTCGCCATCACTGGGCTATACCAAGAAACAAAACAATTCCACTTCTGTGTATTTTTCTGGGAAAAACAAAACCCTAAAGTGAAAAGAAATAATGCATCCATATGTTCATTGCAACATTACTTATAATAGCCAATATATAGAGGCAACCTAAGGGTTCCTCAACAGATGAAGGGGCCCAGCTGGTGTGGCTCAGTGGTTGAGCATAGACCTATGAACCAGGAGGTCATGATCTTGATTCCCAGTCAGGGCACATGCCTGGTTGCAGGCTCGATCCCCAGTAGGGGATGTGCAGGAGGCAGCTGAACAATGATTCTCATCATTGATGTTTCTATCTCTCTCCCCTCCTTTCCTGTCTGAAATCAACAAAAAATATATTTTTTTAAAAAAATAGATGAATGGGTAAAGAAGTGGTGCATTTATACAATGGAATATGGCTCAGCTATAAAAGGGAATGAAATCTTGCCACCTGCAACCTCATGGATGAACCTAGATTGTATTTTGCTGAGTGAAATAAGTCACACAGAGAATAACAAATGTCACATGACTTCACTTCTATGTGGAATCTAAAAACCAAAATCTATGAACAAGCATAATAGAAACAGACTCATAGACACAGAGAACATTTTGACAGTTGTCAGATGGGAGGGTGGTTAGGAGGTGAGTGAAAAAGGTGAAGGGATTAAGAAGTACAAAATGATAGTTACAGAGTCACAGGGATGTAAGGTAGAGCACAGGGAATCTACACTAATAAAAGACAAACATGAAAATTGACTGTAACTTTGCTATGCCTTAAGCCACACCCACCAGACAATCAGAGCGACTATATGCTGGAGTTGGAGCAAGCAAGAGGCTTGGTTGCCCCAATGATGGAGGAAACCAAGCTTTCCACCTGCTGCAGCTGGCTCTGAGCTCCACTGAAGGCAACAAAGTTTCAATTATAGAAGATAAACCCCAGATACCTGCTTTCAGCAGGCCGTGGCCACGGAGCTGGAGGCTTGGGTTGCCCCTGGTGATGAAGGAAGCCAAGCTTCCCTCCTGCACGCCCTGGCTGGCTCTGAGCACCTCTCAAGGCTACAAAGAATCAAGTATAGAAGATAAATAAATCCCAGAATAAAAATTAAAAAAAAGGAGAGGCTGGGAGTTTCCATCACTGGGGGGAGGGGGGGCTTAGCCAGCCTGAAAATAGCCCTCAGCCCCTCACCCAGGCTGGCCAGGCACCCCAGTGGGGGCCCCCCACCCTAAAGGGAGTGTGGCCAGCCTGAAAACAGCCCTCAGCCCCTCACTCAGGCTGGCCAGGCACCGCAGTGGGGACCCCCACACTGAAGGGGCTATGACCAGCCTGCAAACAGCCATCAGCCCCTCACCCAGGCTGGCCAGGCACCCCAGTGGGGACCCCAAACCTGAAGGGGGTGTGACCAGCCTGCAAACACCCATCAGCCCCTCACCTAGGCTGGCCAGACACCCCAGCAGGACCCAAACCCTGATCCAGGACACCCTTCAGGGCAAATCAGCCAGTCCCCAACCCATGCACCAGGCCTCAATCCTATATAATAACAGGGTAATATGCAAACTGAACATAACAGCATAACGACTGAGAATGACTGGTCACTATGACACACACTGGCTACTAGGGGGCAGATGCTCAATGCAGGAGCTGCCCCCTGGTGTTCAGTGAGCTCTGCTCAGTCACAATCCAGGCTGATGGCTGCCAGTACAGCAGTGGTGGTGGGAGCCTCTCCCACCTCCTCAGCAGCACTAAGGATATCCGAATACAGCTCAGGCCTGCTCCCCACTGGCAAGTGGAAATCACCCCAGGGCTCCCAGGCTGCCAGAGGGATGTCTGACTGCCAGCTTAGGCCCATTCCCCTGGGAGTGGGCCGAAGCCAGCAGGAGGTCATCCCCCGAGGGGTCCCAGACTGTGAGAGGGCACAGGCCGGGCTGAGGGATCCCCCCCCCGCCCCCGAGTGCACAAATTTTTGTGCACCGGGCCTCTAGTCTACATGAATAAAAGACAAAGATGCTAATTGACTGTAACTTTGCTATGTCCAAGTAATGCCCACCAGCCAAACAGAGCGACTATATGCAAATTAACCCAACCAAAATGGCAGTTGGCAGCCACAGAGCTGGAGCAAGCAGGAGGCTTAGCTGCCCTGGCAATGGAGGAAGCCAAGCTTCCCACCTGCCCTGGCCGGCTGTAGCCTCTGCTCAAGGAAACAAAGTTTCAATTATAGAAGATAAATAAATCCCAGATACCTGCTTCCAGCCAGCCTCCACTGGGAGCTTGGGTGGCCAGCCTGAAAACAGCCATCAGCCCCTCACCCATGATGGCCACACCTTCATGGGATTAGGGTCCCCGCTGGGGGGCTTGGCCAGCCTTCAAATAGCCATAAGCCCCTCACCAAAGATGGCCACACCTTCATTGGGTGAGGGTCCCTACTGGGGGCTTGGCCAGCCTGAAAACAGCCACCAGCCCCTCACCCAGGCTGGCCAGGCACCCCCGCATGACCCCCCCCCACCCTGAAGGGGTTGTGGCCAGCCTGAAAACGGCCCTCAGCCCCTCACCCAGGCTGGCCAGGCACCCCAGTGGGGGCCCTCACCCTGAAGGGGCTGTGGCCAGACAGCAAACAGCCATCAGCCCCTCACCCAGGCTGGCCGGGCACCCCAGCGGGGACCTCCACCCTGAAGAGGCTGTGGCCCGCCTGCAAACAGCCAGCAGCCCTTCACCCAGGCTGGCCACACACTCATGGGGTGAGGGTCCCTCACTCAGACTGGCCCGGCACCCCAGCAGGACCCCTCACCCTGAAGGGTGTGTGGCCAGTCTAAAGATGGCCCTCAGCCCCTCACCCAGGCTGGCCAGGCACCACAGTGGGACCCCTACCTGATCCAGGACACCCTTCAGGGCAAACTAGCCAGCCCCCACACATGCACCAGGCCTCTATCCTATATAATAAAAGGGTAATATGAAAATTGATCCTAACAGCAGATCAATTGGGAATGACTGGTCACTATGACACACATTGACCACCAGGGAGGAGACGCACAATGCAGGAGCTGCCCACTGGTGGTCAGTGCGTTACCACAGGGGGAGATCTGCTCATACTCAAGCCAGCTGATGGCTGCCAGTACAGCAGTTGTGGTGGGAGCCACTCCCACCTTCTCAGCAGCACTAAGGATGTCCAACTGCAGCTTAGGCCTGCTTCCCACTGGCAAGTGGACATCCCCTAAAGGCTCCCTGGCTGCCAGAGGGATGTCTGACTGCCAGCTTAGGCCCATTCCCCCGGGGAACGGGCCTAAGCCAGCAGGTGGTCATCCCCCAAGGGATCCCAGACTGCGAGAGGGCACAGGCCGGGCTAAGGGACCCCCCCCCCCGAGTGCACAAATTTTTGTGCACTGGGCCTCTATTCTATAATAATAAAAGTGTAATATGCTAATTAGACCAGACATCCTTCTAGACGTCCTTCCAGATGACCTTCCAGACGAAGTCAGGGCTGTGAGGGAAACCTGGGTCCTGGGTGCCAGAGGGAAGCCAGTGCCAGCAGCCAAGAGAAGGAAGGCCTACTCTTGCATGAATTTCATGCATCTTGCCTCTAGTCTACTAGTCTATATATATAGAACGAGCCAGGATCCATAAGGTCTAAAATGACAGAAGGGACAACTGAACGCCAGGCTGTGTGTGCAGCAGCTTCAGTTGGGTGGGGACTGGAGAGCTGGCTGACCTGCTGACCTTTCAGAGAGAGAGAGAAGCAAGTCTGATCAGCAGTTGCCGCAACTGCTGGCAAGGCCCAGAGAGAGAAGCAGGGTCTGATCTGCAGCCTCCATGGCAGCTGCTGATCAGCCCTTGCCTATCTCTCTCTCCGGGCCTTGCCAGAAGCTGTGCCTCTCTCCCTCTGAGAGGTCAGCAGTTCAGCCCTCTCTCCAGCAGTCTGGGGTGGCTCTGATCTGCATCGCCTTTCTGATCAGGCCTGGAGATAGGCCCAGAGACATTGACTGGCATAGAAACCAACCAATCAGAACCAAATCTGGGTGAACTGCAAGGAGCCAATGGCCGCCTAGGAGGCAGAGCTTTTGACACTGACTGGCACAGAAACCGACCAATCAGAACCAAATCTGGGTGAACTGAGAAGGCAGAACCTAAGGTGAGGGCTGAGGAGGGGTTTTAAGGGCAACAACTGTTTGGTGTAAGATGTAGGAAAGTAGTTTGATTTTTTAATAACCAGTTTGGCAGTATAGTACATATGGCTGGCTATCAGTCCAGGTATAGGGATTATGTATTTTTGTCTGCCAAGAGCATCTCCTGCTGCTGAAAAAGGCTTTCCCTCTTCCCCATTTAAGCAATCCTATCCTACATAATCTATCTATACTAACAAAAGTGTAATATGCTAATTAGACTGGGTCAACCGGCCATCTTCCAGATGTCTGACTTCCTTCGGAACAAAGCCATGGTGTTGGGGGCTGAGGCAGAGGCAGTTGGGGGCATTCAGGCTGCCAGGGGCAGGCAGTTGGGGGCGAGATCAAGTTTTCAGGGGATGAGGGGCAATCAGGCCAGCAGGGGAGGGCAATTGGGGGCACGATCAGGAAGGCAGGGGAGAGCAGTTGGGGGTGATTTCAGGCCTGTAGGTGAGGGCAGTTGGGGGCGAGATCAGGCCAGCAGAGGAGTCCAGTTAGGGGTGATCAGGCAGGCAGAGGCAGTTAGGGGCAATCAAGATGGCAAGGGAGGGCTGCTGGGAGTGACATCAGGCCTGCAGGGGAGGGCCACTGGGGCAAGATCAGGCCAGCAAGGGAGGGCAGTTGGGGGCAAGATCAGGTCAGCAGGGGAGGGCAGTTGAGGGTGAGATCAGGCTGGCAGGGGAGGGCAGTTGGGGGTGATCAGGCAGGCAGAGGCAGTTAGGTGCAATCAGGCTGGCAGGGGAGAGCATTAGGGGCAATCAAGCCAGCAGGGGAGGGCCATTGAGGTGAGATCAGGCCGGCAGGGAGGACTGTTGTGGGCAAGATCAAGCCAGCATGGGAGGGCAGTTGGGGGTAAGATCAGGCTGACAGGGGAGACCAGTTAGGGGCAAGATCAGGCTGGCAGAGGAGGGGCAATGGGGGAGAGATCAGGCTGGCAGGGGAGGGCAGTTAGGGGCAATCAGGCAGGCAGAGGCAGATAGGAGCAATCAGGCTGGCGGGGTAGAGAAGTTACGGGTGAGATCAGGCCAGCAGGGGAGGGCAGTTGGGGCTAGATCAGGCTGTCAGAGGAGGGCAGTTGGGGGCGAGATCAGGTAGGCAGAGGCAGTTAGGGGCAATCTGGCCAGCAGGAGAGAGCAGTTAGGGGAAAGATCAGGCCAGCAGGGGAGAGAGAGCAGTTAGGGTCAAGATCAGGCCAGCAGGGGAGGGCTATTGTGGACAAGATCAGGCCAGCAGGGGAGAGAGAGCAGTTAGGGCCAAGATCAGGCCAGCAGGGGAGGGCAGTTGGGGATGAGATCAGGCCATTAGGGGAGGGAAGTTGGAGGTGAGATCAGGCCATCAGGGGAGGGGAGTTGGAGGTGAGATCAGGCCATTTGGGAGGGCAGTTGTGGGAGAGATCAGGCCTACAGGGGAGGGCAGTTGGGGGCAAGATCAGGCTGGCAAGGGAGTGCAGTTAGTGATGAGATCAGGCCCGCAGGGGAGGGCAGTTAGGGGTGATCAGGAAGGCAGGCAGAGGCAGTTGGGGGTGATCAGGCAGGCAGATAGGTGAGTGGTTAGGAGCCAGCAGTCCCAGTTTGCAAGAGGGATGTCCAACTGCCGGTATAGGCCCGATTCAAGGGATCAGTCCTAAACTGGCAGTCATACATCCCCCAAGGGGTCCCAGATTGGAAAGGGTGCAGGTTGGGCTGAGGGGACCTCCCCCCCCCCGTGCACAAATTTTGTGCACTGGGCCACTAGTCTACACTAATAAAAGAGAAACATGCAAATTGGTGTCACTACGCTACATCCACCAGCCGATCAGAGAAACTATGCAAATTAACACAACAAAGATGGTGGTTAATTTGCATACACAGGCGGCGTGGAGTGAAGACTGAAGGCTCTGGCCGGAGTGAAGACTGAAGACTGAAGACTGAAGACTGAAGAGGCTTGGCTTCTCCGCTGCAGCTGGACCAAAGGCCTGGGTCCTGGGTGCTAGAGGAAAACCGGTGCCAGCAGCCAGGGGAAGGAAGGCCTATTGTGCGAATCTTCGTGCAACAGGCTTCCAGTCCTATCTAATAAAAGACAAAGATGCTAATTGACCATACCTTTGCTACGCCCATCAGCCAAATCAGAGTGATATGCAAATTAACTGCCAACAAAGATGGCATCTAATTTGCATACTACAGGCAGGGCTGTCCAGCACGAGCCACCATCTGGGACCCCATGTGTGGCCCTGGGCAGCGGGGCTTAGGTGGCACAACCGTGCCGCCTAAGCCCCGCCCCCAGCCAGGACCCCCGTGTGACTCCTAAGCCCCATGCCGCCTAATCCCCACCCCCAGCCGGGATCCCCGTGTGCTGCCAAAGCCCCACCGCCAGCTGGGACCCCATGGCAATCGGAGAGTAGGAAAGTGCAGCCTGCAGGCAGCACCCAGCAGGGCCTGCTCCCCAGTCGCCATGGCGATCCGCAAGCAGGAAAGTGCGGCCTGCAGGCAGCATCCAGGAGGGCCTGCTCCCTGGCCACCATGGTGATCTGCGAGCAGGAAAGGGCAGCCTGCAGGCAGCACTCAGGAGAGCATGCTCCTGAGTCGCCATGGCGGTCCCAGAGCAGGAAAGTGCAGCCCGTAGGCAGCACCCAGCAAGGCCTGCTCCTGGGTTGCTGTGGTGATCCCAGAGCAGGAAAGTGTGGCCAGCAGACAGCCCCCAGGTGGGCCTGCTCCTGGGTCGCCATGGCGATCCCAGAGCAGGAAAGTTCTGTGCAGGCAGCACCCAGCAGGGCATGCCCCTGGGTCTCCGTGGTGATCCGGGGATCCGTGAGCAGGAAAGCGTGGCCTGTAGGCAGCACCTCACCCTGGACACAGCTCAAGGGAGAGAACACGCAGTGGAGGCCAGAAGCCTGAGAGATCAACACAGAGGGGCACCTGCTCCAAGTCTCCATGGTGTGGCTGGGGGCAGGCCCCCAGCAGACACACACACTCACACACACACACACACACACACACACACACACACAGCGCCTTCTCTGAGCCTCTGCTGCCAGACTGTGGCCATCAGTAGGACATCCACTGAGGGCTCCGGGACTGTGAGAGGGGCAGGCTGGGCTGAGGGAACCCCACCCCCCAGTGCACAAATTTCATGCATCAGGCCTCTAGTATATAATAAAACCCTAAGGGACCACTCTACCATTTGACCAGTTGACTGTTTGACTGGTCACTATGATGTGCACTGATCATCAGGGGGCAGATGCTCAGGAGAAAGAGAAAGAGAAAGAGAGAAAGAGAAAGGGGAAATAGAGGGACCTCTCCTTCCTGCGGTTTCTGCCACGGTCCCTTTGACCTGTGGGCTTGCCTCTCCCAGGCCCATCCTCCAAGATCTTCGTGCCTCACCTGGCTCTCGTGGCTCAGTGGCTGAGCGTTGACCTATGAACCAGGAGGTCACAGTTCGAGTCCTGGTCAGGGCACATGACCAGGTTGGAGGCTTGATCCCTAATATTAGCTGATCAATGATTCTCTCTGATCATTGATATTTCTATCTCTCTCTCCCTCTCGCTCCCTCTCTGAAATCAATGAAAATATATTTTTTTAAGAAGATCTTTGTGCTTCTCTGAAGACTCAGTGTCTGCCTCTCCCTTGTCCTGTGAAGCCATGAACTCCAGAGTAGGGGCACAGGGGAATTGATTCCCAAACCCAGTGCGTATGTATTGACCGGATTCCATGGCAACAAGAGCTAAGCCCCGTAAGGCTGAGCTGCTGCGCCTGCAAGCCCCGGGGCCCCACAGGAGGAGGGTATCGATTGCCTGCCAGCCCTCCTCCCTGCCGCTGCTGCTTAGCGGCTCCACAGCCACCCCGGCCAAAGGGTCCCTGACTCGCAATGGCGGGAGCACATCAGCATCAGCCAAATCTCCTTCGAAGTGCCCTGACCCCCTGCACTAGAAGCCGAGTGAGGGCTGCACTCACGTACTTCAAACACGTCCCAGGTGACCTTCACACAGCCCAGTTAAGAACCCCTGCTGGATGGAGCATGAGCAGAGTTTACAGAGAAAATACACATGGGTTTCAGACACAATGTGCTATCCTCATCCAAAGACAGGGGCCGCCACAATAATACTCCCACCTGTCAGATCGGCAAAGGTAAGATAGTTAATCCCCTGTTTATAAAGTGTCTGCAAATGCATAATGAAACAGACCAATAATCTAATCCTGTAGAAAAAGGGCAGAGAAGATGATAGGCAGCTGACAACAAAGAAAATACAGATGGTTCTTGAACACCTGAAAATACGATCACTTCACTCATAATAATAAAACCTAATAAAGTCATGCTTTCAAAAGTGTGGTCCTCCACCAACAAGGTCACGCGTGAGCAGGCTGCTTAGAAGGCGATTTGGTATCACCCCAGGCGGGCAGCATCAGTGAAAATTACAAGCAGTTTTCATCTCTGAGCCATCAATTCCACGGCTGGAAATCTAACCAACTGATATAACTGCACATGTGTGAGAATACTTAAGCACAGGGATATCCACTTACAGCATTGTCTGTGGCAGCAAAAGACCTAAAATTGCCCATGTCCCAGGAGACTGCTTAACCACTCACAGCACAGCCATGCAGTGAAATGCCCTACTAGACCACCATTTACATGGAATAAGGGGTCAGGTCAAGGTAACAATACCAAGAGATTTTGTTAAGTGAAAAAAATTACAATGTGTAAAACAGTGTGTTATTGACAAAATTATTTTCAGTAATGATCACTTAATTATCACCAATAATCATTATTTTCTCAACTTACATTTTGGACTTAACATAAATAATTCACTATTTTAAAAGAATAAATTTCTATTTTAAAAATATTTAAGTGGGTACATAGATAACATGTGTATACTTTATTATTAAGATAACACTGGAAAGATACGTACACCAAAAAAACAAACACAGTTGCAAGGCAAAAGGCCTGAGCAGACGCTTTTCCGAAGAGGATGCCCTAATGGTCGACAGGTGCATGCAGCGGCCTCACCATCCCTCACCACTGGGGAGACGAAAATCCAAACCAAGTGAGATACCCTGCCCCCCACAGGATGGCTGTTACAAAACATACACGAGATCACAAGTGCTGGTGTGGGGAAAGGGCCCTGGGGCACTGCTGAGAGGGCTGTAAATTGGTGCAGCCACAATGGAAATAGTATGCAGTTCTTCAAAAAATAAGAATAGAACTACCATGTGATCCAGCAATTCCACTTCTGGGGATACATACAAAGGAAAGGAATGACACTAACTAAAAAAGATGTCTGTACCTCTGTGTTCACTGCAGCACTATTTACCACAACCAAGATATGGAAACAGCCCAGGAGCCCACAAGGGTGAATGTGTGAGGAGATGTGGTGCATCTAGACAGTGGCATAGTACTCGGTCCAGAAGAAGGAATCTTGGCACCTGCTACAACATGGATGGACTTGAAGACATTATGCGAAGTGAAATAAGACAGACAGAGAAGACAGGTACCCTGTGACCTCACTTACATGTGGAATTTTAGAAAATGAACTCAGAGATCATATTGGTGGTTGTAAAGGCAGGGGATGGGGGTGGGAGAAGTAGGTGCAAACCAAACAAGTTAGGGGATGTGATGTGAGGTGCCAGACAGTGACTGTGGTTAGTAATGCTCTACTGTGCACTTGGACGTTGCTAAGAGAGCAGCTCTTAAAAGTTCCCATCACAAGAAAAAGGTGTAGCTGCATGGTGACCAATGTGAACTAGACTTATTGCGGTGATTATCTTGCCAGACATACATGTATCGAATCATTAAGTTGTACACTGAAACTAACAGTGTCACTCACACATCAATAACAACAAAACGGAGGCTTATAAGCAGAACTGGAACAACATGTAAGTGTTGGGAGCAAGAGGGTCACTTTTCAGACTGTGCAGAATGGGTGTGGCCACCACATGCAAGAGCATGCCTCCCTCAATGCCCCGGAGACGCTGAGGCACACAGCCCACACCTGGGCGCTGCCATGAACTGCACACCACTTTTTAATGCTAGTTTCTAAACTACCTTCATGAAATAAAAGAGAAATTTATTTCTTTAAAAAAAACTGGTTAAATGGCAGCCATCCTATCTAATAAAAAGGTAATATGCAAATTAACCATCACTCTGTCACAAAGATGGCAGTGCCCATAGCCACAAGATGGCGGCATCCAGTCCTCTCAGCCCCGCCAGAGTCCTCCAGTCCCGGGGCGGCAGGGGCTGCTGAGAGCAGGCACGGAGCAAGAGGGTGGTGGGGGGGGAATAGGGGATGCTTGCGTCATTGCCCAGCGATGACACAAGCATTCGGTGCCCGGCCACAGATGGGCCTCTGGGTCCCTGAGAGCCTGTAGGCAGTGGGCACAGAGCGGCCAGGCCCCACAGAGAGCTACTGGTGCACGGATTCATGCACAGGGCTACTAGTTTTTAATATAAAATTGTTGTTGGGGGAAGGTGGATAGTGGCTGTGTAGAGGGTGGTAGGTGCAAAACATAATTTGCTTTTCTCCCTATGCCTTTTGTATTATTTGAATCTTCTATCATGCAAACATTGCTTCCTCAAAACAAATATGTAAAATAAAATAAACTTGAGAGTAAAGGTTAAACAAAACCAATTTTCTGCAACAGTGTCCCCACTTTACAGATGGAAAACTGAGGCCAAATAAAAGAAGGGCTTCCTCTGTCAACGAAGCCTCCAGCTCCCAGGCAATGAGACCCCCTCCTCCAAGCCGCAGGATTCTGTGTTCTCCCTGGGCTAGAGGGGAACAGGACTTGTTGTGCCTGCAGTACCCAGCTCAGGGCATCCGTTATTTTTGTTCATCCATTCATCCTGCGACCAATGTTTGTGAGGACTGACAATGGTCCAGCATTATGCTAAGTGCTGGGTACACTGATGAATCTCCAGGTCAAGGTCCCACCTGGCCTTGTAACCAGGCCGCCATGTACACACTGGTTGTGCATGACACAATTCCAGGAATTGCCATTCACATACCCTGTGGACGCCCTGGATCTGTGCAGGGCACAGCACACCAACCATACCCAGTGGCCCTGTCGTATGTCCAGGAGTGCTGTGGAGAAGGCACATGGATGGAGCAGCAACTATTTCTCATCACTGAGTCATGACAAGAAGGAAGAGCCAGGTGTTATGAGAGAAAAGAAAGGCAGGGCCTGGTTTGAGCTTCACACAAGTCATCCTGAGAAAGTGACTTTTAAGTTAAGAAATGATGTTAGTTAATAATTTTCTTTTGTTGCGAGTAACAGAGCCAACATGGCGGCTTTAGTGGGCAGTTTCTTTCTCTTTCATCTCACAGTCAGGCAGGCAGCCAGGACAGAGGGGCAGGCCCGTCCCCCAGGAGCCCCGCCAGTCCTATCGTTCTACTCCATATTGCTTTGCACGTGACTTGTTTTCAAGGTCAGCCCACAGTGATTGTTGGTACTGCAGCCACCACTTCTGCACCGTAAACAACAGGACAGGCAAGGACAGAACAAAGGGCACACTCCCTCACCCATTTAAGGAGCTGGCTGTGTCTTACAGGAGTTTCTACTTCCATCTCATGGGCCAGAAATTGGTCAAATGAAGAAGCCGTGCTGCAAGAGAGGCTGGGAGATGTGGTGTCTACGTGTCACCGGACTTGTTACCAGAGCAGGGACACTTATTGAGAGGAAAGAGCAGCCTCTGCAAAGAGCTGGGAGGCCTGGAGTGGCATGAGCATGGTGGGGGCCAGGCCCAGCTTGGGGATCAGCAAGTCCAGAGGCTCTGAGGAGAGGAGGGGTTGATGAGTTCTCAGAACTCAGAGGCGGCCAGGGGGGGCAGGAGCACAGGGAGCAGGAGAAGGCGTGGACCCAGGAGAAGGCGGAGGAGGACCCTTCCCATACGCCCCCCCAGGAATCCCCGTTCCCACCTTCCATTCTGGTCGAATCCTTGCAGCCAAGCTGACCCATGCTCAGATTCCAACTCACTTCTTACTGACAGCCCTTGGGAAAGTCTTTTTAATTCTCTGAGCCTCCATGTCCTTGTCTGCAAAACCCTATATAATAAAAGCATAATATGCAAATTGCCCCCTCTGGCAGTTGTTCGAAGGGGAGTTCAACCACTTGCAATGACATGTGCTGGCCACGAGGGGGTGGCGTGAAACATGGTGGACGTCAGCGATGTGGCACTGGCAGTGGAGATGCTGCCAGCCCTGGTGAGAGCAGGACCATGGTGGGATGGAGGATCAGGTGAGAGGGCGGCGCCAAGTCAAGGTAAGTGCAAGCGGGGGGCCTGATTGCCCTGCCGATTGCCCTGCAGACGCCACCAGCAGTGGTGGTGGGAGGCGGGGCCACCACCCAGCTCCCAGGCACTGAGGGAGCCAGGCAGGGGCCCAGGCCTTGATCAATTGTCCTGCAGGCAGGATGGTGGAGCAGATGAGGGGGTGGTGCCAGGCTAAGGCGGGGTTCCAGGTGGGGCTGTGAGGCTGGGGGCACAAGGTGGGGCCTGATCTCCACAGGCTACTCCAAGGGAGACAAATTCTTGCACTGAGCCTCTAGTAGGAAATAAATGGAAACAACCTATGGGTTCATGATGTGGATTAAATGAGATAGTGCATTAAGAAAGTTAGTAGAGCACTTAACACATATTAGGACACATTGTTATTTATTTACTAGAGGCCTGGTGTGAGACATTCATGCACTGGGTGTGGCGGGGGTGGGGGGGTGTCCCTCAGGCTGGCCTGTGCCCTCTCACAGTCCAGGACCCCTCGGGGGATGTAAACCGGCAGTCAGACATCCCCCGAGGGGTCCTTAGCGCTGCTGTGGAGGCAGGAGAGTCTCCCACCACCACCACTATGCTGGCCAGCCGTGAGCCTGGCATCTGGTTGAATGGCGCTCTCCCTGTGGGAGCGCACTGATCACCAGGGAGCAGCTCCTGCATTAAGCATCTGCCCACTGGTGGTCAGTGTGCATCATAGCAGCCAGTTGTTCCACCATTTGGTTAATTTGCATATTAGCCTTTTATTATATAGGACTAGAGGCCCGGTGCACAAAAATTTGTGCACTCGGGCGGGGAGCGGGGGTCCCTCAGCCTGGCCTGTGCCCTCTCGCAGTATGGGACCCCTCGGGAGAAAATGATCTGCTGGCTTAGGCCTGCTCCTGGGTGGCAGAGGGCAGGCCCAATCCCTAGGTGCAGCCCCTGGTCAGGTTCAGAGCAGGGCTGATTGGGGAGTTGGGGAGCCGTCCCCTGTCATGCACAGAGCAGGGCTGATCAGGAGGTTGCAATGCCACCCTCAGTCATGCTCAGGGTAGGGCCGATTGGGGGGTTGGGGCACCGCCCCCTGTCACACTCGAGGCAGGGTCGATGGGGAGGTTGCGGGACCACCCCCTGTCATGCACAGAGCAGGGCGGGTCAGGGGCTTGGGGCGCCGCACCCTGTCACACTCAGGGCAGGGCCGATCAGGGGATTGGGGCTCTACCCCGTCACACGCAGAGCAGGGCCCGTGGGGGGGGGGGGGCGGGGGGATTGGGGTGCCGCACCCTGTCACACACAGAGCTGCAGGGTGATCAGGGGGTTGGGGAGCTCCCCCATATCAGGCACAGAGCAGGGCTGATCAGGGGGTTGGGGTGCCTTCCCTTGTCACAAACAGAGCAGGGCAGATAGGGAGATTGTGGCCCCGGCCCCTGTCACACACAGAGCTGCAGGGCGATCAGGGGGTTTGGGCGCTGCCCCCTGTCATGCTGATCCCGGTGCCGGGAGGCCTCGCGACTCCGCTGATCCCGGTGCTGGGAGGCGTATTACCCTTTTACTATATAAGATAGAGGCCTGGTGCATGGGTGGGGGCCAGCTGGTTTGCCCTGAAGGGTGTCCTGGATCAGGGTGGGGGTCCCCACTGGGGTGCCTGGCCAGCCTGTGTGAGGGGATGATGGCTTTTTGCAGCTGGTCACACATCCTTCAGGGCGGCGGGTCCCCACTGGGGTGCCTGGCCAGTCTGGGTGAGGGGCTGAGGGCTGTTTTCAGGCTGGCAGGTGACTGAAGCTCCCAACCGCTCCTTTTTTTCTTTTTCTTTTTTTATTCTGGACCAGCTTTAGCTCTGAGGCTTGGCTCCAGCTCTTAGGCCTCGGCTGCTGAAAGCAGGTATCTGGTTTGTTTGGGTTCTATAATAGAAACACTGTTTCAACTCCAGCTCTGAGATCCTGGCTGGCTGAAAGCAGGTTTCTAGAGTTTAGCTTCTATATTTGTAGCAATGTTTCAAACTGCAAGCTCAGAGGCTGGCAGCAGCAGGCGGGGAAGGTTGGAGTCCTCCATCACTGAAGCAAGCAAGCCTCATGTTCGCTTCAAGCTGCCTGGCTGCCGGCCGCCATCTTGGCTGGCAGTTAATTTGCATATCGCCCTGATTAGCCAATGGGAAGGGTAGTGGAGGTATGGCTAATTACCATGTTTCTCTTTTATTATATAGGATTACATCCTTGACCAAAATGACACACACAGTTGTGACATAGTCAACAGCCAGCATTGGACAACCAGCTGGTACACAGTAGGGCTTACAACCTGTAGCAGGGCCTACTGTGACAATTGTGAGGGCAGCAGACAGTAGCCAGCATTTCCCACAGCTTCTTCCTTGACTCTTCCTTCCTGGGCCGCCAACCTTGGAGGGAAGCCCTGCCCAGTCTCTGACTGCCTGCCTCAAGGGCAAACTAGAAGGGAGGCCCGAGTGGGAAGAGCCTTGCAGGGAGAGAGAGCCCCAAACAGCCTGTCTGGCTCAGAGACTGTGGTCGGGGAGGAGGGCACCTGGGGCAGAAGTGCAGAGTGCAGACATGCTCACAGCCTTGAACTTGAATACACCCCCACTTAACTCCAGGAACCACCACTATTTATGTCCCCATTGATTTTCTAAGCCTATTTTTATCCTTCCTCTTCCGGGTGAGGGTTGTGGACATTTGGGACTGCGTTCCTTTCATAAATAAATAAATAAGCATGTAGGTAAATAAGAAGAAGAGCTGGTATTTATTGGTGCTTGGCCTTGGCAGGGATGTTACTGAAGGACTTCTCCTCCTTTATTTTATTCCACCAGCACCACAACCAAGGAGCTTCCCATTCGACAGAGGAGGAGACCGAGGCTCAGAGAGTGAGGTCGCGTCCCCAACCAGGGGCAGGGCAGATGCTATGACCAAGTCTGATAGCTCCTCAGAAAGTTAAACACGGCCACTCCCCTCCTGAGTGTAAGCCCAGCAGACATGGAGACATTTGTTTACACAGAAACGTGGACACCAGTGTTCACAGCAGTGCTAGTTGCAACAGTCAGAAAGTGGGGACCAAGGACCATCAACACATGAATGTGGTGCCTCCCACAAAGAGAGGCAAGCTCCTGCTCCTGACTGGGGTCCTTCATGGAGTCGCAGGAAGGCATTCTGGGGCCCATGAATGGGGGGTGTAGGCTGGCACCAGATGGAAAATCAAAGGAGCTCCCTGGGCTCCCAATGACTCATCGCCATTGGCCCAGCCTTGTGCTCTTCAGGCCAGACGCTGTGGCCATTGCCTCAGTCTGTCTCTTCCCTCACACCTTGCCTGTGCCCGTGGGCCTGGGTGGCACCAGGAGTCCATGCAGCTGCGCACCCACACACATACATACACACACATGTGTGCACATACACACATGTACATGTGCAGGCACACATGCGCACACATGTGCACGTGCATACACATGCGCACGTGCACATGCATACACACATTCACACACACACTCACACACGTCTGCATGGGGAGAGAAAACACACATGGTGTCGTGGAGAAGAGCGCTCTTTGTTCAGCTGGAATTCTAAATCTTGGGCTTGGGAAGGACCAGGCACCCTCCAAGCTAACCAATGAACTTCCAAAGCTTCCTGGCTGGTGCTGGATCCTCCCCCTCACCAATCTGTTTCCTAGATCTCCTGGGTTCTGTGTCCCTTAACCCCCATCCCTCTCCTGCAGAGCCCTGCCCCTCAGGGTCCCCTCTGGCCTCCACTCACGTGTGCATGCACGCAGGGGACTTGCTCCTGTTTGTGTTCCTCCCCCATATGCCCTCCTCCAGGGATAGGGTTGCAGGGGCAGAAAGCGTCTGGGCGGGGATGAAACTGTAACTCCCAGTAAAGCGAGCCTGTGCTCCCTCGTTCCTTATCCTATGTAATAAAAGGCTAATAGGCAGAACGACAGGTCACTATGATGCACACTGACCACCAGGGGGCAGACCCTCAATGCAGGATCTGCCCCCTAGTGGTCAGTGTGCTCCCACAGGGCAAGTGCTGCTCAGCCAGAAGCCGGGCTCGCGGCTGGGTTCTGCCATAGCAGAACCAGGCTCTGAACCTCAGAATCTCAAGCCTTAAAGCCATAACTTTGTGCCTGACATGTCGCCTTTTGCTTAGGGTCTTCTTCGGCAGGGGTGGGATGCCGTTGGGGAGATTTGGAGGAGAATACGTGGCAGAACCCTTCCCACCTTCATGGCAGCACTAAGGATGTCCGACTGTCAGCTCCTGTATTGCTAAAGGGTGCAGGCCAGGTTGAGGGACCCCCCACCAAGTGCACGAATTTCATGCATCAGGCCTCTAGTGCTTAATAATGTCTGCTGCCTTTATTGACTTCTAGCTCCCTACCTTAGCAGACCTGCTCCATACGGACCCACCTTAAGGACATGCTGGCAGAAGAAGGCCTTACAAAGGGCTTCCGGTTGTGATTCCATTGGCGTGAGACACCTGAATCGGCAAGTCCTCTAGGCAGAGAGCGACTCGTGGTGGCCAGGGGCCAGGGATCGAAGGGAAGGGGGGGTGACTACAGGTGGAGACAGGGTTTCTTGGGGGAATGGAAGGAAGGGTGATAACAATATTCTGAAATTCGATGATGATTCGTAGTGGGTTACCCAGCTCTATGAATATGCACTGAATTGTTTAAAATCATGAATTGTATGTTAAATGGATTATTTGTAAATTTTCTTAAAGATAGGCAGAGGGGATAGACATCAAGCCTGTCTGAGCACATTCTGAGCACTCCTGTTGACCCAAATCCAAATCTACTCACGTTGGACATGCCTTCCTTCCTGCAGCCCATGAATTAAGTTATGCAGTCAGAAGCCAGACAGGGAAACGCCAAGTGTGCAACCCCAGCCCATCGCTCTTCATCTCTGCTGCCCCCCTGAGCCCCGCTGGCCCCCTGGGAGGCCGGGAGCCCAGCAGCATTGCACAGGGGCTGCCCTAAGCAGCACTGCATGGTGCTTGGGTCACTGGGGCTGAGACCACCCCGACTGCCAGAAAGAGGCACCTTGCCCATTGATACCCTTGAGCCGATCCTAAAAAAAGGAGGAGGTGGCTGTATTCATGAGTCTTATCTAATCAGATAGTCAACAAATACTTGGTCTGCTCACCAAGCCTCTATCTTCACTAATATAAGTATTTCTCCTGAAAATCTCCCCAACTGCATCCCACCTCTGCCAAAGAAGACCCAAGCAAAAGGTGACATGCCAGGCACAAAGTCATGGCTTTAAAGCTTGAGATTCTGAGGTTCAGAGCTTGGTTCTGCAACTTACCAATGCAGTGGCCTCCAGTGGGTTGTTCATTTCTCCATGACTCAGTTTTCCCACCTGTCAAATGGGCTAATAACTTTCACCTTTTTCATTGTTTTACTGGGAACTAGGAAAGGCTGTATCTGAATGTCCCAGCCTAGAGTGGGAACTCAGCACCTGGTGGCTGTTATATCATCTATACTAATAATAGAGGAATATACAAATTGTTTGGGACTCAGTCACAGTAACAACCAAACAGCAGGCTGTGTGGGCGACCAGGCCGACAGGGGGTTAGTGAGGAACGACTGAGCAGCAGGCTATGTGGGGCAACCAGGCCAGCAAGGGGAGACAGTTGGGGGTGACCAGGCCAGCAGGTGTGACAGTTAGGAGCAATCAGGCAGGCAGGCAGACAGGCAAGCAGTTAGGAGCCAAGGGTCCTGGATTGTGACAGGGATGTCCAACTGCCAGTTTAGGCCTGATTCCAGATGTCTGACGGTAGTCAGACATTCCCCGAGTGGTCCTGGATTGGAGAGGGTGCAGGCTGGGCTGAGGGTACCCCCCCCCCGGCACAAATTTCATGCACCGGGCCTCTAGTCCCATATAATAAGAGCCCAGTGACTGAAATGGCTGAACGACCAGAATGACCAGAGACCAGAACGATCCTGGCCCCTTACCTAGGCCCGCCCTGCCCTCCAGCAGGGACCCCTACCCGGATCAGGGGTGTAGCTGGTGGCAAACTGCCCGCAGCCCCTTGCCCCAGCTAACCCTGCCCCCCAGGGGGGCCTGCACCCCAATCCGGGGCCCCATTAGGGCAGGCCAGCCAGCCCCCACCCATGCACCAGGCCTCTAGCCTATATAAATAATAAAAGGGTAATATGCAAATTGACCCTAACAGCAGAACAACCAGAACGACTGCTCCACCAGTCACTATGAGGCGCACTGACCACTTCTCAGTCCCTTTCCCCAGCTGGCAGGCTCCATTCACCTGATGACAAACAGGGGACCAGGGGTGGGTGGTGGCGGGGGTTGGGGCCAGCTGCAAGCAGCCGGGGAAGATGGCCCTGATCACAGGCAGGCCTAGGAACCGTAGTATTATGATATTATATCATTTGGTGAGCTGGATCACTTCTCCATTTTCCCCGCCACTGAAGTGTGGGGGGTGTAGCAACCATGAAGCTGGAGAATATTCTTAATCAAGCACCCAGGGAAGTGGCCCAGCTCCGTTCAGACTGAAGAACACCTTTTTCATAATAAAATGTCTGTCATCCCCCATTACTCCCCTGAAGGGGAGTCAAGGATGCTACACACATAGTTTTTGTTAAGCCAGTAGAGGGGCAGCAATAATAAAAACACATAAGTGGCCAGGCACAACCCCCAGCAGATGCCAGGAGGACACATGCAGATGCTTAGCCAGACTTCAAAGCACCATGGAAGCAAAAGCCACAAGCACCGACTACCTGCTGGTCCCTAAGCACCGCCCAGCAGGCTTCTACAAAGCGATGAGTTTCTACAAAGAGAGGGAGCAAGTCTTGCTAATTTTCTCAACAAAACAAAATGCAGCCTTCCTCAGCTTTAGCAGACAATGTTGTACTGCACTTGTGAAAGCTCTGAGAGAGACTTTTGAAGTTCTCACCAAACACTGTGCACACACACACACACACACACACACACACACAACTATGTGAGCTGATGGATGTGTCAACTAATCTTATTGTAACCATCTTGCAATATATACACACACACATTAAATCATTACACTAAACACATTGTTATATGTCAACTAGAGGCCCAGTCACGAATTTGTGCACGGGTGGGGTTCTTCCGCCTGGCCAAAGATTGGGGCCAATCGGGGCCATCTCGCCAAGTCCCAGCTGGTGCCAATTGGGGCTAATTGGGGCCAATCGGGGCTAGCCAGCCAGGGTGAGGGACTGTGGAAGGTTGGCTGTGGGAGCACACTGACCACCAGGGGGCAGCTCCTGAGTTGAGCATCTGACCCTGGTGGTCAATGAACATCATAACAACCAGTCAACTGGTCATAATGGTCACTTAGGCCCTTATATATGTACTAGAGGCCCGGTGTAAAAAAATGTGTGCACTCGGGGGGGTCCCTCAGTCCAGCCTGTGCCCTCTCACAGTCTAGGACCCCTCAGGGGATGTCCACCTGATGGCTTGGGCCAGCTCCCTGGGGGATTGGGCCTAAGCTGGCAGTCAGACATCCCACTGGCAGCCCAGGAGTCCTCGGGGGATGTCCACTTGCCAGAGGGGATCAGGCCTAAGCTGCAGTCGGACATCCTTACCACTGCTGAGGAGGCGGGACAGGCTCCCGCCATCACTGCTGTGCTGACAGCCATCAGCCTGGCTTGTGGTTGAGCAGAGCTCCCCCTGTGGGAGCACACTGACCATCAGGGGGCAGCTCCTGCATTGAGCATCTTCCCCCTGGTGGTCAGTGTGTGTCATAGTGACCGGTCATTCCCAGTTGTTCTGCTGTTAGGGTCAATTTGCATATTACCCTTTTATTATATGCCTGGTGCATGGGTGAGGACTGGCTGGTTTGCCCTGAAGGGTGTCCTGGATCAGGGTGGGGGTCCTGCTGCGGTGCCTGGCCAGCCTGGATGAGGGGCTGATGGCTGTTTGCAGGCTGGCCACAGCCCCTTCAGGGTGGAGGTCCCCCTTAGGGTGCCTGTACAGCCTGGGTGAGGGGCTGGTGGCTATTTGCAGGCTGGCCATGGCCCCCAGCCACCCAAGCCCCCAGTGGAGGCTGGCTGGAAGCAGGTATCTGGGATTTATTTTTCTTCTATAATTGAAACATTGTTGCCTTTTGGAGGCCACAGTCAGCCAGGGCAGGTGGGAAGCTTGGATTCCTCCATTGCCGAGGCAACCAAGCCTCCTGCTTGCTCCAGCTCTGTGGCTGCCGGCCTCCATCTTGGTTGGGTAATTTGCATATAGTCACTCTGATTGGCTGGTGGGCGTGGCTTGGGGCATAGCAAAGGTGCGGCAATTTGCATGTTTCTCTTAGATTAGATAGATTATATCTCAATAAAGTCAGGGGGAATTGTGTAGAGGGAGAATTGGGGTGGGTTTGACAAGATTTTTTGTTTAAATTTGAGAAATCTCTGTTGAGAAATAAATGAAACAAGGTGACAAATTTTGATACCTGTTAAAACTGGGCAGTGGGTACACTACATACACAGACTGCCTGTGATGGTGGGAATTATTATAGTAAAAAAAGTAAAATAAATAAAATAATTTAAAATTGTTATCATTGTTGTTTAAAAAAACAAAAAAGGTTGGTTCAGTTTTCTCCAGCAGCCAGGTTACAATTCTTATGTTTCTTCGGAAGAATTGGAGACCACCTGTGAGGGAAGGTGGTCAGAACCTGCACCGCACAGTGAGCCCCATAAATTTCATCCTCCTGAGGGCACAAGCGAGGGTGAGGGAACACGAGTGGGGCCGGGGGACAATTCTGCACAGTGGCATTGACATCCAAAGTGCAGGCTCTCCTGTATAACTTCAGGCACGTTACTAATCTCTCTGAGACTCAGTTTCCACTGCTGTAAAATGGGTTTAGCAATAAGGCCCACCTCCAGGATGTCTGTGAGAAACAAATGAAATAACAGGTAGTGAAGCACGGTTGCTGCTGTGGTCATTTTATCAGTACTTCCAGACCAGTCCTGGACCCTAACCTTAACCCTAACCTCACTCACCCAGGAGATGACGAGATGTTCTTCAGCGTTTAACCTGATAACGTCTGAGCCTCCCAACCTCTATTCTGCCCTTTGCTGCATCCCGGTTTTAACATGTAGTGAGCAACTACAACACGCTAAGGATGGTGCCAGGCTCCCCACCTGGATCATCTCATATGACCCAGGATATTATTGGCTCCATTTACACAGGAGGGAGCTGGGGCTCAGAGAGGTGAAGATTATGTTAGAGGCAGAAATAGAATATTGGGGACCAGCTATAATGATAAGAAATAATAATCATGCCTGTTAACCCCGATGGTTTTGTTCTGATTAAAGAAAGCACATGCTAACCTGCTGGGAGTTGCATGAGGCCTGGGAGCTCACCTGGAAATGCGGCCCACCCTCCCCATCCGGGAGCTGCCTGTGATCACAGAAAGACTGACAACCTGTTGCGGAAACCAGAGGTGCCAGCCCTTTGCAAACCCGTCTTCGTTGCCTGTAAACTGTAACGTTATACCCACTTTGCATACCGATTTTTATTCCTTTTGCCTACTTCCCCAGATATCTTTGTACTTCTACCAACATAAGCAGCCAGCTTATGGTGGAGGGCAGAGCAGATGTTTGTGGATGAGCTGCTGCTCTCCCGCACTGCCGGCAGGATTGGAATAAACGCTCATATATGATTCAACCCTGTCTCTGCTGGATTGGCTCAAGTAGTAACAGGCAGCCTGGACCCATTGGCTGTCCAGTTTCAACTAGACACCTAGGAAGTGGGCTCTGATATCAGGTGTCTGATTCCCCTAAGTTCTCCCAACATAGGTATTGAGGGGTCAGAATAAAGATCTCACCCCACACTTGGTCTCTAGACACAGGTACCACGCAATTCTTTATTCCCATTTTACAGATGAAAACACTGAGTCTCAAGGTCTACCCCAGCACAGAGATAGAGCCCCTTTCTGGTTCCACTTCTCCGGTGCTGGGTGTGAACTTCACATCTCTGGGCCCTCCCCTTCTCGCACTCCAACCTTTCAGCCACCCCGCTGGTTCCTCCGTGCCCAGCCTGAAGCAGGTGGGGCATCCTGGGGAGGAATTGGGAAGGGCAGTCCGCACTGTCAGCTGGGTGACCCTGGCCATTCACTTCCCGTCTCTGAGGTTCCTCATCACATCCCAAGCCCAGCATCTGCGGTCATTTCAGCATCCCCCCTCCCTCTTCACACCTTCACCCCTTCTCACCCAGGAGGCAGCAGTGGGGAAGCACAGAGCCGTGAAACAGGAAGCCCGCTCCATGTAGCCAACATTGCTGTCACTTCAGGGACAGAGAGAAAGGGGCCTGCCTGCCTTAACTTCCACCACAGCCCCGGAGCCGGGACAAAGCTGGGGGCGCACTGCCACCCGGTGGCGATCCGGCTGCACTGCAGGCGCCTCCGTGGGTATAGGGCAGTGGACGGCAAACTCATTAGTCAACAGAGCCAAATATCAACAGTACAACGATTGAAATTTCTTTTGAGAGCCAAATTTTTTAAACTTAAACTATATAGATAGGTCCATTGTTATTAACTTAATTAGGGTACTCCTAAGCTGGCCTTTGCTAAAAACGCCCTCAATCTGATTGAGGTACGTTCTCTGAGGTCGACCCCTTCCAACTCTCCCATCCATACTTGTCTTGTATAATTGTTTCGTCTATCTCCTTTCGTTCATCCTCTCTATATGTCCAAACCATCTCAGCATACCTTTCTCAATCCTCGACACTACATCTTCTTTCACTCCACAACATTCCCTAAAATTAACTTAATAAACTTTACTTAAAGTTTTAAGTCTGAGTTAAACTATAAGTATTTTGAATAAAACTTGATATCATACTTAATAACAATATTATTTATTGATAAAATTAAATTCCTTACAATTTACTTTACAATATCCATAAAATTAAGTCATGACAATGACTGACAAACACTAATGTGAACAATGGCCTTACATCTCCTTGGAAAGTTTGGGTAAGTTAGGTTTGTATGTTGTTGTTTTTAATTTTAGGCACGATTCCAGGTTCATGCTTGAAAATGATTGTTCACATAAATATGTAGACCCAAATAAAAAAAGAACAGCAAACGCTAGTTTTTTCAGTTGATTATATGAGTCAGGAATACTACTCCAGGTGTTAAAAATCAACATATCTTCCTTCTCCAGGTCTTTCAAAGCAGACCACTTGTGCTGTGAACTAATTTCACATTTGTTTTTCTCCAATATTTCTATATCAGCACAAAGACGTTCAAATTTCAAGCTCCACAGTTCTTTGTTTTTTAAATCCAGCAATTGCATTTCAAAGTTGCCAATGTCAATACTAAAGGGAGAAAAATTTAATTCTGTTACAGTAGCATTGAGAGGTTTTTTTTAACAAAGGCTAACGTCGCTTTGCTGTTTCTGAATTCCTGAAACCTGTTGAGAAAAGCTTCCCTCATATTTAAAAGTGTTGTTTTGAAATAGCAAATGTCAATATCAGAATTATTTTCTTGGCGATGTTTCAACAGGCTTGGAAAGTGAATCAAAGTTTCTCTTTCAAAATCTTGAGCAAAAAGCGATAATTTGTTTTCGAATGAAGTAACTTCTTCTAACATTGAAAAAACTGTGTTTCCTTTCCCCTGTAGTTTACGATTAAGCTGATTTAGATGAGACATAACGTCCACCATGAAATAAAATTTTTGGATCCACTGATCGTTCGTTAGTTCTGGATAGTGAACACCCTTCTCAAGGAGAAATGCTTTAATTTCTGTTAATAAGGAAGCGAAACGTTTCAAAACGTTTCCTCTTGATAACCAATGTACCTTGTTATGCAGCAGCAGATCTGCGTACTCACTCTCCATTTCAACTAAAAATTCTTTAAATTGGTGATGATTAAGAGCTCTAGCTATAATGGAGTTGATCATCTTAATCACCAATTCCATAACTTTGCAAATTTCTTCTGGAAATGTCTACGCACAAAGCGCTTCCTGATGAATGATGCAATGGGAAGTAAGTATCTCATGATTAATTTTTTCTTTCAAAATAGCAACAAATCCGTTTCTTACGCCGGTCATACTTTTCGACCCGTCTGTTGAAATTGAGACAATTTTATCGAGTGGAATATGATGTTTTTCAGTGCACTCAATTACAGCATTTGCTATATCCTCTCCACGTGTTTGACTTTTGAGTGGCAATAATCCTAAAAGTTCTTCTTTAGGACCTGTAGATGAAATAAATCGTACAAAAAGTGAAACTTGCGCTGTATCATTTATGTCACAAGACTCGTCAACTGCTATTGATAAAGCTGAAACCAATTTAAGATCTTCGACTTGCTGGTTGGTTATATTTGAAGACATTTTGACTGTCCTATCTCACTGTTTCAGCAGACAATGGTAACTCTTTAATTTTTTTTAGAATATCTGCTTTGTTCTTAAAATCCCGAAATAGCTCTTCGGATGCATTTATAAAACAACTTTTTATGGATTCACCATCTGTGTATGGTTTTCCTCTCTTAGCAATCTCTTGACTAACCACAAAACTTGCAATATTAACATTGTTGGAAGATTGCATCCCGTAATTAAATACAGAACTTGATTTTTCTTGACTCTTCTGAAGTTTCTCAACTGCTTTCTTCCTTGCATCACCGACAGGATATTTAGTACTAAATGACACGTGTTTAGTTGTAAAGTGTCTCTCCAAATTTGATTTCTTGTTATGTGCCAATTTTTCCTGACAAATAAGACAGGTCGGAAGGCCATTTACGTTTTGAATAAACGCGAAAGTCTCGGTCCATTCAACTTTAAATTCACAGTTTTCGTCTTTTGTTTTTCTTTGCTTCTTCTTTGTAGCCATGTCAAAAAGGGCACCTAAAAAAATGTTTCATTTTATAATAATAAAGCCACCAACACAAAATAATTACAATTCTGAAATTGATGAGAAAAATACCTGTAGGATTTGCAGCTGGTTGGAAAAATACAGGTAACTTCATGCTTCAAGTAGGTACTTTTGTCACCCGCACACGATTTGCGGACGTGACTAGCACTAACCACTGCACAATGAGACTGCTGACTGACTGGCTCACTCAACCCGTGCATGAATCGCACGCACCTCCCCCGTGCTACGTATCCCGCGGCCGCCTATGCCGTGTCACCCATCACCTGACCGACCACCGACACCCCCACTTCTTCTAACGGCACTTCTTCAAAGTAGACTTGCCCAGGCCGAAAACCGACTTCTGCGCATGGGCCACGAAGTTTCAATCGCACTGTACATACACGCCCGCACATGGTATTTTGTGGAAGAGCCACATTCAAGGAGCCAAAGAGCCGCATGTGGCTCGCGAGCCGCGGTTTGCCGACCACTGGTATAGGGGCTGCGGGGCTGAAAGGCCGAGAGGAAGGGCCTGGGCCCTTGCATGATGGGAAATCCAATAGGCCTTGGGGGCAACGTGGCTTCTGGGATGTGCAGAGGAGGCTCCCTTCCCTACCCCCCAAGTCTGGGCTCACCCGTGCCCTTCCTCATCCCCCTATTTAAGCTGGGACACCCCACCCTGTGCTCTGTGTATTCCCCAGAGCGCCCCCCTAATGGCACCTTAGAGCACAGGTCTTTGCTCCGTGTCTCTACCCTGACTGGAATGTCAGTTCTAGCAGGACTGGAATTATTTAAAAAATATGTATTTATTGATTTTAGAGAGAGGAGGAGAAAGGGATAGATAGAAACATCAATGAGAGAGATGAGAAACATCAACCAGCCGCCTCTTGCACGCCCCCTCCTGGGGATCAAGCCCGCAATTCCCACCTGTGCCCTGACTGGGACCGAACCAGTGAGCCCTTGGTGCAGGGGTTGTTGGTCAGACAGGACTGGAATTATTTTAAATAATTTTTATTTTTCAATTACAGTTGACATACAATATCATATTAGTCCCAGGTATATAACGTGGTGATTAGACACTTATATAACTTACGGAGTGATCCCCTCAATCATACTAGTGCCCACCTGGCACCACACACTGTTATCACCCTTTACTCCCTATGCTGGACTTTACAGCCTTGTGACTGTTCCGTAACAGCCAACTTGTACTTCTCCATCCCTTCCCCTTTTCCACCCTGCCCTTCAACCCCCTCCCTTCTGGAGCTGTTAGTTTGTGCTCTGTATCTATGAGTCTGTTTCTGTTTTGATTCTTTATTTAGTTTTTTAGATTCCATGTATCAGTGAGATCGTATAGTATTTGTCTTTCTCTGTCTGACCTATTTCACTTAGCACAATGCCCGCCAGGCCCACCCATGCTGTTGCAGATGGCAAGAGAACATTATGCTAAACAAAAACGTCCATCAGAAAAAGCCAAGTACCCTGTTATTTCACTCATATGTGGACATAAAACTGAAACTCATAGACACAGATGACAGAGGAAATGGGGTGGGGTGGGTGGGAGGGATAAAGGGGCCAAATCTATGGTGATAAAAGATGGTGTGACTTTCAGTGAGGGCACAGGGTACAATATACAGATCTTGTATCATAGGAATTTACACTTGAAACCTATATGATCCTATTAACCAAAGTCACCCCAATAAATTTAATTTTAAAAAATCGCATCATAAAAAATTCCTAGAAATAATTTAATCTAAAATAAAAGACCTGTACTCTGAAAATTATAAGACACTGAAGAAAGAAACTGAAGGAGATACAAATAAATGGAGAGAAGGAGAGAAACATCGATGTGAGACAGAAACATTGATCGTTGTCTCCCATGCCCGATCGGGGATTGAACCCACAATCTGGGTGTGTGCCCTGACAGGGAATCGAACCCGCCACCTCTTGGTGCAGGGGGTGACACTCCAACCAACTGAGCTCACCGGCCAGGGCACCACAGCAGTCCGGAGAAGGAACAATGTTGGAGGAATCAGACCACCTGATGTCAAACTATGCTACAAGGCCACAGTAATCAGCACCGCATGGCACTGGCATAAAAACAGACACACGGACCAACGGAGCGGAATAGGAAGCCCAGAAACAAGCCCACACCTTTGGCCATTGGACATTTTTTTAAAAAATATATTTTATTGATTTTTTACAGAGAGGAAGGGAGAGAGATAGAGAGTCAGAAACATCGATGAGAGAGATCAGCCGCCTCCAGCACATCCCCCACTGGGGATGTGCCCGCAACCCAGGCACATGCCCTTGACCGGAATCGAACCCGGGACCCTTCAGTCCGCAGGCCGACGCTCTATCCACTGAGCCAAACCGGTTTCGGCTAGCCATTGGACATTTGACGAAGGAGGCAAGAGCAATCAATGGGTTCAAGACAGACTACTCAATAAATGGTGCTGGGGAAATTGGACAGGTTTGTGCAAAAAAATAACCATGTTTTTATGCTATACACAAGAATAAACTCAAAATGGATTAAAGACTTAAATGTTAGACTCAAAACCATAAAGTTTCACAGACAGTAAAATCTCCGACATTTAACATACTAATATTTTTTTCACATATCTCATAGGTCAAGGGAAACAAAAGAAAAAAATAAACAAGTGGGATTACATCAAAGTAAAAAGCTTCTGCACAGCAAAGGAAACTATCAACAAAATTCATAGACAACACACTGCATGGGAGAACATATTCGCCAATGAGACATCTGATAAGAATTTACTATCCAAAATGTATAACTTACACAACTCAACACCACAAACACAAACAATTCATTTTAAGAAATGGGCAAAGGACCTGAATAGACATTTCTCTAAAGAGGACATACAGAAGGCCAATAGACATATGAAAAGATGCTAAATGTCGTTAATCAGAGAGATGCAAAGTAAAACCACAATGAGATATCACCTCATACCAGTCAGAATGGTTACCATCAATAAAAAAAACAAAAACAGTAAGCACTGGCAAAGATGTGGATAAACCCTCATGCACTGCTGCTGGGGATGCACACTGGTGCACCCACTGTGGGAACAGTATGAAGTTCCCCCCAAAAAATTAAAAATGGAACTGCCTTATGACCCTTCTTTGAATATAACCTAGGAACCCTAAAACACTAATTTGAAAGAATATATCCACCCCTATGTTCATTGCAGTGTTGTTTATAACAGCCAAGATTTAGATGCAGCCCCCAAGTGCCCATCAGTAGATGAGCAGATAAAACAGCTGTGGTACATTTGAACACTGAAATACTATTTGGCTGTAAAAAAAGAAAGAAATATCACCCTTTGTGAATGCATGGATGGACCTGGAGAGTATTAGGCTAAGTGAAATAAGCCAGACAAAGAAAGATAAGTACCATATAATTTCACTTGTATGTTGAATCTAATGAACAAAATAAACTAACAAAATAGAAACAGATTCATAGAGAGAACACACTGACAGCTGTCAGCAGGAAGGTGGGGTGGAGGGCTGGTTGAAAAAGGTGATGGGACTAAGCACACAAAGAACCCACCCATAGACATGGACAACAGTATGGTTGTTACCAGAGGGAAAGGAGGTGGGGGAGGTAGAAGAGGGTACAGGGGGATAAATGGTGATGGAAGGAACATTGGTTTTGGGTGGTGAACACACAGAACAATGTATAGATGATGTGTTATAGAATTGTACCTCTGAAACCTATGAATTTTATTAAGCAACTAGAGGTCCGGTGCACAAATTCGTGCACAAGTAGGGTCCCTCAGCCTGGCCAGTGATCAGAGCCTATCGAGGGGACCAGCCAGCCAGGGGAGGGGCTGAGGGAGGTTGGCTGGGTAGGGGGAGGGGCTGCGGGAGGTTGGCCATCCCTCCCATCGGGCCGATCAGGGGAGGGGGGGCCAGTCAGGGGGAGGAGTCATGGGAGGTTGGCTGTGGGAGCGCACTGACCACCAGGGGGCAGCTCCTGCATTGAGTGTCTGCCCCCTGGTGGTCAGTACGCATCATAGTGACTGGTCGATCCCTCGTTCTGGTCATTTGGTCGTAACCATCGCTTAGGCTTTTATATATATAGATGGCAGTCGCTTAGGATTTTTATAATATATAAATGGCACCCCCAATGCATACATACATACATAAAAAAGAAAAAAAAGGCAATACAGAACAAAATCTAAAAAATAAAATAAATTAAACAAAAAGCTGTCAGGAGTATCATGACTTCTCCCTTTCAACTCCATCTCCTCTTACCAACTTATGACAAAGCCCAAAGCAGGAGCACGCTGAAATACTGTTGGAATAAAAAGAGAGAGAGAGAGATGTCTGGTGGGCACATTCACACAATGAAACCCTATGCAACAGGCCAAAGAGAGACGTGAGTGGGAACTGTAGGAAGTGCTGCAGGCGAGAGCGGGAAAGGAGCCTTGCTCCAGCTCACCTCGGAATGAGACTTGACAGTGGGGCTGAACGACAGTCACCATCTAGGCAGGAGTTCACACTCCACGCCTCCCTGGCCAGGAGTGATGCTGTGGTGGGCAGGCTGGGTGGAGACTCAGCCGCAGCTCTGGGCGCTGCAGGGTGTTGGGGTCTCCACTCCCTGGGGAGCGTGGCCACCAGGGCCACAGCAAACATCCCAGTTCAAGCTCCAGCTGCTCTGGGCTGTGGGGCTCCTCGTGGTGAGAAGTGAGCAGGCAGAGGAAAAGGTGCCTTGGCCAGCTGGGGAGACGGGCTGCTTCCTCCACCCCGACCCCTCCTCCAGAGCCAGGATGGCATGTTTAGCTCACATGACTAATCAGGACATCTGACCTGCATCTGACGGAGTCTCAGGCAGAGCACCATAGACCCATAGCCGGGGGCGGGGGAGGGGGGGTTGGTTGACAAGCAGGGAACATTTACTTCTCACAGTTCTGGGGCCTGGGGGTTGGAGATGAGGGCGCTGGCAGCTGGCTGCTGAGTGCCTCCTCCAGGCTGCAGACTGCAGCTTCTCTGGGGGTCTCACAGAGTGAGAAGAGGGGGCTCTGTGAGGTCCCTTTTATCAGGGTGGTAACCCCATCTATAAGGGCTCCACTCTCCTGAACTCACCTCCTCCCAAAGGCCCCCCTCCAAATACCACCACGTGGGCACAGGATTCCAAGCTGAGGACTTCGTCAGCACCTGGGTAAACCACTGCAATGTTACAGTAAGAACTATGACCCCAAAGATGTGTGCATGCCACTGCTTTCTTATCCCCTCCATGGGATGCGGGGAGCACTACAGGGGCTGGGAGTGCCCGGGGCCCTGCCGTCTAGTCCTGAGGCTGGAGGCGGCGGCCTCACTCACCGTTCTCGTTTGCAAGACCCGGAAATGGCTCTAGTTAGTTAAGCAGTAAAGATAACAAGTAAAAAGATATTGGGGGGCCTCTGGAGTCTGTCCTGGGGGGCCAAGAGGAGAAGGAGTGTCCCAGGGCAGGGCGCTGGGCCCAGATGAGGACAGACAGGGAAAGCCCCCCTGGCTCCAGAATTCTGGTTCTCTCCTGGGTAGCAGCCGCCTGGCTGACAACTGGCAGGTTCCTCTGCTCTGTGCGTGTCTATCTCCTCCCTCAGCTCCTGGTCCCATCCCCTGCCCTGACTTACTCCCATCTTGTCTGCCTCCCCTGCCCCAGGGCCTGTGTAGGCAAGTCACTCAGCTCCCCTCCCTGCCTCGCAGCTCCCACCTCAACCTGTGTCACAGTGGACGAGGCTGAGCCCTCCGCAGGGAGTGACAGAGGGGAGAAGGGGAGGAGGAGATGAGGGGGAGGAGGTGAGGAGGGGGAGGGAAGCCTCTCCCGCATCAGGCTTAGGCGGGACAAGGCCACCTGGCAGAAGGGAGCGGAGCAGCCTCCTGCACAGGAGCCCCCGCCACATGAGACCCCCCGCTGGTCTCCTGGTTCTCCCCTCTCTCTGCCTCACCCTCCACTTCAGTGAACTAGGGATGAACACGCCCACACCGCCATGTTCTCTGCAGCATCAGCCACGACAGCGAGACGTGGAAGCACCCTGTGTGCACGGACAGGTGAACGGGTGAAGAAAACGAGGTGTTTGTGCAGTGGAATATCAGTCAGCCTTAAAGAAAGGGAGTCCTGTCAATTTCAACAACACGGAGGGGCTCAAGGACATCATGCCCAGTGGTGTAAGTTAGACAGAGAAAGCAAATCTCACGAATGGTGGGTCCGAAAAAGGCGACTCCTGGAAGGAGAGGGGACCAGTGCCTGCCGGGCTGGGGAGATGCTGGTGAAGGACACAGCTTCAGCGTCAGGTGAGCCCTGGGCACGACGGTGCGATCATTAACAATATTGGAGTGGATGCTCGGAATTTGCTGAGAACGGATCCTAAGTGGTTTGACCACAAAAAATAATAATGATGAATATGTGAGGTGGTAGATTCTCAGTCAGCTTGTCTGTGGTAATCATTTCACAATGTGTTCCTATATCAAATCACCACTCTGTACACCTTAAATATATACAATTTTCATTTGCCATTTATAACTCAAAAAAGGTGGAAATTTAAAAAAATAAAACAAAATGGGGCCTGGCTGGTGTCACTCAGCGGTAGAGCATCAACCCAGGAACCAAGAGGTCACCGGTCAGGGCATGTCCCTAGGTTTCGGGTTCGAACCCCAGGAGGAGGGGGCGTGCGGGAGGCAGCAGCCAATCAAAGATGCTTCTCATCTCTCTATACTCTCCCTTCCGCTCTCTCTAAAATCAATAAGAACGTGTATTTTAAATGGGGACATAGTGCAGCTCCTAGGGTTGTCACGGGGATTGGCACAGCACTTACAGTGCACAGTGTTTAGAACATGCCTGGCACCAGAAATACCATAGCACTATTTGCTCTTCTTTTTGGAGAGATAGTTCCAGATAAATGTGCCCTGATCGGTGGTTCTCGAACTTTATAGTCTTGGAACCCCTTTTAAAATTGCTAGAAGACCTCAACGAGTTTTTGTTTGGGTGGGTTATACCTACCAATATTTACCATATTTTAAATTAAAGCCAAGGAATTTTTTAAAAGTTTGTATTCATTCATCTAAACATAACAGTAATCAACTAATTACCTATCAACATAAACTATTTCTATGAAAAATAACTGCATTTTCCAAAACAAAGAGCGTGGGTGGGAAGCCTGGGGCTAGCTGGCCTCTCTGGACGCTCTGTGCTGTCCGACCTGAGACACAGCTGTGGCAGCCATGGTGCCACCATGCCCTGGACCCGCTGGGAGACCTGCACATGCGTGAAGGAATGGCGGGGGGAGGACAAATGCGTTCCTAGCACTCTTAGGAAAGGGGTTTCAATCTTGCAGACCCCACATCCCACTGACTGCTGTGGGGGCACAAAAGTATAGCTCCTCCCACCTCCCAGCTATCCAGGCAAGGCTGGCCACCGCATTAACATGAGACAGGGTCACAGGGAAATGTGCACTTTATTAGGGGAGTGCAGGAGGGGTGCCACATGGGACCCCAGGAGGCCTACACAGATGGGACTCAGCCTGCTGAACTGAGGAGAAGGGATGTGGTTTGGGAAAGGACAGGAAGGCAGCTCCGGTGGCTGTGGAGAGCGGAGGTGGCACAGGCAGGCTCCTGAGGGTCTCTAGCTGTGCCCATGGCAAGGCTCCTCCTGCCCACTGGCTCCTGTTAACTTGTAGCTTAAAGCCCACAGGTCCTCTAGCGAAGATCCTTCAGGCAGGTAAAGGGCCAGAGCCTTTTCCTAAGTCTTCTTATTCCTTAGTTCCCAGCTTGAAATCAATATCCCAAAGGCTTATTTTGGGGCGGGAAAACGTTGATCCCCTCATGTGCTAACACAGCTCCCTACTGTTTAGACCATTTTTGGTCCTTTACCTGGACGTTTCCTAACTGACGGCTGGCTTTGGGAGCATCACAGGAGACCACAGGGGCACGATGAGGCCACTGCACACAGTTCCAGGTCATAGACCAGGGCTTGCAGGGGCAGGTAGAGGGAAGGAGAGCAGGCAGCTGCCACCTGGTGGTTGCAGCTGACACGCTAGTCTGTGGACACCTGTCAGGCACCTGCTGAGAGCCCTGGAAATGACAGAGCACTTTGCAGGAGGGACTGAGTCTTCTAGCATAATGGGCAGCATATGTTCCAGACCAAGGTATTCACCCAGGAAGGAGTATGGCGATTGGTTAGTGGCACCTGGCACAGGCATAAAATAACAGAGTGGCAGCAATCCTGTGTCCTACATGTGCTTACTCCTGCACTCACCCCAAGGATGTGTCCAGAGATGCCACTGTCCTGAAGTGTCCCCCATTTTCTCTGCAGAGCGAAAGTCAGGGCTGGGGAGCCCAAGCCCCTCTCAGCCTTGCCAAGCAAGGGCGGCCAGGGCTGCATTAGCCAGGAGGCCTCCCCAAGGCCTGTGCTGCCCCATCTCACGCTCCAGCGAAGCAGCCTGCCCCTGACCTGGGCCCGCTGAGCCCAGGACCCGCCTCCGTCCATCTGCCCTGCTGGGATTGAGCCCGTACCCAAGGAAAGTGTCAGCGACACCATCAGGGTGGATCGATAGTCAGGCAGCCCCCTGCCTCAGGCAATTGGAGGGAACAGGAAATATCACCCTGTCTATCCATGCCTGAATCCCTACCATTCCATTCACTCTTCAGTGGAATTAAGCTGATGTTTCCAGAAATGTTCCCTGTGAGGCTTGCGCCCAGCCTCTGCTGTTGACCAGCTGGGAGGCCTCAGAGAAGTCATGAGCTCACAGCGCAGCTTGTCAGGGCCAGAGATGGGCTCCCACCTGCGAAGGTTTGTGGTTAAAACAAGACGATCCATGAAAATGGACTTTAGCAACTCTGGAATCCCAAGTGGCACATTCATTTTGGAGATGACCTACTTAGCAAAGAAAATAGAATTCTTTTTTGGGGTTTGGATACTAAATAGACAGACTTTAAAGAGGAAAGCAAAGCTGTCATTTAATTATTCATTTAGTCAACATGATGTACCCGTGCTGGTCATGGGTACAAGGATGGCCAGCAGACATGGCTCTCCACACAGCGGCCACTCACCACATGAGGCTATTTAAATGCAAATTAATTAAAAGTAAACAAAACTAAAAGTTCAGTTCTGCAGTCTTGCTAGTCACATATAAATTCCTCAAGCCCGGCCGATGTGGCTCAGTGGTTGAGCGTGACCTATGAACCAGGAGGTCACATTTCAATTCCCGGTCAGGGCACATGCCCAGATTATGGGCTTGATCCCCAGTGTGGGGCATGCAGGAGGCAGGCTATTAATGATTCTCTGTCATCACTGATGTTTCTATCTCTCTCTCCCTTCCTCTCTGAAATCAATAGAAATGTATTAAAAATTAAAAAGAATAATAAAGTGCTCAATGGTGCACTTTGTTATTGGTGCCAGGGTCTGCCACAACGGACAGCGCAGACATGGAGCGCCTCCCTCGCTGCGGGCAGTTCTAAGGGCCAGCGCTGAGCTGCAGGTTAGCTGGGGAGACAGACTTAACAGAGTCAGACTAACACCTAAATCCATGTGTCAGTGGGGAGCCATGGGCAGCGCCCACTCCATTTTTTGGTGAGGAAATAACCAGGGAACCTCTGCCTTTCTTTCCCCTGAGGCGGATGAGCGTTTGAGAGCCTGACCTAGCTCCCGGCACCTCTGAGGCTGTTCTTTCCAAGGCTGGAGACTGAACGAACCTCCAGGGACCTGAGGCTCATCTGTGACTATGTCTGACCTTGACACTAGTTTAGCCAGTGGCTGAGAGACACAGCTTCGGTTGGGTCCTAGCTCCGCCTACTGTATGATTGTGGGCCAGTAAGTAATCCCTCTTGGCCTCAGTGTCCCCATCTGCATCGTGGGGTGAATGAAGTATGTGGCCTGGAGCAGTGCTGGGAGCATTAGATACTTTAACGAAGACAAAATGTTCAGCTGTGCGACACAGCACACACTGCACAAGTGACGATGATGATGATGACCCACGGGTCAGTGAACTTGGGAGGAATGGCACCTGCCACTCAATGTCCTCCTCTCTTTTCACTCTTTGCTTCCCAAAGTATCATCCCCCAAAGCTAAACTGGTCATCACAAAGCCCCTCTGTGAAATAGGCCAGCAAAGGGAACATAACCATAAGTGTAATGTTCATCAACTCACCGAAGGCTTTTCACATGCCAGACTCCACGGGAAGCACTTCACCTGTATTATGTTTCATCTTCACAACAGCCCTACAGGCATGTTCTCCTAAAACCATCTCCCATTTGCACGTGGGGGATTGCAGCTTAGAAAGTGAACTTGCCCTCGATTACCCTAGGGAAGAAAAGGGTCTCGGTCAGGTGGTTGGAGCAGTCCATCAGGTCAGGGCACATGCAAGAAGCAACCAGTGAGCAGAAAATATCTCTTCTCTCTCTCTCTCTCTCTCTCTCTCTCTCTCTCTCTCTCTCTCTCTCTCTCTCTCATCAATAAATAAAAAGAAAAGAGAAGGATCTCATACCACCAGGTGGAAGTGCCTGCCGGCTTTCCAATCCCGCAGGCCAGAGGGAACCCTGAGGAGGGTCGCCAGCAAATTTGTAAAGATCCTCCACTGTGTGCCAGGCACTGTTCTAGATATAGAGGACCTCAGCAAATACAACTGCCCTTTTCTTTATTACCTAATAAAAGATATTCATGGGGATGCGTCTGTGGCCTGACCAGCAGAAAACCGGCTCAGAAGGGATGAGGAAAGGTCCATGGTCCCCAAAGATCAGGGCAGACAAGTTTCCCCAGAGTGTAGTGTTATCCTGCCACCCTCCTCCCTCCCTGCCCCTCACCCCACCCGCAGGGAGGTGGGGAGCAGGGGCCATCTCCCTGTCCTTCCTGTAAGTCCTGGATGGGATGGGGTGAGGTCCACCTGAGAAATTGGAGTTGTGGGGTCCTCAAGTTCTAGAGTGTTTTTAGGGGAGACCTGAGGAATCTGCCCTGCAGGTCACCTAGGAAACCTGTCCCGTGGGAGCAGCACGTAGAAAGCAACTTCCCAGGCCCAGTCGGAGCGATGGCCCTCTCTGACGGTGCGGTGCGGGGGATTAGGAGCCAAGGTGGGCTTTGCAAGCGAGGTGTGAGGCTGCCTGGACCCTTCCTGCCAGTCTGCCCTGCGCCCGCTAGTGAGCAGGTGTCCTGGCTGTGCCCAGAGTGTTTGCGGAGCGCAAAGCCGGAGGCCTGCGGCCATGGAGTGTGTGCGCACCCCGAAGAGTGGTGTACGTGGATGATGTGTGCGGCGTTGATGGTGGGGGTCCTGTGTATGGGCACGCGAGGGGTGCACCGAGTAGACGTGTGAATGTGTTTGGAGGCCAAGGACGCGGGTGTTGAGCCGGTGTCCGCAGAAACCGGACACGTGGCGGGGGCCGGGGGTGGGGGGAAGTGGAGTGGGACTGGGCGGAAAAGGGCTGCGTTCGGACCTGCGTCGTAGAGGCCGAGCCGCGGGTGTGCCCGGTGGCCTGCAGGGGATGGCGCACTGTGGGTGCGGTGCTGGTTGTTGCGGGGAGGGTACCGGTTAGGACCCCGCGCTGGAGAGTGCCCTGGGCGGGGCCAAGGCCCTACACTGCACACTCCTGGGACTTTCCCTCCGAGCGCGAGCGTCCTGCTGCTGGATCAGCCTGAGGACGCGTCGGGCGCGTCGGGTCTGCTTACGGTGCACTGTGGACGTCGGGGGAGGGCCCCGAATTTGGGACAAGGACCCAGGAGCTGGCGCCGGCGGGTGTGCGCTATTGGTGTGGGGGTTCAGTGCACAACAGCTCTCAAGGTGGGACGGGGACCCGGTCTCGGAGGCTCCAGGGGCGGGGCCTGTAGAGAGCCGGGGGGTAGGGGGGCTGAGGAGGGCGTGGTCAGGGGAGGCGGGCCTTGTGGGGGGCTGCGGAGGGCGGGGCCTGGGGAGGGGAGGGGCCTGAAGAGGGCGGGGCCACGGCTGCAGCAGCGCGGGCGGGCCCGGGGGTTCCTGGCGCCGCAGAGGTTCGCGAGGGCGAGCAGTGAGGCCGGGCCGGGTGCGCGCGCGCGGGGCGGGCCACGGCCGCTCTGCGGGGATGTGACTCCGGCCGAGGGCCAGCGGGAGCGTCGGCGCTGCGGGCCGTGGGGGTCGGTGAGTGCGAGCCATGCTAACGGGCGGAAAGCGCTGTAGGGACTCCAGAAACTTTTCCCGCGTGGAATTAGGAGGATTGGGGGGTCTTATCCTTTTCTCACCCCACAAGGGATGGGGATCCGGGTTCCGGGATCGCAGTGAGGTGGTCGAGGAGCCGCAGGGAGCAGGGGGTGGAGGGGGGGGCTGGGGGGCTGCCTTCCCGGACCAGGCAGAGATCCAAGTCTCGGAGGAGAGTCTGGGCGACGCAGGTAAGGCAGCCGGGGGTGGTGCCAGGGAGTCCAGGCGCCCGAGGGGCTCGTCCTGCGATGGAAGTCGCTGCAGGGCCGGGGCTGCGCTGCAAGCCCGTGGGCTGACCGCAGGCCGGGCAGGCGGAGCGGGCGCACAGGGCCGGGCTCTCGGGTGAGCTGCGCACCTGCCGCGGGGCCGGAGGGGCGGCCGCACACGATGGCGGGACTGGGCCGGGCTGGGGGTGACGACTCGGCCTGCGCTGCGTCCCCTCTCCTGGGGGACACGAGCTCGCCCACCGCGGGTCTCCTGCCTCCCGCACCCACCTCGGTCCGGGGCTGGTTGACCCGCGGGAAGGGGGCGCCTTGCCGCAGAGAACCGCCCCCCCCCCCCCACACACACACACACACTCCTGGTGCGCCACTGGGCGCTCCTGGGCGCTCGGACAAAGACCCCGGAGGCATGGCGGGCGGCGGCGTCCCCTCCGGGGCCCGGGCCCCACTGCGCCAGGCTTGGGGCACCAAGCAGAGCCCGTGAGGAACTGGGGTCCTAGCAAAGGCTAGAGGGTTGGGAGTGAGGAACTTGGCACCGAAGCCTCGGAACTTGAGCCCAGGAGCCTTGATTTAGAAATGTCCTCGGTGCGGTGGGCGCTTCGGAGGCCCCGGGCTGTGAGCAGCGGAGGCATGTAAATAGGCTGCGCCGGGCGGCGTGGCCGGGTGGGCATTTCCCCTCCGCCCCCGCGCCCAGCTGGGAAGAGGTCAGCCTGGCTGGGAAGGGAGAGGACGGAGGGGAAGGAGTTGCCTTTTGGGGCGCAGCCAGCGAGACAGGCGGTCCTGTTAGAAAGAGAAGCTCCAGATCTTCATGGATGCATTTATTTCAATATGTGTGCCCGCTGCGGAGCTGGGCCTGGGAGGCGGCAGCGTGTGACATGCCCACAGGCGCGGGGAGGGGGACGAACACACCGAGCAGGTCAGTGTGTAGAGATGGAACTTCTATTTGGGGTGAGGCTGCCAGGAGAGCGGCGGCCGGGTGCGCACGTGCTGAAAGCTGTTCTGGGGTGACATTTTAGGGAAGCCCTGCCAGAGGGGCCCGCTGCAGGAGATCCTGGGGAGAGAGCTCTGCAAATGCAAGGACTTGGAGGTGGGGATGAAGTTGGAGGAACTGAACAAAGGCCGTTGTGGCTGGAGCTCCCAGGCAGATGTGTGTGAGTGTGTGTGTGTGTGTGTGTGTGTGTGTGTGAGAGAGAGAGAGAGAGAGAGGGGGGGGGGCATGTGGGCACTTGGTGGCAGCTGTGACAGGACTGGATTGCTGGGACCAGCCAGACCACAACCCTTGGGGCCACGGAAAGAGTTGAGGCCGGAGAACTCCGTAGAGGTTTGAGTGGGAGGGAAGCCAGGAGATCTGAGTTTTAAAAGCTCCTTTAACCTCAACAAGGACACGCAGCAAGCAGCTTCTCCTTCGTTTTGCCTCTGGGGAGAGCGGAGTCCCTGTGCAGCTAGCAGCTCTGTGGGTGCACTCAAGGAGTTTCTAAACCCACTCCCACTTTTAAGCAGTCCACCCTAAGGAGCACCCAGTGGAGCCCACCGCCCAGAAACACTTGCACACAGAGCTTCCTGGGCTGCTGAGTTAGTGGTGTTTCTTCTGGGAATTGGAGCCCAGAGGAGCCATCCTGCCCACCCAGCAGCTGAGGATGGAATTTGCATTTAAATGATCGCATTCATTCACGGGATCAAAGAAGCTCTGCATATTCATGTGCCAAGAGCTGTGTCTGGCAACCTCTTTACTAACCTCTGAGGGTATTAAATCTGAGTGCCCCCAAACTGGCCGGGGCGGGCAGCATCGGGGAAGGGAGATTATAAAACCCTGTAACTTGGGAAGGATACCAGAGGGTTAGATTGTAGTCTAGGAAACGGCCTCATGTCAGGAAACTTTGTAACTGGCTCTTCGGGATGAGCTGTAAGGCTGCTCCTCTGTCAGAGAGCTCTGCAGCCTCCTCCCAGCTCCTGCCACACCCGGGGTGGTCAGGCCAGGGGCAGGGGCAGGGGCAGGGGCGCAATAGCAGGCCTGGTGGTCAGCTTTTGGGAGAAACGGGTTCTAGTCCCAGCTTGACCTGTAAGCTCCAATAAGCCTCTGGCTAAACTGCCTCACTTCTACCTTCTTTTCCCCGTGGGGCTATGGGGACCATGGTTGTCTGTTTAATAATAAGCAAGAACCCTCTACACCTGGGCTCCGGGCACCTTCCTGGGACTTGTCATGCACTTGCCACACCAGCCTTTCAAAGGCAACACTGTGGTTGCCTTCGTTTTGCAGGCAGAGGAGAGGGTAAGGTCGCGGTGCTGTCTGGCTTCCCTCCTGCTGCCGGGAGCTGGCAGGAGGGCTGATTCTGGGCCAGCTGTCCTCTGGGGCCTAAACTAGAGCCCTCCCCACCTTTCTTCTTTCCCTCCCATGTCCCAGCCCCTCCCCCCTCCCCCCAATCACCTTCAGAGAAGGTGGTTCAAGATATCTCTGAGCTGCTGGGCCCTGGGAGGGGACCTGGTGGAGGATGGGGCTCCTGGAGCCCTGCAGGTGGCCCCAGTGAGGCTGGTCTGACCGGGCTGCAGAGACAGATGTGTAGAACTGTGCCTCCCTCCACATGAGCGGGAAGGCAGGGGGGCTGGTTCCCAGGGATTGGCTCAGGCCTGTCGCTGTGTGTCCTGGCCCTGACTCCTCGGCAGACACCCCATTTGAGGGCACCCAGGCTGACCTTGGGCCTCTGACCTGGTTCCTTTCAGGAAAATCACCCACTCAGGATAGTTTGGGGGTTCCTAGAACAGATCACCCTCAAAGGTGTCTCCCTTCATACCACCTCTGGGACCTCATCTTAGTGTAGGAGAGGTAGGCTGGGAACCAGTGGTGGACAAACTCCTGGGTGAGCCCCCTACCCCTACCCCTCCAGGCCATCGCCCCGAAGGAGCTGTCAGAAAGCTCACAGCCTCAGGCCAGGGAGATCCGCCAGATGTGTCTATTTATATCACAGGCACTCTGTAAACGCCTACCCTATGTTAACCACTGTCCTAAACCCTAATTATTATCTTAATCCTCACACAGCCCTACTCGGTGGGTGCTGTTATCACCCCCATGTGGCAGATGAGGAAACTAAGGCAAGAAAGGTTCAATCAGCTGCCTGGGGCGCCAGGGACTGCTGGCAAGTGGCAGGAATGGGACCCGGTGCTCAGTGCACATGGCCATCAGGGACTCCTCCTGCATTCCTCCTTCATTCCTCCTTCATTCCTCCCAGCCTCTGCAGCCGCTGGGTATGAAGCATGCACTCCACCACCTGCCGGCCCCTCTGGCCCCTCTTCAGGGACAGTGTGAGAGAGTGTGTGAGTGTGAGTGTGACAGGGTGTGAGTATGAGAGGCTGTGAGTGTGAGAGGGTGTGAATGTGAGAGAGTATGTGTGAGTGTGGGAGGGTGTGTGTGTGAGAGTATGTGTGAGTGTGAGAGGGTGTGAGTGTGAGAGTATGTATGAGTGTGAGAGAGTGAGTGTGAGAGAGTGTGAGTGTGTGTGAGAGGGTGTGAGTGTCAGAGAGAGTGTGAGTGTGTGAGGGTGAAAGTGTGTTGTGAGTGTGAGAGAATGTGTGTGAATGTGAGTGTTGTGAGTGTGAGTGTGTGAGAGAGTGTGTGAATGTGTGTGAGACTGAGTGAGAGTATGTGTATGAGAGGGTGTGAGTGTGAGAGAGTATGTGTGAGTGTGAGAGGGTGTGAGTGTGAGAGAGTATGTATGAGTGTGAGAGTGTGATAGTGTGAGTGTGAGAGAGTGAGTGTGAGAGGGTGTGAGTGTCAGAGAGAGTATAAGTGTGAGTGTGTGAGGGTGAAAGCGTGTTGTGAGTGTGAGAGAGAATGTGAATGTGAGTGTTGTGAGTGTGAGTGTGTGAGAGAGTGTGTGAGTGTGTGTGAGACAGTGAAATTATGTGTGAGTATGAGTGTGAGAGAATATGAGTATGAGAGGTGTGTGTGTGTGAGTGTGTGAGTGAGAGAAAGTGGGAGTGTGAGTGTGTGAGTGAGAGTGAGTGCCAGAGAGTGAGTGTGAGTGAGAGAGTGTGAGGGTGAGAATGTGTTTGTGAGAGAGTTTGTGTGTGAGAGAGAGTGTGAGTGTGTGAGAATGTGTAACGTCAGAGTGTGTGTGTGAGAGAGTGAGTGTGATAGTGTGTGAGTGTGAGAAAGAGTGTGTGAGGTTGTGTGTGGTAGAGAGAATGTGTGAGAGTGCATGAGGGTGAGAGTGTGAAGAGGGAGAGGGAGCAATGCAGTGTATTTAGGAGCATCTGAGTGTGGAATGAGTGTGAGTGCTGTGAACTGAGTCTTGCACATTCCTTCAGTTTTATTTGTTCTTCCCTGTGAGGAGCTGCACGCTCCCATCCCACCGGTTGGTTGCTCTTTATTCATCCCATTCCTGCCACCTTCCCTGCGGTGCCTGAACCCTGGTCTGTATTGTCCAGTTTGGGTTCCTGGATCGCTGCTCCCCTAAGATGTGGGGGCACCCGGGGGCCGTGGAGCACACCTGGCTTTCCTGACAGTAGGCGCCTGCCTGGCCTCAGGCGGCATTCTGGCATCCCTGCTACCTGTGTCCCAGCTCCTCGCACAGTGTGCCCCTGCGCCCGTGTCCCCCACCCTGGGGCTTGTGGATGGGGTGCAGGGGATCTAACTAAAGTTCTCTGCTGCTGCTGCTGTTCCCCATCCGAGGGTGAAAATCTGACTAAACTCAGACCCTGTTCCCTCCGCTATCAGATAGTGATTCGTGCAGAACCAGACAGGCAAGGGCCTGGGAGTGGCGGTGGGGTAACAGACCAAAAGAGCAGCACAGCAAAGTGACTGGGATTGTGGCACATGCGACAGAGATAAAGACCAAAGGCACTGACGGCGCCTGGGAGGGCGGGGAGACGCGGACTCAGGTGGACTGGCCGGGGGAGGACTCGCCAGGTGACAGGCTTACAGCCTGGGCTGTCGTGCCCAGCGACAATGGTGCACTTGTTGTCTCTTGGCTCCACTGCTTCCTGCTATGTGACCTTGGACAGCCCGCTGACCTCCCGCTGTTTCCTGTAACAGGGAGATGGCAGCAGTGCTTGCTTCACTGCGTCCTTGCACAGACCATAAGGCGCTGCTGTGTGCCGGGCATGGCAGAGTGCCAGCAGCACAGTGAGGGGGGTGAGGTGGCAGGTGCTGTCACTGTCACCATGGCCATAACAGAAAACTGCGGCAACTCTGAGTCCCCCCAAATCCTAACTGAGCTGGACCCAGCTTCATTCTGAGAGTCAGTTCTAGCCCTCCTCCTGGTTGTCCTGGGTATAGTTCTAGAAGTGGGTGGCTGTGCCCTCATGGGCATTCGTGGCATTGACAGAGACCCACCGGAGGCTGCTGGGCCCACCACAGCCCTGGGCGCCTAGCTGATGGTTGGGAGGAGTTTCTGGAAGGAGGGGGCCACGTGATATTGGAGGAATAATACAACTTCTCTGTTGGCAAGTAACACAAATCTAGCCCAAACTGGCTTAATCCATAAAAGGGAAGTTAATTGGCTGCTAGAACGGCAAGTACCAGGGTACCTGGCTTCAGACATAGTTGGATGCAGCTAATTCGTGCACTAGGACCCGTTCCATCACGTGGCCCTTTCATCCGGGTCGGCTTTCCTCTGGGACAGGTTCCCTTCTGTGACGGTAAGTGGGTCCTCCCCAGCTCCAGGTCTACACCCTTTTGGCTTAGAAGACGTCTTTGCAGTTAATTCTAGCAAATGTCCTAAGGCTGGTTATCACGGATCTGGTGGGCTATGTGCCTGTCCTGGAGCAGTCGTGGGGTAACGGTTCTGATCGGCCCGGCCCAGGTCAGGGGCTGCGCTAGGCTTGCGGAGCTCTCCAGAGGAAACTCCGGAGCGCTTCAGAAGTGGGTGAAGTCGGTGCGAGGGGGCTCCACCTCAGGAAGGAAAGCAGAAAGCAAGGTGTGCCCATTCGCCATGTCAGAAGGGGATGGAAGCCAGACACTGGGCCACACCAGAGTGCCTGCAAGGTTAGGAGCCTGGTCACGTCTTGATGGTTACATCACCCCCGTTGGTTTCTGTGGTTGGAAGGCCGGTCAGGAAGGTGGGAGCTGGGGCACCACTTCTGTGTGTAGCCAGGCCTGGGGAGAGGCGAGGCCCCCTGAGGGCGAAGGAGGCCAAGCTCTTGCAAGGAGGGGACACAGGATGTGGCCCGAGGCCAAGGCTGGCCGCTCACCTAGGATTTTCCCCATCAACTCCAACCTCAGGCGGCCTCAGACCTCAACCTCGAACTACTGACATTCAGGGCTGGGTAACCTTTTGTATGGTTGGGTGGGGGGAGTGGGGGTCTGTGCACTGTGGGAGCTTCAGCAGCACCCATGGCCTCTACCCACTCGATGCCAGTTGCACCTCGCTCCCCAGTTGTGACAACCAGAAGTGTCCCTAGACGAGGCCAAATGTCCCTTGGCTTAGGGGTAAGGGGAGGCTGGGGGTCAAGTCTGCAGAAGCCCATTCCTACCCCGTCCTCCAGCCATGCGGGTGAGGAGCCTCGCTGCCCGTGACCTGGGGAGGCTCTGTGAGACGTGCCAGTTGTTACTTGCTGAGAAGTCTTTTGGTCGCGCTCACGTGGAAGCCATATCTGGGGGCCCCGCTGCAGGGCTGCCCCCGCGCAGGAGCAGATGGCTTCTAGTTCCGGCATAGCCAGTGCTCATTACACTTGCGTCCCGCATGCGCACAGGACTGTGAGGAGCAGCTCTGTCCAGGGCAGTGCTTTCCCAGAGGGTGGTAGGTGTTATGCCACTGGGTATGCAACATGAGTTACATCACGAGATTCGACATTTCACGAGAGAAGTGTTTTATGGGTCGTTTTTCTTTAATTTATTTGTTTATTTATTGGTTAATCCTCACCCGGGGGTATTTTTCCATTGATTTTTAAGGAGAGTGGAAATGAGAGGGGAAGACAGAGAAATATCGATGTGAGAGAAACACATCGATTGGTTGCCTCCTACACAAGCCCTGACCAGGGCCCAGGCCAGAGCCGGGGAAGAGCCTGCAACCGAGGTACGTGCCCTTGACCAGAATCGAACCTGGGGCCCTTCGGTTGGCAGGCCTATGCTCTACCCCAGTGATGGCGAACCTTTTGAGCTCGGCGTGTCAGCATTTTGAAAAACCCTAACTTAACTCTGGTGCCGTGTCACATATAGAAATTTTTTGATCTTTGCAACCATAGTAAAACAAAGACTTGTATTTTGATATTTATTTTATATATTTAAATGCCATTTAACAAAGAAAAATCAACCAAAAAAATGAGTTCGAGTGTCACCTCTGACACGTGTGTCATAGGTTCGCCATCACTGCTCTATCCACTGAGCCAAGCTGGCTAGGACTGGCCTGTTTTCTTTTAAATGAGTTGGTTTCAAGGACTTGGTGAGCCAGGTAAGTAAATGCCTACACAGGCGGCGTGTGGACAAGGCCCACGTGGCTGACAGGGCCGGAGTGCCAATGTCTGGGGTGCATCCTCGCTGCTAACTTGCCAAAGTGGGGTGCTGTGTAAGAGCATCTCTTGCCAAGTGCCCCCTTGATCACCTGCCTTCTCTCATCTGCAGGCGAAGGAGCTGGACCCTGCAGCACCAGACTCCTTCTCGGTCAGTGGCATCGACAGTTCACCCCAGTTTGGTCTCCCAGCCACAGTAGGGTTGGAGCTGTTCACAGGATCCCAGGCGGGAACTGAGAGGGTGGCCGATACCACATTTACTCAGGAAAGCCCCGGGACGCTGGGGCTGCCTGGGGGGCTGTTACAGCCCATACGTGGTGGAGTTCAGGCAGTGAGCTGGCTGGAGTCGCTTAGCAAAGGGGACCAGAGCAGCTGTACACACACTGCGCGTGCTTTCGTGAGGCAGGAGGCTGGCTCCCTTCCAAGCCCGGAGCTGTGGTGGGGGTGGAGGAAGGGGTCCTGTGACCTCCATCTTCCCTGAGCATCTACTTTGCTGGAGTCAGTGCCAGGGGTGCTTACCCAAGACCTCACCCCAAGGGGTCATGCAAGTGTCTAAATATCTTTTGGGTGTCAATTCCAGGAGGTGGGCTGCTTTGGGCATCTAGTGGGTGGAGGCCAGTGACGGCCCCACAGCATGGAAGGACCAGGCATGAAGTGTCAGTAGTTTCAGGGCCGAGAAACCCTGTCTGTGCTGACGATCGACGGACAGCTGGCCCTGGAGACAGGGGAGAGGGACCCTAGAAGCAGAGTGAACAGGCACAGAGATGAGATGTGAGTGACTAAGACAGAAGGGGCTCTGATGGAGAGGAATGAGAGTGTGACCACGCCCGAGCCTGAGGGGACCATGTTGGAGCCAAGGCCAGCAGGGGGGACCACTTTCCTGGCTGTGGCTCCAAGAAGCGTCCAAGTGGAGGAAGCAGGAAGGGCAGGAGCCCTGGGCTAAGGCAGCTGCTGTGGACTCTGGCTGGCATGGGGACCAGAGTGCGTGCCAGGGAGTGGCCTGTGGGCATCCCTGGGAGAGGCTGGCATGGAGTGAGATGGGTTTTTGGGGAATCTCTGGAGGGGATGCAAGGGTGGGAACTTGGGGTGGAGCTGGGAAGACGGTTCATTGGGCACATGGTCCTACAGCTGGAGTGCGGGAGGTGCCAGGAGCTGGTTGTGTGACCCTGGGCAGGCGCCCCAGCCTCCCAGAGGTGGCTTGTCCCTGGAAAAGGACTGGCCGTGTTGCCACCAAGTGCCAGCTGCTGCCACGAGAGGCTGAATGGCTTGCGGTGGCTGTGCCATAACAGTCTCTTTAAAGTTTCATTTTATTGCCTGATTTTTGGAGGTCAGATGCGGCCTCAAAGTCAAAGACTGTGACGGTATTCCCAGAAAGGGAGCCTCCCTCTCCTCCTCTCCTCCGGCCGCTGGTGATGAGTCATGGCTGTTCCCTGGGCCTGGCCCCAGGTGCAGATGAGGCCTGAATCCACCCACCCCCTGCGCACAGCTGTGCTGCCTGCGGGGCGGGGCTGCGGGCGGGAGGCTTGTCCTGAGTGTCCCAAGGCACCACATGGGCTGGCAGGTTTGAAATGGGGTGGAGTCCGGGGAGTGGGAGGCTTACGATGAATTGATGTTTTTTCCCACCCCACACCCCAACTTTCCTGGAACATGCGTGGTGCCAGAGAGAAAGATGGGAGCCCGCGGAGCTCTGGCCCTGCTCCTGCTCTGCGCGGCTGCCGCGGGGGCCTCCGAGAACTCCAGCACGTCCCGGGGCTGCGGGCTGGACCTCCTCCCGCAGTACGTGTCCCTGTGCGACCTGGACTCCGTCTGGGGCATCGTGGTGGAGGCGGCGGCCGGTGCTGGCGCCCTGATCACGCTGCTCCTGATGCTCATCCTGCTGGTGCGGCTGCCCTTCATCACGGAGCAGGAGAAGCGGGACCCCGTGGGCCTGCACTTCCTCTTCCTGCTGGGCACACTGGGCCTGTTCGGGCTGACCTTCGCCTTCATCATCCGCGAGGACGAGGCGGTGTGCGCGGCGCGCCGCTTCCTGTGGGGCGTGCTGTTCGCGCTCTGCTTCGCCTGCCTCGCCAGCCAGGCCTGGCGCGTGCGGGCGCTGGTGCGGCGCGGCCGGGGCCCGCCGGGCCCGCAGCTACTGGGCGCCGCGCTCTGCCTGACGCTCGTGCAGGTGGTCATCGCGGCCGAGTGGCTGGTGCTGACGGTGCTGCGCGACGCGCGGCCGGCCTGCGCCTACGAGCCCGCGGACTTCGCGTTGGCGCTCGGCTACGACCTGGTGCTGCTGGCGGCCGCGCTGGTGCTGGCGCTGCTCGCGCTGTGCGGCAAGTTCCGCCGCTGGAGGCGGCGCGGCGCCGGCCTGCTGCTCACGGCCGTGCTCTCCGCGCTCGTCTGGGCCGCCTGGCTGACCATGTACCTCTACGGCAACGCCCGGCTGCGGCACGGCGAGGCCTGGGGCGACCCCACCCAGGCCATCGCGCTGGTGGCCAGCGGCTGGGTCTTCGTGCTCTTCCACGCCATCCCCGAGGTGCACTGCGCCCTGCTGCCCGCGCCGCGCGAGGACGCGCTCAACTACTTCGACGCGCCGCCGCCCCGGGTGCGCGAGACAGCCTTCGAAGAGGATGCGCCGCTGCCGCGGACCTACCTGGAGAACAAGGCCTTCTCCATGGACGAGCACAGCGCAGGTAGGGGGCTCGCCGTGGGTTGGGGCGGGGCCATCTGTCCTGAAAGGACCCTCTTCTTCCCTCTCGGGGGCAGTGGTGGGGGCAGCCCTGGCAGGTCAGAGCCTACAAGCGTTGACTCCTGTGTGGAAACTGGCCCAGAGGTGGATTTTTATTTAGACTTGTGTCCTATGAATTGCCAAGTACAGTGGGGCATTGACCTACAAGTTTAATTCGTTCCGTGACGGAGCTCGTAACTCAAATTACTCGTCTGTCAAATCAAGAAGTGAACGAGTGAGACACGTGATGCTGGGCTGATGTTGTGGCGTTCACTGTGACGTTCGCTGCGCCAACTAGCGATGGTGTATCTGAAGCTGGCTTGTAACTCGAATTTTAGCTCGCAACTCAAAGCATAAAATCGGCCGAGAGACGGATCGTATCTCGAAAAACTCGTTAGTCGGGACACCTGTAAGTCAAGGCCCCACTGTAATTTAATGTAAAAATCTAGGTCTCTGTCATTGAAAGGCTGGATCTGGCCCTGCTGCCACGTCCCAGCCAGCAGCTGCTCCTGTGGGTGCTCCCGCCTCCCCGTCCTGGCCCAGCCACGCCCACCACCAGGTTAGCATTCATTGCTCGCACCCTGGCAGGGGGCATGTGCAGCCAGTGCCAGGTGATGGGGGCAATGCTTGTGCCCCTCCCCTCCCTCTGGCACCAGGAGTGCAGAAATTGAAGCCCTCAAGTCAGATGTCTGGATTCAGACACTGTCTCTACTGCTTCTAGCTGTGGGGCTTTGAGCAGTTTCTCTCATCTGTTAAAAAAATAAAAGAATGTGCTTGGTGGCGCTGCTGTGAGAGGTGCCAGACTGGGGTACCAGGCTGAGGGTCCCACGGTGCCTGGCTGGGCTCTTCTGAGAGTAGAACCTGAGACCAGGCGCAGGTGGCTGGCTGGGGAGGTCGGGACGGGGGCATCTCTGGGAGCCCAGAGGGCACAGCGGGCAGGGCGAGCAGGGCCAGCAGCTGGTGGGGCCCAGCGGCTGGGGAGCCTCTTACTCGGCTCCTCTGGGCAGGTTCTTCCCCGCAGACCCCCGGGGCCGTGATGGTAATGCATTGCCTGAAATGGGTGTGAATTTGCACATTCCTTGTTGGTCTGTCACTTTGCCAGGCTCGGAAAGCTCTGTGTTAGCCCGGAACACTAGGAGCTTGAAGGTCTAGTCTCCTTGCCGTGAAGTGGGGATGCTAGGACTGCCCGTGTAGCTTAGGGTCTTCAGAAGTGGAGATGCTAGGACTGCCCGTGTAGCTTAGGGTCTTCAGAAGTGGGGATGCTAACCTTTGTTGCGTGCGCTCATGGACCAGGTACCACCCTGTGCATTTTAGTAGCTAATCTCATTTAATACCTACAGTGACCCCATGAGGTCCCTTTGCAGACAGGTAACTGAGGCAGAGCCAGGGTGTGGACCAGGCAGAATTATTCTTTCAGAGCATGTTGGTGCCCTCACGTCCCTGATGAGTCAGGATGCTCTGGGCACTGAGAAGACGGGGGTTCAGTTCCGTGTCACGGAGCTGAAGCCCACCACGGCTCAGTTCAACACTAGTGCACAGGAGAGTGGGGAGGGGACGTGGGTTTTCCGGCTCCCATTACAGGCAGCCCTCTCTGTGGAAATGCAGCGAGTACATCCTACCCAAGTAAGATCCAGAGCCGAGGGAGCTGGGACCCAGGTGAGGACCGGCAGTGTGCAGGAGGCGATGGGGCTCCAAAGGTGCCCCACCCACATCTGTTACGCCCTGACATGTACCAAAGCCAAGAAACGTGTCTTTTAGTCCCCGTTGTTCTCCAAAATACTAGTAGCGTTATTATCCCTTTCTGATGACAAAAGGTTAGTAATACTCATTTAGGAGGCTTAGCAAATAGAAATAATAAAAATTGCTCAAAATACCCTTGCCCAAAGGCAGTGCTCCCATCTTGCCAGACTGACTCTCTCTCTCTGTCACACACACACACACACACACACACACACACACACACACACACACGATGATGCCATAAAGCTGTTCTTAACCTAGCTGCACATAAGAATCCCTTGAGCAGCTTAAAGACAGATGGGTGCCTATCCCTTACTCTGTAAGTCTCTAGGGCCCAGATATTGTAAGCTTCCAGTGACTGTAAGGTGTAAGCAGGTTGAACACTGGGCTGGGTGTGTGCTTGCCTCACTCAGCATCACGGCCAAGGCCTCTCCTGCCAGTGACTGTGGAGCTGCATGTCTGTTTCCATTGGGCATGTGGTAGTTTTCTGGTCTCCAGCTGGCGAATGTCCCATATGTTTCTGGCTTCCCATATAAAGTTATGCTGCAGTGAACATTTCCTGTTTTTCTGTATCTTTCAAAATTTTTATTTGCAGTTGATGTTCAATATTATATTAGTTTTAGGTGTACAACCCAGTGGTTAGACATTTATATAATTTATGGAGTGATTCCCCCCATAAGTCTAGTACCCACTTGGCCTCATCCATAGTTATTACAGTATTATCTATACTAATAAAAGGGTAATAGGCTAATTAGATTGGACATCTTCCAGACGTCCTTCTGGACAAAGCCACAGTGGCAGGGGCTGAGGCAGAGGCGGTTAGGGGCGATCAGGCCGGCAGGGGAGAGCAGTTAGGGGGCAATCAGGCTGGCAGGGGAGAGCAGTTAGGGGGTGATCAAGCTGGCAGAGGACCAGTTAGAGGGTGATCAGGCTGCAGGGGAGAGCAGTTAGGGGGCAAGCAGGCTGGCAGGGGAGAAGTTAGGGGATGATCAGGCTGGCAGGCAGAGGCAGTTAGGGGTGATCAGGCCAGCAGGCAGAGGTGGTTAGGGGGGATCAGGCTGGTAGGCAGAGGCGGTAAAGAGGGATCAGGCCGGTAGGCAGAGGCGGTTAAGGGGGATCAGGCTGGTAGGCAGAGGCGGTAAAGAGGGATCAGGCTGGTAGGCAGAGGCAGTTAGGGGTGATCAGGCAGGCAGGCAGGCAAGTGGTTAGGAGCCAGCAGTCCTGGATTGCGAGAGGGATGCCTGACTGCTGGTTTAGGCCTAATCCTGTGGGATCAGGCCTAAACTGGCAGTTGGACATCCCCCAAGGGGTCTCAGATTGGAGAGGGTGCAGGCTGGGCTGAGGGACACCCCCTGCCTGCCATGCATGAATTTCATGCACCAGGCCTCTACTCTATAATAATAAAAGCGTAATATGCTAATTAGACCAGACAGCTGAACAACATTCCAGATGTCATTCCAGATTTCCTTCCAGACGAAGCCACCATGGCGGGGGCTGAGGCAGAGGTGGTTAGGGGCAATCAGGCAGGCAGGCGAGTGGTTAGGGGTGATGAGGCAGGCAGGCAGAATGGTTAGGGGTGATCAGGCAGACAGGCGAGTGATTAGGAGTGATCAGATAGGCAGAGTGATTAGGAGTGATCAGGCAGGCAGAGTGGTTAGGGGTGATCAGGCAGGCAGGCGAGTGATTAGGAGTGATCAGGCAGGCAGAGTGGTTAGGGGCGATCAGGCAGGCAGCCAAGTGCCCTTGATCAACTAACTTCCCGCAAAAAAGAAAATAAAAAATTCCCAGACTGCATCTAAAGTTGCACCGAAGAATCTGTGCCTTGGAGTCCTGATATATACTGCCCCCTGTAATCATCGTATGAGAGCCCTATTTCCCCACGTGTTCACCAGCCTTGTTTGTTGTCAGACTTTTTTTAATAGCCCTGCTTTGCATCATCCCACATGTGTATCCACTGACATTTCCATGGGACCAGGCAGGGCAGCTCCAGGCAAGCCGTGCCCTCAGAAAGCTCAGAGGCTGAGTTGGCATCTGGCTGGTTCTGCCTCTGTCCGGGTTACCTTTGCCTGCAGGGACGCCTGGCCACGCTCCTGTGCACGGTGAGAGCAGCTGTTGTCAGCTGTGGCACTAACCTCAGCCAGCTTCTACTGTAAGGAACTGGCCCCGCAGCCGGCCGCACAGGAGCTACAGTGCCCTGTTCTTTTGCATTTTCACCTGCTGGCCTTTCAGGCTCCCCTTCCTTGAAAGCTGCCTTGGCTTTCAGAGGTGGGACGCATCCCAGGTGGCCTGTGGCTCAGCCACACCTGCAGCCTCTGCTTCCTCGTACCCTTCCCCCAAGGAGGCCCTGATATGCACCACTTCACCAGCCTGCTGCTTATGAATAAGTATCAACAAGGCATGAGGTATGTGAGTAAAAAGATTAAAATACACTGAAGGATGGAGCACCTCAGGTCACATCTCGGGCAGTGTTAGCAGGCGCTTGAAATGCTCACCTTTCCAAGAGCAGGAAAGGAAAGAGTTCTTTCTTCTGGGAGGGATTTGGGCTCAGATCTCATTAGGGCCGAGGGCTATTTAAACCCTAGCCCTTAGCTTCCCAGTGGAAGGCCTTCAGTGACTTGTGGGGGAGGGGGAGAAGCTAGCCTCACTCACAGAGTCTAGACAGGGGAGGGCTGGCATTCAATCTCTGATCTTTGATTCCTGTGGGGACCTATGGGTGAGCCCTGCTTGCCTTTCAGAGTTGACCCAGGTCAGAATGGGGTGTTAGCTGGGATTCTCAAAGTTGCAAGTAATGAAAATCCGATTTTAATCAGCTTAAGCAAAGCAAGATTATAGCACAGCAACAAAACTGATGGACTAAGGACGAAGCTTCAGGAGGGGTTCGATCCGAGAGCTCGAGGTGACAAGATTTGGTATTTCTCCATCTCTTAACCTTTTAGCATCTTGGCAGCCCACAGCTCTAGGCTTGCACAGAGTCCTAGTAGAAAAGAGGAACATTTCCCAGGATGCTAGAGAAAAATCCCAGAGTTAGCTCTGATTGGACCTGATGGCCCTTCCTGAGCCAATCAGTGTGGCTGGGGAGATACGATGCCCTGGCTGGCTAGGCCTAAATCACATGCCCACCTGGAGGCCAGGGGAGAATGCCACCGTAGCCAACACTCAGGGGCTTAGAATGTGGGGGAGGGATGTTTCCCAGAGGAGAGGCCCTGGGGCCAGTGCACCCCACAGCTGGGCAGGGCAGCGCTGAGTCCCCACCACAGCTGCTGTGTCTGAACCTCCCTCCCTTCAAGCAGATCAGGCTAGGGATTGAGACTGGGACGGTCTCCTGTCCCCTACTGGGCCCGGCGGCCCCTTCTCTGCTTCCCAGGAAGGACTTCTCCTTGCTCAGAACGTGCACAGGGCTGTGAAGGCTTGGAGATGCTAAAGCAAAAGAGGTTTTCATAAGCGTGTCTTGGAACTCGCGTTCCCTATCCTGGCTCAGTTTCTTTGGTCCAATCTGGGCCCAGCTGCCCCCAGTGTCACTTGAATTTAAGTTGCTTCTAATGAACTAAGTGTAGTGGTTAAAACCTAGTATTCGGAGCTAGTATAGTGTGATTGTTATGAACACAGGTTCTCTGCCTGAGTTTGAATACTAATTCTGTCACTGATTGACCTTGGGCAAGTTACTTAATCTCTCTGTGCCTCATGTGAAGTGGAAATCATAGAAGTGCCTATGGTGCTATGACAGTTAAAGGAGTTTATAGGTGTATAAACTCAGCGCCTGGCTCTTGGGTGGCATTCTCTGAAGGTGAACTGTATTACCCAGGTGGTTTTGGTCCCTTTCCCAAGGAGTTTCTAAAAATTGCAAGATCTCTTTAGTCAGAAAGATGACTCCCCCAGTGAAGACTTTTAGGAGAGGTTTCTCGGAACAGCAACGTCAGTGCCTTCGCTGGAAATGAAGATCATGAAGATGCCACCACACCCTGGAGGTGGACTTCTGTTTTGATTTTTAAACAGACCTACTACCTTCTGCACTACTCTTTAATAAGACTGTTTTTTAGAGCAGTTTTAGGTTTACAGAAAAATTAAGCAGGAAATACAGGATGTTCCCACAAGCCCCTCCCCCAGATTCCCTGATACTAACAACTTGAATCTGTTACATTAGTGTTGCAGTTAGTGAATCCTTACTATTAGCCAAGCTGTCATGGACATGTGGGATGTCACTCCTGGTTTGCACAGCTCTGTGCTCTGGACAAATGCATTCTGTCCTCTCCACTGTTAGTTCTGGTGCAGAATAGCTCACGGCCTGAAGATGCCCACGCTCCACCATTCATCCCTAGCCCAGCCCCAGCGCACTAACACCTTTACAGTCTCTGGCTTTGCCTTTTCCAGCATATTATAGTTGGCATCATACAGTGTGTAGCTCTTACAGGCTTAGCAATATGCATTTAAGTTTCCTCCGTGTCATTAGGTTTTTCTTTATTAAAAAGGGGGAGAGAATCTCTGAGAGTACACAGCAGATAAGAAACACGGTGTATCCAGAGATAGAGCGTCCTGCCTGTTTCTCTGTCTTTGCTTCAGATCTTAATTCTTTCCCGTTCAGCAGGAGCCCCCCGTCTGGTCCAAGCCCCTCTGTGCCCTGCCTTTCCCATGAGACGCCCTCTGTCATGTGCCTTGGTCCATGCTCTTGCCTGCCTCTGTGTGTAGGGACACAGTGAGCCATGTTGACGGTGTGATGTTGAACTGGCCATGAATGGCATGCTGTAGTGAGGTCTTTGGTCCAGGGAACCTGGGAGTACAGGGTGTGTCCTTGTCCCCTGGGGCCTGCAGGTGGGGAGGGGGAGGCCTGGCCTGCCTGCCTCAGCAGCTGCAGCCTGGACTCTGCAGACTCCTCCCCGCCCCCAGGATGGGTCACTCGGGGCAGAGAACAAAGCCCCTCTGTGGCTTGTTGGGAGTCAGGCTGTGACAAAGGGCAGGAGGGAGGGCTGTGTGCCAGATCGTGCTGATGCAGGGGAGGAACACAAAGCTGTCTCTCTTCCTTGTTGTTTTGGTGTTTGTGTGGCTCCCGCCTTCCCCAGCTCTCCGGACAGCAGGGTTCCGCAACGGCAGTTTGGGAAGCAGACCCAGCGCTCCGTTTAGAAGCAATGTGTACCAGCCGACCGAGATGGCCGTGGTGCTGAATGGCGGGACTGTGAGTATCAAGCCCTGATGTTTTGGAGGAAATCTGAGGGGGAGGAACGAGGGGGAACAGCTCCCACAGGGACACAGCTCTGCAGGGGCTGCTAGGCCTGTGCAGACAGCAGCTCTAGCAGACACTGCAGCAGGAACGTGGCGAGGCTGCCATTTCTCCTACCCCTCTCCATGCACCCACGCCCCTGTAGTGTACCACCTGTACCCGGTGTACCACCTGTACCCGGTGTACCACCTGCACCCAGTATACTACACTGATTGGACCACCTGCACCCACTGGACCACCTGTACCCGGTGTACCACCTATACCTGGTGTACCACCTGTACCCAGTGTACCATCTGTACCCGGTGTACCACCTGCACCCAGTATACTACACTGATTGGACCACCTGCACCCACTGGACCACCTGTACCCGGTGTACCACCTACAGATTCCCTTAAGTGTCCCTGTATCTTGCGGTTCTTGTACCCACTGAATTCTTGGGTTTCATTATACAGAATGTATCCCTCTCTCCCTGGGAGGAGACTTAAGAAAAGCCCAGATTGCCGAACCGGTTTGGCTCAGTGGATAGAGCGTTGGCCTGTGGACTCAAGGGTCCCGGGTTCGATTCCAGTCAGGGGAATGTACCTTGGTTGCAGGCGCATCCCCAGTGGGGGGCGTGCAGGGGGCGGCTGATCAATGTTTCTCTCTCATCGATGTTTCTAGCTATCTCCCTTCTTCTCTGTAAAAAAATCAATAAAATATATTAAAAAAAAAGAAAAGAAAAGAAAAGCCCAGAATTACGAAGTGGATTTTGCTGACGCCCAGCCTAGTCAGGCCCCTTCAGCCCTCCCTCCCTGTGCCAGCTGGGCCTGGGCTGCCCACTCCCCTCCCAGATTTATCTTGAAAAACTGAAGTGCTGCTCGTTCCCCCCTGTGAACACGAAAGCAGGTCAGCTAGCTGATGCCAAACAGACCTCAGCAGAACCGTCACTGTCTCTTTTGCCTGTGAATGACCTCATGTTGCTTCTCCATCAAATCAGATACACTCTCATCCCCACATTTTCTGCCAAGTGCACTCCCTGCTTCTTCCTAGTGCATGAGCCACTGCAGGCGAATGGATTTCCATTCCTCTGTCATGTGCCGCGCCCGTGCTCGGCCTCGGGCTTTGGGATGTGGTCAGGGCTGTCTGCGCTGGGGCAGGGCTCCCGCCTGTGGGTGCTGTCGGCATTGCCCTGCAGGTGGGAAAGGCACCCAGATTCCCACACTGCAGCCCTCACGCCCCCCCCCCCCCAACTGGGCTGCCTCCCACTGGGCTGCCTCCTGGTGGGGAAGAGCCTGACTTGAGCCCCTGCTGTTATAATTAATATGATTAGAAGGTGGCCCCAAAGGTCAGTCCTAAGCCCCCCTGGTCCCTTCAAGACAGAAGAGCACCCTGACTCAGACGGTGAAGGGTTTCTGGGTAAGGAAGCATTTATTCTGGCGCATAACCCCAGAGAAAGGAAGGTGGGCTTCCCGAGAAGGCAGGGCCAGGCACCCAGCCCCGGGGGAAGGCAGGCTATGGGCCTCATACTGTGTGCTCTGGGGACGCTGACTTCCCAGCACAGAGCTTAGTGTGTTTCCTTGTTTCCAGATCCCAACCGCGCCACCAAGTTACATGGGAAGACACCTCTGGTGAGAGACGCAGGCCGACCTCTGAGGGCTCTCTGGGAGGAGTCAGCCACTGCGGCCGCGCAGGCACCTCCCGCCAGAGCTCTGGAAACCCTAGGCCAGGGCCCATGAAATGTGAGCACTGCTGAACGGCGAGCTAACCCAACTGCCCCCCCTCGCCCCGCAGCCTCGACCCCGCACACTGCAGCGAAGCTAATTGCCAGTAGTGTTAGCTCCTCGCAAACAGGGCAGGAAGCCCGTTGCATCCTCAGGTGGACCAGCCCCGTGCTCACGGCTGGGGGCCAGGCAGCTGTGGGTGAACGTGGAGGTGCCCCCACGCCCCCGGCCTCCGGGAGGTGCTGTCCATTGAGGGGCCCACGGGGCTCTCTGCCTGCACTTTCGGGGTCAGGAGCAGTTCAGGAGGCTGTCATGTTAGTCAAAGGAGAGGCCAATCGGATCGGGAGGCAAGCTGTCCCGCGGCCGCGAGGCGCTGTCAGTGCCAAAAGGGGTGCAGCCTGGGAGTGGGAGTGACCATCACAGTCAGAAAGTGGCGATCTGCCACGGTGCCTCCCTGGGGCCTCTGAACCAGTGTCCTGGCAGGATGAGGCGCTCCCTACCCGCCTTGTGTTGCCGCCCACCAGCGGCCTCGTGCCCGCTACCATTCATTTCAAAGGCTGCAGTGGGGCCACCAGCTTGAAGCTCGGGTCGGCAGGCGGCGGGCAGGCGCCTCAGCAGATTTCCCAGATGAGGCACCAGTGCCTCCGGGTGGAGGGTGGCACTGCTGCCTGGCATGCGGCAAGCTGGATGCAGCATCGAGCTTCCTGCTGCACGAGCGGGAGTGGTACATCACTAACTTGGTGCCTGCAAGGTCCATGAAAATGGTTCGAGTCCTCCAAGCCATTGTCCTGCGTGGCTCCCACCTGTCCCAGCAAGTCACTCCCGGTCCCTGCATTCCACGGCTCAGCACCCAGCCCACACACGCTGCACTGTTTGGCCAGCACAGCCGCTCACAATTCTCGGCGCGTCTCAACTGACGGCAAGGGGTGCACAGGAGGCGGGGCCTGAACAGCCCCGAGGCCTGTAACCTTTTAGGAAAATGGAAAAGGTTAGTGTTTGGTGAGGGGAACTGACCTCTTCATAACCAATGTATCGGAGCTGAGTGTGTTTGAATAAACCTGCCTTTTCTCCAGGCCTAGTCTCTGCTGTCCCCCTCCGCCTCCCCCCAGCCCAGGCGTCTATGTGGCCCTCCTCTGGTTCCCTCTGGCCAGCACCTTCCTCACGCATGCCCAGCCCAGAGCCCGCCACTCCCAGGACCCGACCCCAGCCCTATGACAGGAACAGCAGGGGTGGGTGAAAACTCGGGGGTGGGAGGGTGGGGGCAGACCCAGAACCAGAATTCTCAACATATAAAAATCTTCCCAACACCTGTGTCCAGGCCACTGGGAACCGACTGCGTTACACGTCCTTGTGCCAGGAAGTGGCCACTCAGCCCCGGTCCCTGGAGTCCTTCAGAGCCCCAACCCCACCTGGGACTCAGGACTTGGCTGCAGAGCCCGCAGGGGGTGTTCGCACCGCCCCTCCCTGGGCGCAGGGGCCCAGCATGCCAGGCGAGCTTGGGGCAGCGACTGCGGGCATGTAACCTTTGACCCCACACGTGGAACAGCTTTGTGTCAAGGACTGAGATCTTTTTCCTTCTTTTCTTTTTAAGCCTCTGATAGTGACTGCTCTGCGTTTTGCTTTATTTGGGCACTAAGATGGGCGCGGCCGAGTGCGGCCCTGGGCGGAGGTTGGGGGAGAGTGCGAGGTCTGCTGTTTCTTAGTGACGTCACTGGAAGGTACAGAGAGATAGCTGTGCCCAGAGACGCAGCCAACTGTCCCCACAGAGCAAAGTTCAAGTACCAAGTTAAGTGGTGCCTGTTTCTGTGAACAGCCTTGTTGGGGAAGATGATCTGAAGAGGCATCGGTGGTCAAAAGACCTAATCGTAAGCACTCCTGTCCACATTTGCTTACGAAACCACCGTGCACTCGCACAGCCACGCGTGCCCCCTAATGGAGATGGTCTTTAGAGGCTGGTGACTCCCCTGGAGATGGAGCTGACAGGCACGCCGGGAAGCCGTGCACTCCAGGTCTCGGGTCTGTGGTTGGAAGTGCAGACGTAGGGGTCTTCTAGGTCGGCCAATGCCGAGTTGAACCCCAACTGAAGGGAGCTTGTGGCTTTCGTGGCCCGAGGATGCAGTGACCCACCAGCTCACAGGAGTGCCCAGCGGGTGCTTTGTGTTAATTGATAAAGAGCTATGGCTCATTTTTGATAGATAATATGTATTTATTAAATGTATTAACGTGTGTTTTATAATGTACCTTCAAATCCTCCGCTGGCTGACTGTCGAGTACTTATGAGAAACAAAAATTAAAGAAATTTCAAGACAATCAATATGCACTATACATGACTGTATATAACTATTACAAAGGTTGTAATAGGTTGAAAAGTTTGTAAAGCATTGGCAGATGGATTTTATTTTCAACATGCTATTCTTAACACAGAAATAAAGGCTTTACTATTTACGTAAGATGTGTGGTAGCTTGTCAGTACAACCACAAGGCTACGCCTATGGCTCTTTGAATGGGAAAATCCTGGTTAATGGCAAACCACTGACCCAATGAGGGTCACCCATCAGCTTGCCCACCAAGTGAGGAGTCTGCTGGGTGTGGGGCCTGACTCATCTTGGTGGTGGGAAGGTAAGGCCGTCTCCTTTGGAAGTGACCACAGGCAGCAAGGCCTGTCGTGAAGAGCAGGTACCAGATAAACTAAGACCACGCAGGGGTTGAGACTTAAATTTAAACATGGCTCTTTGCCAAAGTGGGACATGGGTAACCAGGACACTTCACTGCTTGCAACTAGAGTTTGTTGTACATTTTAAAGGCGACTGGTGCAGAAGAACACTGAGGCACTGAAGAAATAGATGGCTGAAAGAATAAAATTTAGGGATAATGCAGAAAGACCAGTAAAGTAAGAATTACTTGCACTTACAACAAGTGCTGTCTTATGTTTTCTAGCCAGTAAATCTACTAGGTAAAGGAATAACAAGAGGAAGCATAACTTGGACTCTGCCTGAACCTGGTCCCTGGTCAAGGAGCGGAGGTCGGGGAGACAGCAGCCTCTTCCTCCTTCACCTCCTCCTCCTCCATGGTTTGTTTCACTGCAAATAAACAAAAGAAAAGGTCAGGACTGGATTACCCGCCTGGACAGACTTGTCATTGGGAAGTCGAGAACTGGTGTGTGGAGAAGGCCAGTTGTACCAGCTGCTGGGCTGTCCCCAAACCCGCACATGGGTACATGGCCACCTTAGGTAGGCTCCGCAGGTCAGAGTGCACTTGCAGGAGGGGACTGAAGGAGGAAGTTTTTCTGAAGATGACAGATTCCAGCTCTGGCCTCAGCCCTGTGTGTCACCACTCACCCCCCAAATTAAAAACTCCAGATAGCTTGGGGTCAGTACAAGATCAGAAGAGCATCTTTTCAAGACTTTCATGGTCTGAGATCCTGATTTCGAGTCAGCCAAAGAGGAAAGGGAGCTGAACACAGTGTGGCACTGTTGTAAGGAACACTGTCCCAGCAGATAACAGCGCCTCCCCCCAAATATGCACCCGTCTCCTGGTGGGGGGAGGGAGCCTTTGGGAAGACTTGTTACTCTTGGCTCTAGTGTCAGGTCCTGCCCGATGTGGGTGCCTGAGGCTGTTCTAAGCAAGGCACAGGCACAGCTGGCTTTTGTGGAGAGCCGGGTGGGACAGAAAGGATGGCGGTTTCACCATGGGGTAGGATTCAGGCCAGCCCACTTGGTCCTGGTCCTGGCCTCCCAGTGACTAAGGCCACACACAGGCAGACCACAGCCCAGGGGAGGCGTGGACCCCGACCCGACCCGAGCAGCCTGGCTGCTCCCAGGTGGAAGCGGCTGAAGCTTCGGGTAGAGCAGGCCAGCCTAGCAGCTTCCGGCTCAGGCGACACAGACTGCCCAAGGGACAGGGTTTATTCAAAGTCCATTTCCAAATCACCTCTGTGTGGACTTGCAATTTCAACATTTCCATTGGCCCCGCCCCTACTTCCCATCCTGGCCCTGCCCCATCCCACCAACCTGGCCCCACCCCATCTCTCCATCCTGGCCCCGCCCCCACCTCCCCATCCTGACACTGCTGGTGTGTAAAGATCCCCAGGTGACAAATGAAGAACTAGAAATGGCATCCCCCAGAGTCGCCTCTGTTTAATAACTAGCAAAATGCGTAATGCATTTATTTAGGTTCTCATGACTGTATTAACCCAGACAAGAAAAATACTGCCAATACCTGGAGCTGTGCTCTGGGAACATGAAACACTTCTCAGTGTGTGTGCCTTTCTGTGCCACGTGTCTGGGAAATCCCAGTGAAGACCCTGTCGGCTGGCAGGTGATGAGGCCCCACAGATGCACCACACACAGCTGGCCTCCCAGCCGCGCTGACCATGTTTAGAACTGACTGAGGTGGCCCCCTGATGGGCAGCGTTTGCCAGTTCCAGTGGAGGGCCTGGCACGGAGCTGGGAAGCTGGCCCGGGGACAGTGTGCAGGTAGACACAGGTCCCACAGAGCTCTCCAGGGGTGGGACCAGCAACATTTGCATCACTGGGCACCTGGGAGAAACGCAAATCCCTGACCCACAGTCAGAGCTGCCTGTGCAGCATGCTGTGTGCTCCCTGACCTCTGGCAGGTGCTGACGCCTGACTCTGGTCCCTGGCTGCACTTAGGAGCCCGGGTGGCCCCTGAAGCCTACTGTGCCTGGTCTCACCCAGACCTTCTGGGCCTGGGCCTGGGCCTGGGCCCGGCCTCAGGACTCATTCAAAGCCCCATGTGTGCTGACCAGTTAGGGTTGAGAAACTCGAACCACGACTGGAGCCCCTTGAAGACAGGACCCGCCCTGGCCAGTGTGCCTGCATGGACAGAGCCCCCGCATGCGACTGCAGGTCCCAGGTTCCGTTCTGCTCAGGGCGCAGGCCTGGGCGGCAGCCTCGACCCGTGGGCGCGTGCAAGAGGCAGCCAGTCAATGATCCTCATCACTGATGTTCCTCTCTCTCCCTGCCTCTCTGAAATCAATAACAATATATTTAAAAAAAGAAATATGACCCTAAAGACCCCCAGCCGTTCAGCTCAGCGGCATTCTCTGTGCCTACAGCTGGTAGCCAGACCCACAGCGCCGCTAATGCGGTGGGAGGGGGACTGGCTTTGGGGGTGGGGGGCTCCAGCCTTGGGCTCTCTAGCTCCTCAACCCTCCCCGAAGGCAACCCTGATGTCTGCGTCCTGGAATTTTACCCAGTTCCCACCCATACCTACAACCTCGCTCCCTAACTCTACACTTTGGCCCCATCTCTTTCAGGTCACAAGCCTGGAGGGAGGAGATGGCAAGGGATGCTAGGGACCCTTCTTTAAGCTGTAGTCAAGATATGGCCCCAGCATGTCCAACCTGCGGCGGGTGGGCTGCGACCTAGACTAAAGGGCCTGAACAGGTGGTTGTGGAGCCTCCCCGTGGGGGCCTCCCCGTGCCCGCCCCACCCCAGGCAATTAGTCAGAATCTGTGCGGTGCAGCCGCTGGAGAGCTGGCCCTTCCGTGAGCCAGGCGGACATCTCCCCACAGAGCAGTGCCCCGCCGAATCTGCCCGGAAAGCCCAGCACGCACGGACTGGCAGATGTGGACTAGCACATTCCTGACATCAGAGCGTGGAAAGCAACCCGGGCGCCCATCCAGCTCGCTGGGTGAAGGCCTCGTGGGCTAAGTGGACAACGAGCTCCCCTCAGCTCAGACCCCTCCTCAAGGCTGAAGGCAGGTGTGGAGCGGGAGTGGCCCACTGTGTGGTTCTGTGTGCAGCAGCTCTAGCCACTGAGGGATGCACCTAAGATGGAAAGAACTCTAAAGAAAAGCCAAGAGCCATTATCACCAAGTGAGGGACAGTGGCTTCCCAGGACAGCTCTGAAAGTGTGGCGGCCTCTGCTGCCTCAATGGGGGGTCGGGGGTGTGTGCCTCATAGGCACTGAGTTTGCATGTTTACAGCCCTCCCGGGAAAAGAGAAAAGAAATGAGCATGGGAGTAACAGGAACTTACAAAGAACCTGAGAGGAGCGATGTAACTGCCTGGGGAGGGTGAGGCCGGACTGAGTGGAGTCCCCATCAGTGTTAGCAGGAAGTCAGAAAATGCCCCAAACCCGACCGTCTGTTAGGGATGCAGACGGACGGCCCAGAGGCCAGCGGGAGTGAGCGGGACGGTCTGAGAGGGCAGCACACATGTGCACATTCTGTCCGCTTCCCTCAGGCGTCTTTCCGGCCGTGGGGCACGGTGCAGGGGTTACTTTGCTAAAAATGTGAAAACAACGACGTCTCCTCAGTGGTTTCCCCCTGGGCTTGGCAGACACAGCTGGCACAGGTAGGTGCTGGGGTGGGGGGTGGGGAGTGGGGGGTGGGGGGTGGAGACAGCGGCGGCTCCCGCCTCGCATGGAGGCCACTGGCATGCCCGCCTGCCCTGGTCCCCTTGGAGGCAGCGCACACCCATCCTAGGAGGACGGAGGCGGAGCCCTGCGGACGCACCATCCCTTCTGCTCCAGGTAAGGCGACAGGACAGGAAAGGCCCTGCATGCTAACATGCCTCCTCTTGGCCAGCCGCGGCCTCCGTCCCGGCACGAGGGGCTGCCTGAGGCTGCAGATGTAGGAGCAAGTTTAGGGGCCACCGTTCACTTGGTGTTGCCCAGACATGGCCTTGGCATCAAGGATCAGGCACAAAGGCCAATTCATGGGCCCCTGCCCGGGCCTTCAGGGTCTGAATCTCAGGAAGGCCTGAGGGCCCCCACCCCCACTTGCGAGATTGGTTGATGGGACAAGTGTGGGAAAGATGGGAAAGAGCCATTCAGCCTCGCCCAGGTCTGAGGACCCGCCCCTGAGGATGCTGGGAGCAGCCAGGAGAGGACTACAGGGCTCAGCACCAAGCAGCCTAGAGCCACGCACTCCACACGCACTCAATGGGGTTATTGTAGGGCACAGTCTGACCTCAGGGAACTCACAGTCTAGGACAGTGATGGCGAACCTTTTGAGCTCTGCGTGTCAGCATTTTGAAAAACCCTCACTTAACTCTGCTGCCGTGTCACATATAGAAATGTTTTGATATTTGCAATCATAGTAAAACAAAGGTTTATATTTTTGATATTTATTTTATATATT